>NC_090444.1:1090587719-1090893898 GCF_031143425.1 Pleurodeles waltl | reverse complement strand
TACAGTTAAGAAGCAAAACAATATTTAGAAACTACAACCCTTAAAAAAGTACCATATATATATACATATATATATATATATATATATATATATATATATATATATATATATATATATATATATAAAACAGGTTAAGAGATATATATAACAGGTTAACAGATGTAATATTAATAGTCATTTAAATGTACATCAACACAATAATTTAATTGACAAAGTTTAATTTTTGATTTATAACAAATAATTAAATTTCTTAGCTAACAAAATACTGTTTTAAAAATCAGAAACAAATTTCCTTGAAAAAAGCATTAAATAATATTAACTATTAATACGTTTACAACAAAAAATGAAAACACATTGTAAAACACTACCCACACAAACCCCTATAAATCTTACCAATACAAAACATAATCAAAAGCAATATATTTGAATACAAATTAAATACAAATACAAAATAATTTTGCTCATGATGTGGTGTTTCATAAGGCAGGACTAGCCAGAGGGTCTGGCCAATGGCCAGGCTCTGTCACAACCCATCCCTGCAAGCAGCTGACACCACTGTGCATGTCTTTCAAAAGCTTGATGTAAATCCGGTCAGTCTTTTTCAAGAAATGTGTATTGAAAGAGGTGATTGGGGTAGTGATGAAGATGTTAACATTTCAGTGATATCTGAAAAGTTGATTCCATGGTAGTCCCTCAGGAGTCAATTTAATTGGCCCAATCTTTTTCTACTATTGGTCTTTTTGTTCCTGCAGGAGATAAATATAGATATATGTATGTATATGTGTGTGTATATACACATATACATATAAATAAACATATATATATATAAAGGTTACAGGGAGGTTATAGTTAGGTACTGAATTAAATTGCCCAAAACTACAGCAGTTAAAGTTACCAGACCTAACTATACCTTGCGCCCGCAATGCAATACTTATGACCTCATGTATTACATGACTCATGACATGGTCAGTGACATCACTTATGACATTATTGATTACATCTCAAATGACCAAAAGTTAATATAGTTATGTCATTTTTTTGTTTATAGTATATTTTATGATGGCACTGTAATTTAACAAAATGTTTACAAAAATCAATTAGTTTGAAGGAAATGCATAAGTACGGATACACTGAATGAGTGTGGAAGCAACTAGATACAATTTGAAAAAATGAGAAAGGCTTCCATCAGAAATATATAATATGGGGTAACAAAAAAAATTAAACAATTGAGGAATGAAGTGGTAGTAGAAAGAGATACACAAAGCAAATTTAATTGATAAAAAGGTACAGCACTGTATAGCAGCACATATCAGGTGTTATTGGGGAGTGTGTGACTTAGGGCCTCATTATGACTTTGCCGGTCTGAGGACTGCCAAAAGCTACGGTGGCAGTCAGACTTCCACACTACTGGTAGTATGACTGCCAGATTAGGACCCTGGTGGTTGGACTACCAGGGGACCTCCACCACTGCCAGGATCATGGATCCTGGCGGTGGCGCCAGTTGGAGTTGTGGTCAGCCATGACAGCGTTGAGTTCAGTGCAGCCATGCTGTAGCCATGCTGATCATGAGTTCTCTTTCTGCCAGCCTTTTCACAGCAGGATCCCCACCATAAAAAGGCTGGCAAAAAGGCAGTGCTCATGCCACGGGGGTCCCCTACATTGCCCACGACCATATTGTGGACAGTGCAAGGGCCTCCCTGAGCAGCACCCTTGGAATGCGCACTTTCTGCTACTGCAGACTGCGTACTCTGGGGCTGCTGGGGGCCCCCTCTGTGCGACGGCATTGGTCAATGCTGCCCCACTGTTTCCACTGGGCTGACTGGCAGAAACCTCGTAATATGGAGCTTTCCTCTGATCAGCCCAGTGAAATTTTTTTAATAGGGCCATGGGGGAGACTGCCAACTCTGCAGTGGCTTCCTCCCCATGGGTCACACTAGTGGGCAGGCCAGAGGTCGGCCCCCCAAACTTGTAATGAGGCCCCTTGTGTGTTAGTGTGTGTATAAGTGAGTAAGTGGTTGTGTGAGATATCATTTGAGAGCGTGACTGTATGGATGACTTAGTATGTGTGTGTTAGTGTGTCCATGGTTGAGTGGTTGAATAAATGGCTGTGTGGGTGAGTAACTGAGTGTGTAAGTGTATCTTTGGGTGAGTTAGTGGCTGTGAAAGAGGCTGTATGATTGAGTGACTATCTCTGCGAGTGGTTATATGAGTTAGTGAGCAGAAACAAGTGAGAAGCTAGGAAAGGTATAAAGCTAGTTTGCACAAAACAGAGCTGTAAGTGAGTATGCATATAATATATTGTACCGCAATGTGTGTAACTTAAGATGAAAATTGGCAAGTATAGTTGAAATTGTTGTAATGAAATCTATGTTTTTGCAGCATAATTTCAGTTACTGGAATGATTATTAGTTCTACCACTTATTTATACGTTGGTTAGTCTTATGAAGTTGTTTTTTGGTGTGAATATGAGTAGTGTATTTAGTGAATCGTTTACTATAATATATATATTTTTTTAAATATTTTACTTATTTGGCAATTCGTTGCGCAATGTAGTGTCACGTATGTTCTGGTTTCACAGATATCCGGGAAATTAGCGTCTTTTGGGCAAAGTATAAACAACATATATAAACACATTCTAATTGATGTGTAATGTTAGTAGTTCACTAAAAAACATCCTATCTAAAATATCCACAGTTACATTTGATTTTAAACACTTTTTCATTACCTTTTCTCTATTGACAAAGACGTTGGTATTAGCAATGACATCGGCATTTGCGAATATCGCCTGACTATGAAACAAAGTGATTTAATTGGACAAGGCACTTTTGTGTATCCTGGAAAGAAACATTCCACTCAGTTTCTTTTTCCTCACACCTGCAGTGCTGTTACTGGAGGCTTCTTTTCCAGGCAGAGTTTAGATCCAATTTGGAGGTGATTTTGTTGTTTGTTTCATTTTCATTAGATAAAATGGTATCTGGTGGTTCAAGGGAGCATGAGGCACACCATCTACAAGGTGGTTCCTCAGGGGATGAACCCTGTGCCAAAAACAGTCTGTAGCATGGGTGCTTTTTGCTATCCCCTCTGGGGAGAAAAAGACAGTTGCCAAAATTGGTAAGTGTAGCCTTTATAAGAAAACTTTATCTAGGGACACTTCCAAAAAGTATTCATGTGGAACAATCATCATGCTGACTCATCCTAAAACCTACCATAGGAGGCAGTTGTCAAGGGCCCAATGAGAGGAGAGTGCAGCTGAACCAAGTATACCTCAAGCTGTGATGGTGTCACCAGGTGACCCTATCTCTACTGGCATTAAACAACAGATGACAGATAAAGCTCCTGGACTGAAGAAGAGTGGCAGTTTTTGCCAAGAGTGCAATAAAGTGGTAACAGTGGGAAAGGAACCAGTTGAAGTACTAGGGCAAACAGCTGAAGATCATCAGCGCTGATTTATTTTTTCTGTTATTCCAAGTTTGTTATCCCCAGTTTCATTTTTTACTGCTAAATCATTTTTTTCAGTTCTCCATTTAATTTTGAAAAGAAGAAAAAAAATACAAAAATATACAAAGCTTGAAAAAAACCCTAACAAATAGTTCCAAAAAATAAAAAAAGGGTTTTCTTAGAACTGCCTTCCATGGATAAAAAAAGATAAACTACGTGTGCATGAATGTATAAAAAAGAGCGGCTATATAAATAAGTGACAGGGTGTATGAGTGGCTGTATAGGAAAGTGAGTGGGTATGTGAGTAACTGTATGAGTGGTTGACTGAGTGTGTGGATGTCTGTATCATTGAGTGAATCATTGTGTAAGTGTCTGTATGGGTGACTGACTGGATGTGTGAGTGGGTTTATAGGTGAGTGACTGGGTGTGTGAGAGATTGTATGAGTGAGTGGTTGAGTGTGTTTTTATTTGTATAAGTGAGTGATTGAGTGTATGAGTAGGTGTATTTGTGAGTGACTGGGTGCATGAGTGGCTGTATGGGTGGGAGACAAGGTACGTTAGTGGCTGTATAGGTGAGGGACTGGGTATGTGAATGGCTGTATAAGTGAGTGATAGGGTATGTAATTGACTGTATGGGTGAGTGTCTGAGTGTGTAGGCTTCTGCATGATTGAGTGAGTGGTTGTATGAGTGGCTATATGGATGAGTGAGTGTGTGAGTGGGTGTATGGGTGAGTGACTGGGTATGTTAGTGACTGTATGGGAGAGATAGTGGTTGTGTGAGTGGCTGTGTGAGTGAGTGACTGGATTAATGAGTCGGTGTATGGGTGAGCGACTGAGTGTCTTACTATCTGCATGATTGAGTGAGTGGTTGTGTAAGTAGCTGTATGGGTGAGTGACTGGATGTCTGAGTGCTGTGTGGGTAAGTGACTAGATGTGTGAGGGTTTGTATGAGCGAGTGCTTGAGTGTGTGGGTATTTGTATGAGTGAGCGACTTGCCGTGTAAGTTTCTGTATGAGTGCCTGTATGGGGTATGACTGGGTGTGTGAGTGTCTTTATAGGTGAATGAGTGAGTGTGTGAGCGTCTGCATGATGGAGAGAGTGGTTGTATGAGTCGCTGTATAGGTGAGTGACTGAGTGTGTGAGTGGGTGTAAGGGTGAGTGACTGGGTATGTGCGTAGCTTTATGGGTGAGTGACTGTATGTGTATGTTGCTATGTGAGTGAGTGACTGCGTGTATTTGTGTCTGAATGGATGAGAGAGCAGTTCTGTGAGTGGCTGTATGACTGAGTGACTGGGTACATGAGTGTCTGTGTGGGTGAGTGACTGAGTGTGTGTATGGGTGAGTGAGTGTGTATGTCAGTGTCTTTATGGCTGAGGGCCTGAGTGTTTGATTGTCTATAAGATTAAGTGAGTTGTTGCATGACTGAGTGACTGTTTATATGAGTGAGTGGTTTGGTGTGTGAGTTTCTCTATGAGTGAGTGACTGGGTGTATGAGTACCTGTATGGGGTAGTACCGGGTGTGTGAGGGTCTGTATAGGTGATAGAGTGGATGTGTGAGTGGCTGTTGATTGAGTGAGGGGGTGTTAGTGGCTCAATGGGAAAGTGATTGGCTTGTGAGTGGCTGTAAAATAAGTGAGTGTGTATGTGTGTCGGTATAGGAATGAATGGGTGTGTCAGTAGCTCTATGGGAGACTATGTGGCTGTGTGAGTGGCAGTATGAACAAATGAGTGGGCATTTCATTGGCTGTATGGCTCACTAAATACTTACAAGTATTGTGCTATCAGTGAGTGGCTCTGTGAGAGGCTGAGTGATTGAGTCAGTGGGTGTATGAGTGAGTGAATCAGTGTGTGGGTGTGTGTATGTTTGAGTGAGTGCTTGTCTGAATGGCTGCATGGCTGAGTGAATGAATGTGTGAATGTCTACATGATTTACTGAGTGTTTTACCAGTGTCTATATGGGTAAGTAAATGGATGTGTCAGTGGTTGTATCACTGAGTGCGTTGTTTTATAAGTGGCTAGTTGAGTGAGTAATTGAGTGTATGGGTTGATGTGTGGGTGGCTGACTGAGTGTGTGACTGGGCATATGAGTTCTTGTATTAGTATCCTGGTGGGAGAGTCTTCAACTTTATGAATTAGTGTTTGTTTGTGTAACTAAGTGAGACAGTGATTGAATTGAGGTATGACGGTCTGTATAGGCCAATGAGTAGTAGAATCATTGATTGTATAAGTATGCGAGTGGGAGTAGTTGTTTTATTGAGTATTATTTGAAGAAACAGCCATCAGCAAAGATGCAATGCATTTATGAGAGTTGCTCACCATAAACTGCATTCAAACCAGAATAGTTGTTAATAGTTATAAATTCAAGAGGATGCTCTCTGGAACTCCTTCAACAAATATCATGATGCACCACGAATATGTTGAGAAATGTGAACAGATATAACTGCAATCACTGTTGAAAAGGAAAAAAAGAATATAAGTAAATGTTAGTATTATATTTCTGGAATTCCAAATACAGAATAGATACCACAATTTAAAGTGTAATAGCATCATACATTATAATGAAACATTATAGTTTGCCTCTGTTTGATTCTCACCTTTTATATTTGTACAACCAAAATGTTGCTTAGTATAAATTTTCATCTTTGAACAGTAGGAAAAAAACAATCATATGGATTGTAAAAAAGCAAAAACAAAGCTGTATAGTACACTTTTACAAGTAAGTGATACTATACATTGCACTTATTACAAACAATTCATACATTGTTCTGCCTACACTTTTTGATATGTGTCTGAAAATTAATATTTTTATTATTATACCGGATACAAAAGTAGTTATGTAAAATCAGTTTCTGATCTTCAAAAGATTGATGCTCCTTGTAAATTAAATGCCATGTATTACTTTTTTCAGATATATTTTATAATAGTTGGATTGTGATGGTCTTCTTATGATATTCTCTACTTTCATTTTTACCTTGTGAAAAGTAGTTGAATACCCAAGAATATGTTTAACAATTGTTCTCTGTAGTGCGTTTCAGTTCGTGGTCTCTTTTTTCCAGTTTAGTGAGTTTTTCATTGGTTGCTATTTTGTTCCAGGAGTATGTCCATTTGAATATTTGGAATGCTTTGTAAGGACATCACCCCTGGTAGGCCATATGATGTTGTAACACGTTCTATTAGAAGTATGAGAAATGAACTATTCCATTTTTTTAAGTAGCAATCCTATTACAATTTTGGTTGAAGAAAGAGATGGTAAGAATTTAGTACTGTATAAGGGCATGTTTGGTTGAATGTAAGTAGTGTCCAGATGTTATATAAACTTCTTTGTGGAAGATACATTATTTCGACATTTTTTGCAGAACTTTTTAAGGACATCACCCCTGGTAGGCTGAATGTCTAAAACAGTCAAAATGTCCTTAGTAGAAACGGTATATATTTACTTAGCTTTCCAGAATGATACGTTAGAATTTTGGTTGAGGAAACAGAAAGTAGGAATTTCGTACTTTGAAAGGTAGTTTTCCTTTGAATATAAGGCTACTATCATTTAATTCTGTCCATCCAGCATCAATCTTTAAAAAGACACTGTAGTGTCCAGATGTTATATTAACTCCTTCATGAAAAATGATAGCTATGGTTGTAAATGTTTTCCAGAAATTGGAATTTGTCCGTCTTTGAAGTTTGCAGTTTCGCTTTCCAATTTAGAGCCATCTCCTCTGAGTTGATGTAACATCACAATAAAGCATTTTCCTTTTCTTTGTAGATACAAAGTAGACATAACGTCTGATCTACAGTTTGGGCAGGTCATGTTTTGTTTTGAGCTTTTAATCAGTCTGTCAAAAGTCACAGTTTTGGAATCTGGTAGTGTTACAGAAATCTCTAAGAATTTATGTGGGTACAGGTTGCAAAGGGGCAATCTTCAGACTCATGGTCCCATTTCAGTCTAAAAAACTCATCAGTATTTACATCTTCATCTACTAATACTCCCAGGATGACCATTATACATTTTTGTGCAACTTGTTGAATGTTGAGAGTAAATAGTACAGATCCACTATGTGCATCTAAGAGGTGTCGAATTGCTGAAACAGAATGTATTACTGTCTTTTCACTCAGTAAACATTGTAGCAAATTATACAGTGCAGATCACAACCTCTTATCTGTTTTCTATTAAAATCGAAGAGTTCATTGAGAAAAACATCTGCACAGGAGTCGACACCCGAACTGCTTTCAAACTGGAAACCTACAATATCTCCCTTGTTTTCCATTTTGATCTTAACACTTTCTAGATTGTCTTTCTTTTTCCTCTTGTCTGCAACATCTTTTGACTCTTTTGGAAGTTTTTTCTTTTGTCAAATTACCGGTTTAACATAAATAGGATATTCACCTAAGCGAGAAGCATATAAACTTCTTGAAAAATTATACTTTCTCTCACAGATTTCATCAGCACTAACTTTGTTTTCATCAAATTCAAGCAAGAACAAACTGTGCTAAAATGTGCTAATGCTACATATGACATACCTTCTTTCATCACTGTACTTCCAATATTAATAAAAACTGTGTCTACACTTAAATCTTGTGATTTATGGATAGTTACAGCATACTCTAGAATCAATTGAAACTGTTGGCCCCGGACATATAAATCCTTTACTAACAAAAATCATACAGTACATCGGCCAATCTACTTCACATCATCAATCAAACTTTACAGCCAAATATTCAATCTCATCTCTATTGGGAGGATTAATAAAATCAACAACTTTACCAATTGCACCATTTACTAACCCTTTCTCAACACTTAAATCATGCGGCATGATTAATCTACAGTATTTGCAGATATGTAAACACTTTCCCAATCCTGCAGTCTTTGATACTGGCTTTTGTAAGGAATTCAATTTGCCAGTAGATTTTCTGTTAGTAGAATTGTGATGCCCTGATCTTCTGTTTTATCAATGACTAAAACTTGAATAATACATTCTTATCAATCTAAATAACTGTTCATTGAAGTTCAAACACTCTTGGAGTGTTAGCATTGAACAGAGTACAGATTTCTCTTCTTGAATAAATTTGTGTATTAGTTCAGCTGATATAATGTTTGACAAAAATAATTTTTTGATAAAACAGATTTTCTAGAGCACGTTTTCCATCCTTTGTCATAATTCCTACTGTAATGTCCTTCAGGATATTTCTGCATCCCAAATCAAATGATTAACGCATATTCCTCACAAGTGTCTTCTATTCAAAGTTTAACCAAACATTTATATTTTCAATAATTCCCAAATAATTTCTTGTTTCATTGTGAAGGAGTGTTTTGAAAACAGTTTGTCCTTTCACAGCAGATGACTGAACACAATTAAATACTTTCCTCCAAAGAGTGCATCGTACTCTGCTCTTAAAAATTTGCTGATCTCTTAAGTGTATCAAGGCAAGCATTAGGTTTGACACCATGCTCTCCTCATCAGTAATTAAAAGCTTCAGTTTCGTTGAAACTCTGAAAACAGTGTGACAAGCTTCACCAGCTAATTTTTGGTATGCCAGTTTATTATCATGCTCAACAGGAAGCATAAATCGATGATGTAATGTAATACCTTTAAAGTTGTGAGCAGCTAATCCTTTTGGAGCTGCTACTACAGATGACACATTTGATTCTGTAGTCTTCTGTAGATAAACAGTGAGGACTTTCATTAAAAAGTGTTTTCCAGAGCCAGCTTGACTACTAATGTATGATAGCAGTGTTTTAAAAGAAAAGCATGTACATTCTTTCTTTGCATCTGTGCTCTATTTCATAGATTCTTTTCTATTCGCTGCTGTCTCCACCCTGTTCATTGCTATAGCTACTTTATTTTGAATAACTGGCTCTCCAAGAGGATCGTCCTCCCACATTTCCTTCATTTCTGTCTTCTCAGACTTAGTGATATATGATGTGACATACTGAGCAACAGCAATAGAATTACCCCCAACAAACTGTATGTCCATGTTTGCATTCCACATCTTTAAAATGACTGGAAAAGTCTCTTTTCTTTTTAGGTTCTATTTTTAGGTGACTTTTGTGTCAATGTATGTCTCACTGCAGATAGATAGCTGTTTATTCTTCCTTGTGAAATCACAGGTTGGGGGAATCCAAAATGGAATCTTGTATAAAATCTACCTCTGGTTAAAAATTTTCATCAATAGTATTTTCTACATCTGTGATTTTAGAAGTGCAGAACTTGTTGTCTCAAACTTTTTTCAGCAGTATATTTTCGAATTGTGCATGTCACATACTGTTCAATGAAAGATTAATTGTGGTCTGTTCCAAATTTAGGTGCATCTTTACTCCATAAGAGCATGTGAATATGAGGAGCACCGCTTGCTTGGTATTCTTTACACCAAAAGAAATCAGATACTTCACCCAGGGGAGGATTTGTCTTGTTGCAGGAGAAAGATATCATAGCTTGAAATCAATGGTTAAAGTATCTGCAAACATTAGCGTGATCTAAGAAACAGAGTTCTCCTGCTGTCCAGTTCATTGTCTTTGATATTAGAGTTTGGTTCTATCAAACATTCAAAGAGATCATCCCATGCATACTCAACACAACTACGTGTCAGGAACCAAGTAGATGCATCTAGGTCTCCTAACAGACATTCCAACTCACCATGATAACAGCACCAAAAATCGTTGGTACCAATTTGGCACGCCATCAAATTAATGAAGCAGTACTCCAACTTTTCATCCTTTCCTTAAACTTTTTCAATAAACTCCTTTGCAGAAAAGTTTTGAAGATTTACTCCTGTCTTCAATATATGGTTTACAGTATATGAAAGTCCACCCAAGTTACTTTCAAAAAGAAGATAAATATGTATTTACAATACACTGGCAACATCTAGGATCTTCTGAATATAATCTTGTTGTACAGTGTTCAGCTGCTGGTATCTGTACAGGATGGTCATGATAGCACCCACCTTCTCCAGTGGGAAATAGTTTTGGAAAACAGCAATCTTTAAAAACATTTTCCCAGACACTCATGGGAGCTCCTTTAGCTAGTTCCATTTGGAAAAGGTCAATTGCAACACCAATAACTTAATTTGAATGAAGATGATGGATACTGTAATGTTCATAAATTTCTTTGATCTTGAGCAATCCACCTTTTCTATTTGATCACTTGACAGTAATATCTCATCTTGTGAATGTATTACATCTTGAAGAATATGAGTAATTTTCAATGGATGTTGTTTTGTACCAGGTATAATGCTTTTTTTATCTTATTAGCATTTACAAATACTTACCATATATATCTTTTTGCTCTTTGTAGGTATACCATTTGCTAAAAAAAAAATTGCATCTGAAAAATCTGTACCCCCCATAGTTTCAATATTATTTTTTAAATCCAATGGCAACAACAGAAATCTACCCCCAAGACTTTTCTGTAGTTCTGTGGAAGGCAATTTACCTGTTTTCAGTTCCATGCGAACTATAGCTTGGAAAGGATGTACACATTGTATACAAATAGATTCAGAAACATTTAAATCTTGAAGTTCTTCTGGTTGTGGAACTATTTCTAACTTATTATGTACTGTTCTAGCTGTCATAATAATATTCTCTAACTTATCATGGCAGTCCTTACATATTATTTGCTTTGTGGCTAAAACAAAATATTCCTATGCAAACTGATAAGCACCAAAATCTTGCCACATATCTTTGTTTTCTTCTTCAGTTTTTGAGTACAAGCCAACATTACTAGTTTGACTTTTGCAGTGAGTATGTTGACATCACATACAAACACAGTTTGGTTTCTCCAATGAAACTGTGTTAAACTTCCTAATCTCTTCTCTAAAGTTATCAACTCTAACACCTGTTTTCTGTTCCTTTACACCCACAGATACTAGTCCTCATTTTTCCTCAGTTCCTCTTCAGAAATGAAACTGTATGTCTTAACAAATTCCTTGTACATTTGCTACTGTACCATGTAACAGTACTCTATTAATTTCTCCTAAACTGAGAGCTGGACGTTTGATTTAGTAAAGTCTCCTAACTAAAGTTTGCTTCATTGAGTGGTGTGCAACTAACATTCTGAAGTGATGAAAGGTACTTTGCCACACTTTCTTTGATTACATGCTAGTGAGTGTCCCTGTAAATATGTGTAATTTCTTACTTTGCATGGTTCAAATCCTTGCAGCATACCTATTTGCTGTCTCACAGTTTTGCAAGAAAAGTTTCAAACAAAAGTTCTTAGTTGATCCATTGATCCTGACGTATACTGCAAAGACTGCTATAATTCCATTTGTATACATGAGATTGTCTTCACGTTCCATGTATCTCTTCAGGTACCACTTATATATTTCGAGGTACTATCTCCTCTTTTGGAATAATACTACCATCCTTTATCTCATAACCTCGCCCAGATGGTTCAATTGCACGCATTAATTTGTTCTCTTGTAAGTAGCTTTCTTCATTAACGAAAGGCTTAGTAATGGAAATATGTTTCCATTAACCACTAAAACATTTCCAAAAGTTAGTTCTATTTATCAGTCTTTTCTTTTGCCTTCTTTTCCTAAAAGACAACACAATTTTATCAAGTGTTCTAATTCTATTTAGTATCAAAATAAATAGCTGCCCCTTGAAAACTGAGGCCTTATCGACTACGGCCTCAGTATGCTCCTTTTGTCTCACTGTTTCTCTTATGCTTTTATACCACTTCATACGTTTTAGCAGATTCTGAATTATCCTCGTAATGAAAATTCTAACTTTAATTTCCTCAAACTGTCTCTGACTTCTGGTTACACTCAGTCCTTCATTGTATGATTCTTTAGTCTTCATGTCATGGTCTTTTTCTCCTTTCTTAGCTAATTTTAAAGTTTGCTTTTTATTATCTTGATTTAGCTCACTTGTGCAGTTTTCCACTTACTAAGAATACATAGGAAAATTTGTTGTTCTCTCACTAGCAGCTCCTTTCTCTTTCAACACATGCTCTGCATTTTCCTCTTTTGTTTGTCAGTTCTGATGAGATACTATCCTTGCTTCTGTTTTTTTCTTCTGACGCATTTTTTGACAGAGTAGGTATCTGTATGTACGTAGAAGTCAAACCCTGAAAAGAAAGAACATAAATTATGTTTATCTTTTCATTGTGTACTATTAAATTACATATTTTAAGTATTTAACTGCTACAGTTGTATTATTATTTTGCAGCTACTCTTAGTCTATTAACTTCTGTAGAAAGGAGAGTAGGCTGTGCTAGCAGTTGCCTACATATTCAAGTGAGTGTATTACTTAGCAACTACTTCTGATACTGCAGCAGGCACAGCTGCTGTGGAGATGAGTGCACAAATGTATGAATGTCCCTTTCAGTGTGTGACTGCCTGTCTGAGTGCTTCTATCCTTTAATAAGTAGGTATGTGACTTGCGTATGGGTGGGACTCTCCATATTTAATGGGTATTGTAGTCCGCCAGTACACATCTAAATCAGTGAAACTCTGAAGGACACCTCACTTTTTAATCAAATAGAACCATGGTCCATGGTGTAACTACAGCCTAGGTGAGGGGTTACTTTTGTGCATTAAGAGGTCAGTTTAGAACTTGTCAAGCAGGTTTTCTAGTGCAAAGTCAAGTTGATGTTTAAAACTGCACACTCAGGCTCAGCAATAGTATGCTCAACCCATGTTTAAAGTACTGCTTCTCTGGATGGGGGAGTATGTGATGCCAGCAGTTGCCAACATGTGTGGGTGAGAGTATCAGTTAGCAACTGCTTCTGATACTGCAGTGTGCACAGCTGCTGTGAGGATGAGTGCACAAATGAACATCCCTTTCAGTGTTTGACTGCATGTCTGAGTACTTCTATCCTCTTATAAGAAGGTACATGAGTTTCCAAATGGGTAAGACTCTGTATATATAACTGGGTATAGTGGTGTCCAGTATATGGTCTGCCACTGCTCATCTAAGTCAGTAAAACTCTCAAAGACATTTCTCACATTTCAATCAGAAATGACCAAGCTTCATGGCCTACCTGCAGGCTAGCTGAAGGGTCAGTTTTCTGTAGGAAAAGGACAGTTTGACACTTGTCAAGCAGGTTTTCTAGTACCAAGTCAAGCTGAGGTTTAAAAGAAACACACTCAGGGTCAGCAGTAGTAGGCAAGAGCCACAGTGAAAGGCCTACTTCTCTACATGGGAGACTAGGTTGTGCCAGTACTTCCTTACATATCTGAGTGACAGTATCAGTTAGCAACTGGTTCTTCTAGTGCAGAATGCACAGCTGATTTTTAGATGTGTACATGAATGTATGAGTGGCTGTGTCAATGTCTGGCTACATGTGAGTGCTTCTATCCTTTTATAGGTATAGTATGAGTGCAACACCGCAAATGTAACTGGGCATAGGTGTCTGCCAGTGCACATGTAAGTCAGTGAATCTCTCAAAGACATTTCTCATCATTAATCAGAAAGGACCAAGCTACATGGCCTACATACAGCCTAGCTGAGGGGTCACTTTTCTGTAGAAAAAGGAAAGTTTAACACTTGTCAAGCAGGTATTCTAGTGCCAAGTGAGCTAACGTTTAAAAGGAACACACTGAGGGTCAGCAGTACTTGGTCCGAGCCATGTTTAAAGGAATAACTCTCCAGATGGGAGACTATTTTGTGCCAGTATATTCTTTATATATCTGAGTGACTGTATTAGTTAGCAACTGATTCTGATATTGTAGTATGCACTGCTGCTGTTGAGATGCATGAACAAATGTATGAGTGTCCCTTTCATGGTCTGACTCTGTGTCTGAGTGCCACTTTCAGGGTCTGACTCTGTTTTTGAGTGCCTCTGTCCTCATAGAGGTAGGTTCATCAGTTGTAGTAGGAGTGGGACACAGCATATGTATCTGGGAATAGGGGTGTGCCAGTTTACATCTATGTCAGTGGAACTGTCGAAAACATTTTTCATCTTTTAACCAGAAAGGACCAAGCATCATGGCCTACCTACAGCCTAGCTGTGGGGTCAGTTTTCCATAGTAAAAGGACAGTTTAATACTTGTCAAAATAGTTTTCTAGGGCCAAAATGAGCTGATGTTTAAAAGGAATAGACACAGGTTCAGCAGTACTAGACTTGAGCCATGATGAAAGGTCTACTTGTCTGGATAGGAGACTAGGTTGTTCCTGTACTTCAACACATATCTGAGTAACTGTACCAGTTAGCAACTGGCTCTGATACTGCAGTATGTACAGCTACTCTTGGGATGCATGCACAAATATATTTGTCCCTTTCAGTGTCTGGGTGCATGTCTGAGTCCCTCTATCCTTTTATAAGTAGGTACATGAGTTTCAGTATGGTTTAGACACTAGATATAACTGGCCATAGGGTTCTGCCAGTGCACATCTAGGTTGGTGAATCCCTCAAAGACATTTCTTATCTTTTGATCAGAAAGGACCATGCTTTATGACCTAGCTACAGCCTAGCCTAGGGGGTCAATTTTCTGTAGTAAAAGGACAGATAAACACTTGTCAAGCAGGGTTTCTAGTGCAAATTCCAGCTGATGTACAAAACTACACACACAGGCTCAGCAGTGGTAGCCCTCACTCATACTTAAAGCACTACTTCTCTAACATATCTACAGTGTAAACAAACGTTATCTAGTACATAACGGAGAACGTTTACGAGTAAATATGTCATATAGTGTTGCAGTTTACTATTTTAAGTATAAATTCAGTGAGTTACAGTATTCATTTACAATGGACTTACAGAGTTTAAAAGTGCCAACATTTAAACAAAAAGGTTTCTGTAAATAAGCACATGACACTTATCTCTGTGAAATATATAATAAGAGTCACAAATCCATAAAATACTATTGCACTCTGTCTTTGCTGCTACGATTTCTGGGAATTGTAGTATTGATTTGCAACGGAATAAAGGAGTCTACCACTGGCAAGATTTAAACTTTTTTTGTGCATATCCATATCACACATATATTTGTGAAATGTATAACAAGAGTCACACAACCACTCATAGATCCCAATATTTCAAAGAAATTATTGTAAACCTAAAATATATGTATACCTTTTAAAGTGCATTTTTTATAATTCAACCAAATTTAAATACCTGTAGATTAAGTTTGTTGATCACATTGTTTTCCGCTCTTATTAGGTAGTTACAAAACTCTCAGAAAATGTCAAAACTCAGCATAAGAATAGTATACCACCCTCCAAGAGAGCAGCCATTGATGGCAGCCTTATCAACTTTGCACTCTGTGATACTGCTAAACACGGCAAATCACAAAATGCCTTTTATTTCCATCTTTCTTTATGGCACTTGTGAATGGCTGTTGTTTTACCCTTTTTTCACTTCTGTGAGCAACTTAAAATGAAAGCCTATTTGTCATTATTCACAAATTCTTTGCAAACTTCTGCGAGCCCCCCTGTGTAAATTTGCAAGGCATTTGTGAGTATTTATACCTAGCTAATTTTATTTTAGACTTTACAGCTATATTACACTTCAAAAACAAATCCTCAATAGGAAAACAGTTCATCATTGCTGCAAAATAGCACTAAAGACCTCTAATGTCAGTTAAATATACTGCTATCTCTTTAATACCCTTCCCCCAACACTCATTTAGCAGGGTTTCCACAGCAACATACTTGAAAAGGTGAAAAGTGCAGCTTATGTTTTACAAACTGGATATTACTGTTCAACTGAAATGCAGCAGGTGTTGCTGACTGTTTCCAAATGTATCCATATTCAACAGTACATTACAATTCCTCATTATAAGCACATCAAATCACAGACCTACATATTTGCTCTGAAAAAGCACCTATTTTTTGTATCTGGATATTAAAATCATCCAATGAAAAGAATCTTCTTTTTCAAATAACCCCTTCCCTCCATTTTAACTTCCTTTCATTTTTAAAACAGCTCATTCTCTTGCAGTCTTCCCTGTAAGGTATTTCTGCTTGCCTTCACAATACTCAAAGTGTGGATTGCAGGTAACAACTTTGTGTTTTGGGATAGGGAGCATGCGAGGAAATGTCGCATTAACAGCGACCTGGATTTGCCAAATGTAGAAATGACTTGGATTGACCACAGCGAATTAAAGTGGCATACATTTCTGCCTTTGGTAAAAAGAATTAGGAATTGTCAAACTCCTCACCCAATGATTGTGCACTATGGTGGTAATGACACATACTGGAGTAGGACTGGAAATCCTAATGAAGGATACCTATTCCCAATTATTGGCACTTTTCCCTCACTGCCTTGGTATTCTTCAACATATGCCAAAGGCAGAAATGGAAATGATCAATCAATTATGTCCACAGATTGACAAAGCCAGAAACATGTGAATAAAACTGTCTCAGCATTCCTTAGAGACCATAGCATGGGCTCTACCTACAATAACAACTGTGCTTTGACCTGGATGGAATATATAGAATTGATGGAGTGCCCTTCATAGACAGGCAACAGTTTGTTTCCCAGTAACTTGAATCACTGCATCCTATATTATGTGTAGATATCATTCACTACACAGTAAACACAAAGGCTCTGTTGGAGGCACCCTATATCCCAAAAAGTAGTTTATTTGATTTTATTTTAACAAGTCTTTTTTTAACTTTTGAAATTTTGCAAATATGTCACAAATACACAAAATAAAAGCAGACATTCAATGCACACTGCCAATTTTAAAATTCACAACTCCATGATTGGCAGTGTGTGCATGACTCTGTGAGTCTATCAGTGCCTGCCTGATTGTGTCTGTGAGTGGGTTCATGAGTGTTCTGAGTGTGTCTATGAGAGAGCGCATGAGTGCCTGAATGAGTCTGTCAGTGGGTGCATGATTATCTGAGTGGGTCTGTAAGTAGGTGCATGAGTGTCTGAGTGGATCTATGAGTGGGTGCATGAGTGCCTTCATGGGTCTGTGAGTTCGTGCATGAGTGTCTGAATGGGTCTGTGAGTAGCTACATCACTCTTTGAGTGGGTCTGTGAGTAGGCGCATGAGTGTCTGAGTGGGTCTGTGAGTGACTTCACAAGTGACATAGTGGGTTTGTGAGTGGGTGCATCAGTTTCAGAGTGGGTCTGTGAGTGGGTGTATAAGTGAGTGGGTGTGGGAGTGGATACATGTGTGTGTGAGTAGGTCTATGAGTGGATGCATAAGTGTGAGGGGTCTGTGAGTGGATGCATGAGTGTCTAAGTGGGTTAGTGAGTGGATGCATGAGAGTCTGAGTGGGTCTATGAGTGGGTGCATGAGTGTCTGATAGAGTGCTGACACTTTATCCATATACTGTGTCAACTAAGCACCCCTGTATCCAAACTATGGGGTTCAGGTTGCATCAAACCTGACCCCTAATCAGTTTCCTACTTTTTGTTCATAATCCAGGTACCATGCCAATAATTTAAAATGGCAGCTGCAAATTTTTGTTCAGCTTGTGGCCAACCAATTACTGTGCTTCTATTCGCATGCACATTCATGATTAGTAACAAACACCTCGCAAATTCTTTGCGACCCTAGTTATACAAATTTGGATTTCCGTTAATTTCTCCTAAACTACTGAAAAGATTTACACCAAATAACAAAAAGGCTCATATGTGTACCAACAGCTACCTTTCTGCCAAATTTGGGGTAATTCCATCCAGCAGTTCGGGCTGCAGCTATGTATAAAGCATAAATGGGAATTCACTTTATTGACACCCCCTTTTTCTCGGCCCCCGCTTGGCAGTGTAGGAGGCTCTCTATGTAATGTACAAAAATGACAGGCACTGTGCAGATAGTCTGAGCAACCCCACTTTGGTAACCAGAGGTAAAAAGCAGATCACCTAATGATCTGTTTTTGTGGTAGTGTGGGCGAACAGTTAGGCTTATCTTGGAGATGTGCTTAGCATTTGTTGTACAAACAGTATCAATAAATGTGAACACACATTCGGAAGAATAACTTGAGACCAATTTACAAAAATACTTCCGGTAGACCAAAATCATCAATATACGGTTAGTACATCTTTTGGTATGATTCAAAGTTTAGAAAATATATGCTTTTTTTCGCATAATTATCCACCATAGGAATAAATAGGAAAAACTTTCAAATTGCATATAAAATCAGGCAATGCTCTCTCAAGTGTCACCTTCTACTTTTAGGTAGAGGTCGTCAAGATATACTGTGAACCAGCTAGAGAAGTTTGGCAGTTCCCGGTTCAAGTGGGAGCAGCAACTGAAAGTCTTAGAGCTGGTGCAAACACGGAGAAGGGGATTACTCCGAATCATACTCCACAGATGGACTCAAAGTTAAGTCTGGTGGGTCCCCTTGGAGTGTATAGGTCACAAGGCGTTAGGGACCCCTAGAGCACAGCTGGTTTTCTGATGCAGAGGCTGGGAAGGCCATTTGCAGTGCAGAAAGGTTAGCCAAGAGTCGTGTATTAGGGAGTCCTTGGAGCCAGGGGCAGGTCCTTTGGAGGGTAGATTGCAGGTCAGCAGGGCCACTCTGAGGGATGCTTCTTGGGTATCCTGAAGTCCCTCAACTGGTGCTTCCTTCTTGGCTTTTGGGCACCCAAAGAGGACTTTGCTTTGGGTGCCTGACGTTGGAGGTTCAGTACTCCGGGCAATAAGATGTCTCAAGCCCTGAAATATGAAGTGCAACCAAACTTGGCACAATGGTATGCTTTGTCCTTTGGGTTTGATTTCTGGGTTTTGGTTGGGCTGCTGGGTCTAGCTCATTGGTCAAAGGCTGGTCAATGAACTGTACTTCACTGTTTCTTTGTGGGCAGGTAGCAGAAGAGTGACCCCTTCACTCTGAGGGAGGTTCTTGCCAAATTTCAGAAGTCTGGAGGTGCTCTGGGGGTTTGATACCAAACAACCCAGTACTCAGAGAGCTCATCGTGTAGCTGGGGAACTTGTAATGAACAGTGTCAAGGACATGTACTTGCTATGGTTTCCCTGTATACTTACCATGTCTTAAGGATTTGCAAAGACAGAGTAGGGACATATTTGCTCATGCACACATATGCCATAACATGCATTAAAGTACACCCTGCCTTAGGGCTGTAAGGCCTGCCAGAGTTGTAACTTACGAATAGTTCATGCAGTGTTAGTGGACATGGCACTCTTGGTGACCGAAGTGCCAAACATAGTACAGTTTTGGGGAAACCTGTTTAGCAGGGACCACGGGCACTTACAGTTTCAAACCACATAATTTTCCAGGCAAAGTTGAGGGACTACCATGTCAAAAGAGGTCCTTTTTCACACTGGCCCCCGCAAATGAAAGGGAATGAGATTACCCTTCCCTTGTGGAGTCTTCATCCTCTGAGTGGAAGAATCTGAAAAGGCCATCTGCATTGGCATGACCCGGCCTAGGTCTGTGTTCTACTGTAAAGTCCATATAAACCACCTACGCAGTTTGGGTTTTTCACCTTTCATCTGTTGAAGCACCTGAGAGGCCTTTGGTCTGTCTGAACTATGCAGAGCCAAACAAGTATGCACTCAGCTTCTTCAAGGCCCAGACCACAGCAAAGGCTTCTCTCTGTGGCATTTCATTTTGTTCCCTACTGGGTAGACTTCTGCCTATAGAAGCAACAGGCCGGTCATGTACCTCTTCATTGGTCTCAGCTACTTCTGCTCCTGCTCCTATCCTACATTCTGAGGCGTCTTTTTGGACAATAAACACCCATGAGTAATCTGGAGCTTTCAGGACTGGGACAGGACTGGGACAGAGCACATTGCATCCTTTAGAGTGGCAAAAGTATTTTGACAGCTCACTGTCCAGTTGATCTTTTTGGGAATTTTCTTAGAGGTAACTTCTGTGAGGGGGGTCACAATGGTGCTATAATCCTTCACAAACCTCCTGTAATACCCAATCAAACCAAGGAATGTCCTGACTGGGTATGGGTGGTTGAAGCTTCACAAGCCAGAATTGTCTGGATCTTGGACTGTAGTGGCTGAACTTGGCCCCCACCTACCAGGTAGCCAAAGGATACAAAATTTTATTGCCCTATCTAGCACTTACTGGCCTGATAGTGAGTCTTGCCTTTTGCAGGGCCTCAAGGACCTTTCCAAGTTGGATCAGGTGATCCTGCCAGGTGGAGCTTTAGAAAGCAATTTTATCTAGATAAGCTGCACTAAAGGATTCCAACCACTCGGCCCCCTTCATCCAAAAAATAAGCCCCAGGGAGGTGGCGGTCCTCAGGACATGGGGAGGGGAACAAAGAGGTCCTCCCAGCTTTTTTTTTTTTAACAAAGCCCCAGGGACTTGGCCCACCCTGGCCATTACACTAACTAAGCGCGTGAGAATGCGCTTCATTTTATTTTAATTTTACAAGCAAATTCATGATGGATCTACTGCACCTCCACTTGTAAACTAAATAAAAAATGCTTTGTAGCCGGGGGGGGGGGGAGGGTAGGGGTTCCTTTGGGACCCCTCCACCAGAGCTAAGGGATCAGGGTGTTCGTACCCTGGCCCCCTTTTGTTTTTGTTGTCCTTTTATTTTGGGACTTGGCTGAAGCCGAGTCCCAAGATGGCTGACAGCACTTCAACAGATCTTTTGTTGAAGTGTTACCAGCCAATCCGATCTCAGCATTAAATCATTAGGGGTCGCTAATCCTTCATGTACCTTGATATACAAATTAGTTTCCCCCTTAATTTCTCTAAAACTACTGAACGGAATTATACCAAAACAAAAAAATCACTCTTTCACGACCAGGACCTACCTTCCTGCCAAATGTGGTGTAATTCCATCCAGTAGTTTTTTGAGCTATCGCTGTTCAAAATCCATATGGAAAAATAAATGGGGAAATCATGTTTTCTCACCCCCGACGGATCACCCCCAAACTTTCCAAGCAGCAGCTGACGGGACTGTCAATTTTTTCGGGAAAGTTTCCTGAAGATTCGTTAAGCGGCACCAAACACATAGGCAAGTAAAGCACTCTTTTTATATAGAAACAGTTACACACCCACTCATTTGCTGATACAAACTCTTGTTACCTGCACACACACACCTACTCACATAGTTATTCTAAGATGCAAAAAAGTAGTGATATACAGACATTCAATCAGTCAAATAGCCACTGACATAACCACTCACTCACCCAAACACTACTAAGGGAGGTACTCACAGATTCATACAGTTACTTACCCACCCACTTATACACCCACTGACAAACTGACTCATACTTATGAAGCCCATTAATAGATCAGTATTCTAGTGACACATCCAGCTAATCAGCTGTAGAAACACTGACATACCCACACACTCACCCATACAGTCACTGACACAGTCACTGACTCATTATTACAGTCACTTATACATGCAATCCCTCAATTATACAACTATTCATACACCAACTCACTCACATGAACAAGCACTCACATACTCACTCAGTCACCCATACATTCATTCACTGTCCTACACAAGTTCTCACACATTCACTCACGATCCTCAGTTTATCCTCAGTTTACAACAGTTTACGATACAGCTAATCATACACCCACTGACTCTCGCATTCAGTCACTGACACAACCATTCAGTTATGTTTACAGCCATTCAGAAGCTCACTGACTCATACTTTAAGTGACTCACCAAGTCACTCACCAATACAGTGACACCCATTCACTTACCCAGACAACCACGCTGACACCCACTCACTCACACATGCAGCCACCTACAGACCTACTCACTAAATGAAATGCAGCTGATCACACAGTCACTTGCTCACCTATACAGCAACTTACAGATCCATTCAGTCTCCCATGCAACAAATGATTCAAGCACTCATTCACCCATAGCCACACTCACACACCCACTCACACATCGATATAACCCCTTACACTCACTTGATGATGTCACTGACCATGTCATGTGTGATGTAATATGTGAGGTCATAAGCAATGCATTACAGGAGCGCAACTGCTGAATTTCAATGGTTTTGTACAAGTAAATTCGGAACGTACCTATAACGTCCATGTAACCTTTGTTTTTTTCAGGCTTTTTAAATTCTATTTCCTAACTATAACGTCCATGTAACCTTTGTGTTTTTCAAGTTTTTTTTAAGGTATAGTAATTTCAACTGTACATTAATCTAACCACCACCACGCACGGCCTTTGGCAGCACACAGCAGAGGTTGGCCACAGGTCCAGGCCTCCGGCCAGGTCCTGACACCAACACCCTACAAGCACCCAACCGTGCATGTCTTTCATCCATGAACAGGGGAGGTTATCTGCAGGACCTGGCCTGCAGCCACACCCTGCGGCCAACTCCCCCCAACCACCCAAACCTGCGCTGTGCATAGCCCTTTTGCAGTACTTGCCAGGAGTTAGCCACAGCTTCTCTGGGTGTGAGAATAAGTGTCAGAGGGTGTATCTGGGAGTGAGAGTGGCTGTCAAGTTGTTGGTGTGTGTGAGTGCATACATCGATATTTTAGTGGGTGTATCAGTCTGTGCATGGGTTTGTGAGTGGCTCCACGAGAGTGTAAGTGGGTCTGTGAGTGGGCATGTGAGTGTCTGAGTGGGTCTGTGAGTGGGTGTGTGAGTGTCTGAGTGGGTCTGTGAGAGGGTGCATAAGTATCTATGTAGTTGTGTAAGTGGGAGAAATTGATTGAAAGCCAGAAAGAGAAAAAAGTAAGAGAGAAAGAGATGTTCTAGGCTTTATTATCTCATACACTTAGATACTTTTGTTAGATTTAACAAAAATGTAGTTAATTTATTTAAAAATGTATAATGTTTTGTAATAAAAAAAAAACTAATGAGTTCAGCTTGACTTAAACCCCATTGCTCAGTGTGAAAGTCTGCGTCGTTCACACTGAGCTATGGGTGTTTTCTTTTTTTCTTTCTTAGCCCTTTGTGGGCTTTGTATTCAAAAAACAAAATAGGGAGCGTGGGTTCTCCCATGGTCCCAACGTTTTATTTTTTTATTTACATTTTTATAATAAAGCCGTTTACAGGCTATGTGTGACCACAAAGAAGCCATCAAGGGCTACCCCCATGGTCCCTACTTTTTTTGGTTTTATTTTGTAATACAATGCCCTTACGGGCTACCTGGCACTGCGGGGAAAGCCTTAAGGTGCTTCCCTCGCAGTGCCAATGCTTCAGCAAGCACGGAGCTGCTTGAAAAACTTTTGATCTCTGTCCTCTGCACCTATGCAGAGGACAGAGATGAAACTTCAGTTTTTGACAGCGGGACTTTCTTTAAAGCCCCACTGTCAAAACCCAAAGTGTTTGCTGTGGCTTAGCTGCAGCACTGCAGCCAAGATACAGCAAACAGCTATGTCCCGGGTGCCCCCCGGACATAGCAGGAGCTGGCCCTGGGGGGTGGCAGTACCTAGGGCCATCAGAGGCTCCTCAAGAAGGACTGTGTGGCCCTCCTCCAAAATTTACATAGCCCCAGGGGGGTGGTGGTCCTTGGGGCATGGGGGTCTAATAGGGACACCCTTCTTTTTGCAAACATTTTCCCTGGGGGCTGGTAGTCACAGGGGCAGCAAAGGGGCCATGTGGCCCCCTAAAAATATATGCCCTAATTATAAGTTCAGCGGATGGAAGAAGCCATCTGCTAAAGTCCCGCAGTCAGGTTACTGCCAGTGCGATCCCCTTCCTGCAACCCATATTACGAGTTTCTCACTGGGTCAGCAGGCGGAAACGGAGTTTCTGCCCGCTGGCCCAGTGGGAAACAGCCCACAACATTGATGCTGGCTCATAATAGAGCCAGTGGCAATGCTGCAGTGCGTAGGGTACACCAGTACCCATCATGCTTTTCACTGTCTACTTAGCAGACAGTGAAAACCGCAACGGGGCTGTGCATGGGGGACACTGCACTGCCCATGCCAAGTGTATGGGCAGTACAGGGTCCCCCATGGGGTTTCCTGCACCCCATCTCTGCCAGCCTTTACATGACGGTGCTTCTTCCATGTAATTGACAGCAGAGAAGGGACTTGTAATCCCAAGGGCAGTGCTGCTTACAGTGCTGACCTGGTGGATTAGGACTACTAGCACCGCCAGCCCCTCCAGTGGAAGAGAAGTGGCGGGGCTGGTGGTCCAAATGTGGTGCAACCACCATGGTCATAATGTGGCTGTTAGACCGCCACATTGGCGGTGCCCAATCGCCACCACGGCCCTGGCGGTCTTAAGACTTCCAGGATCGTAATGAGGCTCATATTGTTGCTCTGGGGATGGTTGTCCCTGGGGCAGTAGGTAGGGTGCACCCCAAGCTCCAAATAAAGTTCTGCCCTGGGAGGTGATAGACTCCCCACTTTTAACAAAAAACCTCCAAGACTTGGCCCACCCCGGGGCCTTAGGCTAATGAAGCGTGGGGGCCCGCGATTCATTTAAAAAAAAACAAAAAAACATTACAAGCAGATTCACAGACCTAAGGAGTCAGGGTGTTCATAACCTGGATCCTTTTGTTTTGTTTTTTTACTTTTGTTTTGGGACTTAGCTGAAGAGGAGTACCAAGATGGCTGACAACAGTTTTATCAGCCAATCAGATCTCAATACAAGATTGTTAGGGTTTACAAATCCTTCATGTCCATAGATATTCAAATTTGTTTTCTTCTTAAATTCTCAAAAACTATTGAACAGAATTAAACCAAAACAAAAATGCACTCTTTTTGGACCAGGACCTACCGTCCTGCTAAATGTGGTGTAATTTCATCAGGTAGTTTTTACACTATCGCTGTTCAAATTCCCTATTTAAAAATGAATGGGGAAAATGTGTTTTTCAACTGCCCTTTTTTTCTCAGTCCCCCTGGATTAATCGCCCTGAAACTTTCCAGGCAGCAGCTGACGAACTGGCATTTTTTTGGGGAAAGTTTTGTGAAGATTCATTAAGCGGTGCCAAAGATAGAAGCAAGTAAAAAAAAAAAATTGGTATAGAAATTTGGTCCTACCAAGAGTCATTTTGGGGGGCCAAAAAAAGGGGGGGGGTCACAAAAGTTGTGTTTTCCATGTTAATTTTGATAGGACCTTTAGACACGACTAAAGCCTGAAACATTGGACAGCATTAGACCACATTTGGCAGCTAGCTTTCGGTAAACGGATTATGCTTTCACTTATTTGGTGTAAATCCATTCAGTAGTTTTGGAGATATTAAAAGGGAAATACATTTGTATATCTAGCGATGTGGATCCTTTGCGATGATTCATGAAAAAAGATGAACTTGTGAAGGGAAATGCAAAGCTCTGATTGGCGGCTAACACTTGAAACCAGGAAGTGTTGGCTGCCATCTTGGGACTCAGCTTCAGTCGAGTCCCACTAAAAAAAGTGAGAAAAGGAAATGGGGCCAGGGTAGGGACACCCTGACCCCTTAGCTCTGGTGGTGGGGTCCCAAAGATATTGCCCCAAGGCTAAAAAGCTATTTTTTTTATTTTCTGCTGTGAATTTGCCAAATTCTTGAATTTGTGGCAAAAAATATAAAAAGTGCAGGCTCCTGCACTTGTTTCTGTGAGGCCCCTGGGTGGCCCATGCCCTAGGGCATTTACATTTTTAATGCAGGGGGCTCTCTGGTCCCCCTGCAGCCCCACGGACTGCCAACTACCCCAGGCTTTTAAAGAAATTAAAGGGCTTCAATCAGTTGTATTGAGGGGGCCCAGGGCTCCCACCTGCAGCCCCAGGGACCACCACCTCCCTGGGGCTTCAAATCAATATAACTCAGGGGGGCCATCTGGCCTCCGGCAGCCTCAGGAACTGCCACCTCACTGGGGCATTTCTCAGATTTTCTGCGGCAGGCCACGTAGCCCTCCATAGCCCTGGAGACCACCAGCTCCCTGGGGCATTTCTTAAAATGTATGTAGGGGCTGTATGGCCCCCCACAGCCTTGGTGACCACCACTGCCCCGGGGCAAATATTAAAAAGTAGAAAGGGGATCCGTTGTCAGACCTCTGCATCACCGGGAACCACCACCTTCCTGAGGCAACCTCCCTGGGGCTCTTTTCATGGGAGGGGACAGTGCAGCCGTCCTTGAGGAGCCACTGCTGGCCCTCGGGACAGCCACCTTCCGGGGCTGGCTCGCTCCTGCTATTGCTGCCACCAAGTCACAGCAAACACTCTGTTTGCAGTGTGGGAGAGCTGTCAAACAGCTCTCCTCTGTGAGTAGAGGATTCCTCTATTTCCCCACCCACGGAAATAGAGGCAGGGAGACAGAGGAAACAATTGCTCTCTGTTGGACTTTTGCTTATGCAGGGTCATCACCAGTCTTTTTGCCTCCTGCCTCCTATTTTTTTCTGACCTGTCGCTGTTGGCTTTTGAACTCTGAGCACTTTCCCACTGCTAACCAGTGCTAAAGTGCATATGCTCTCTGTGTGAAATTGTATGTGATTGGTTTATCCATGATTGGCATATTTGATTTACTAGTAAGTCCCTAGTAAGGTGCACTAGAGGTGCCAGGGCCTGTAAATCAAATGCTACTAGTGGGCCTGCAGCACTGGTTGTGCCACCCACATAAGTAGCTCTGTAATCATGTCTCAGACCTGCCACTGCAGTGTCTGTGTGTGTATTTTTACACTGTAAATTCGACTTGGCAAGTGTACCCACTTGCCAGGCCTAAACCTTCCCTTTTCTTACATGTAAGGCACCCTTAAGGTAGGCCCTAGGTAGCCCCAAGGGCAGGGTGCAGTGTATGGATAACGTAGGACATATAGTAATGTGGTTTATATGTCCTGACAGTGAAATACTGCTAAATTCGTTTTTCACTGTTGCAAGGACTGTCTCTCTCATAGGATAATATGGGGGCTACCTTTAAATATGATTAAAGCGTAGATTCCCCTAGAGAGTAGATGGACATGTGGAGTTTGGGGTCCCTGAGCTCACAATTTAAAAATACATCTTTTAGTAAAGTTGATTTTAAGATTGTGCGTTTGAAAATGCCACTTTTGGAAAGTGAGCATTTTCTTGCTTAAACCATTCTGTGACTCTGCCTTGTTTGTGGATTCCCTGTCTGGGTCAGTTTGACAGTTGGGTTGTTTTTCACCTCACACCAGACAGTGACACAAAGGGAGCTGGGGTGTAACCTGCATTTCCTGATTAGCCATCTCTGCTAGGAGGGAGGGGTGGAGTGGTCACTCTCATCTGAAAGGACTGTGCCTGCCTCTAACAATGCCGGCTCCAACCCCCTGGTGTGTGTCTGAGGCCTTGCCTGGGCAAGGCAGGATTTCACAAGTAGGTGTGAGTCCCCTTTGAAGAAAGGTGACTTCAAAGACTAAAATGGGTATAAGAAGGGCACCCAAATCTACAGACTTTAGAAACACTTCTGGAATCAAGAGGAACCTCTGCCTGGAGAAGAGCTGTTAGCTGAGGAAGAAGTGCTGCCCTGCCTGTGACTGTGCTTTGTGGAGCTTTCCTGCAGTGCTGCTTCTGCCAGAGTAAGAGGGCAAAGACTGGACTTTGTGTGCCTTCCATCTTGAGAAGAAATCTCCAAGGGCTTGATCTAGAGCTTGCCTCCTGTTGTTTGAAGTCTCAGGGACAGCAAAGACTTCTCTCTGCCAGCACCTGGAGCCTCTGGAGAGACTCCTACTCTGCCCTGTGGTGCCCATCCAGTTCCTGGGACCCTGAAAGGAGAAGCTGGCAGCCTAAAGACAAGAAAATCCACGCACAAAGCGCCTTGCGGGGAAAAGATCGACGCAAATCCGATCTGTGGCTGAAAAACAACGCGCCGCCCGCTCCGCAGCTGAGAAACGACGCTCGCAGGAAACGCGACCGAAGAATCGACGCACGGAGCAGGAGAAACGACGCGCAGCATCGCTGACGGAGGCTGGGAGATCGCAACCTGCGTGGCTGGACCTTCGACTCATTGTGCGGCTGGATTTTTGACTCGAGTACCGCCGTGCGGAGTTATTTTCGACGCACGCCCGCCCGTGCGGGGTTATTTTTGACGCACACCAGGTACATTTTCACTCTAGCAGCGCTAGTGTGTTTTTAAAACTACTTAAAGACTCTTTTTGATTTCTAATTAATAACTTGACTTGCGTATGGTGGATTTTTGTCGTTTTGGTCTTGTTTTGTTTAGATAAATATTTCCTATTTTTCTAAACCTGTGTTGTGTCATTTTGTAGTGTTTTTATTGAGTTACTGTGTGTGTTGGTACAAACACTTTACGCCTAGCACTCTGAGGTTAAGCCTACTGCTCTGCCAAGCTACCAAGGGGGTAAGCAGGGGTTAGCTGAGGGTGATTCTCTTTTACCCTGACTAGAGTGAGGGTCTTTGCTTGAACAGGGGGTAACCTGACTGTCAACCAAGGACCCCATTTCTAACATTGGTGATCAGCGGTCGGGATTTGGACTTGTATTTGTACTTACATACAGTGATTAAGTGTACACTACTGTTTTTATCTCAGACCACTACGTGACCACATACTACTTGTTTGGTGATCTTTTGCTTTTTCTCTTAAGGACTCCTTTTTGTTCTACTTCCATGATTTTGCTGATCCCTTGACTGATTCTTTTTACTTCATTGGGAACTTATTTTCTGCCTTTGGAACTTTGCACTTGTGACCATCATGTCTCAATCTGGAGATGCAACAGCTGGAGCTGTGTTTGAAATGGAGAAACTGAAGGAGTACTCAGTTGCTCAATTGAAACAGTTCCTTAAAGATCTTGACTGTCCCACTAAGAGCTCCACCAGGGAGGGGGAGCTGCAAAAGGCACAGAGGGCCGGGGTGACAATCAAGAAGGCTGGAGGGCACACAGAGGAGGAGAATGTGGGTGGGGAAGTGCAGAGGATACACAGTGGTGTAGTGGAGGTACCTGTTACGCCTGGGGGGAGGGTCCCCAGGAGGGGTAGCAGGGTGTAGTCTAAGGGTCTGACTCCTAAAGATGTGCAGGACAGACAGGCAGAAAGGGTTCGCCGGTTGGAGACAGAAAAGTTGAGGATGCAAAGGGAGTATGACAAGTGGGAAAGGGACTTCGAGATACAAAAGATGATTTATGCTTACAAGCTGAAATTGAAACCGCTGGAAGTCATGAGGGCTGAATCCAGCTGGAATGGTGGCAGCAACAATTTTATATCTAGTGCTGCTGAAGAAATGCACATGCCCAGAGATGTGGTGCCCTACTTGAAGGAGGGAGTTAACACACACCAGGAGGTTCAGGGGTATGAGGTAGCTCCAGTGATGCACAGGGTCCCTGAGGTGGATTGGGGAACTGGCATGGGGAGTCATATTCCTACTGGTGGGAAGGACACTCTACTGACTCTAGGTGAGAGTGACAGGGAGAGGGGTTCCCCCCAGGTAGAAGTCCTGGTTATGGAGTGTGAAAACATCCCAGAAGAGTGTGGGTTGAGTGTCAGGGACAGTCAGGTACTGTCTCGCCAGTCTCAGGAGGGTGATGTGGGGTGCTTTTTCAAAGCAGAGTCACTGGATGGTTGGGTGAAGGGTACTTTGGTTAATTCATGTAAGGGGCTGAGTGATGTAATTGCTGGAGAGCATATGTCTAGTCCTTATTTTCCAGAGCTACGCCAACACCAGGTGGAGTGTGAGTTCTCTGACCCCAGGGAGCTTACAATGGAGGCAGACCTCTTGGTGAGTACCAGAGAGTCTGAAGAGGCATTTGGGGGTGCTCCTGAGAGGAGTGGTCTAGGTATTTCCCAACCAGGTGAGGTAGGGAAGGATTAAAGTGTCCCAGGTAGGTCCCAGTGTAGTGGGATGGGTGAGGGACCCCATGTCCAGTCTCTGAGGAGAGGGAATGGGGATGGGCTGAGGTCCAAGGTGCCCGAGATCCGGTCCCAGGTCCTGGAGGGTTCCATGAGGGAACACCAGGAGGGGAGCCTAGCCTGTACCATAGGGCCATCTGTTGAGGGAGACCCCACAGTGTCAGGAGAACTTGGGGGGGCGGCTGTAGCCAGCGTCCCACCAGTTCTGGTGTCTGGCAGTACCACTCCTAGTGAGGGGGTGCAGAAGTCCAGACAGAGGGTTGAGAGGGGGTTGCGGACCCCAGTGGAGAACCTGGAGGGTCAGGGGTCAGCTCTGAGAGCAGAGCCCCCCAGGAATGACCTGGGTAAGACCATTTCGGGGTTGGGGGGAATCCAGACTCTGTCAGATGGGCAGAGGTCAGGAGACCTGCGCCAGCCAGACTCTTGTGTGGCCCTTGGGGACAGTGTGTCCCTTGAGGGGGATAAGTGTGCCCCCCTGGAAGTCCTGGTGTGCCAGGCAGTGGTTCAACCGCAGGGTGGTGACCCTGGGTTGGATGACCAGGTTCAGAGGGTAAACTCTGACCTGGTGGGGGGTAGGTATGCCCCCCAGGAAGTCTTGGGTTGCCAGGCAGTGGTCCAGTCTGTGGGTACAGACCCTGGACTGGAGGATCAGGTGCAGGGGGTAAACCCTGACCTGAAGGGGTGGGCCGTTTGCCCAATCACCCCCCTGGTGTGATTTCAAGGGGTACTCTCCCTGAGGGGGGGGTGCAGAACCCTGAGAGTAGGGACAGGGGAGAAAGAGCCTCACCCCTGGCCCTGGTCCAACCTGAAGGTACAGACCCCAGGTTGGCGGACCAGTTGCAGGTTAACAGCCCTGCACTGGTGGAAGAATTGTGCAGGACTGCTTCTACAAGCACCCTGACAGTTTTTTACTCTGGGGGTGCCGCTTCGGCAGGGAGGGTACAGAGCCCCAGAGGGGAGGACCAGGGTCAGGTTGTCATCCCTGGCCTGGTGGAAGAGAGAGTGGTCAAAGGGTGCCAGGCACCTGGGGCTACCGCCCCCCACTCACCGCAGTCACAGTGGTTGGAGAGGCCTGAGGTCGGGCTCTCATCCCTGACAGTTGTCCGGGGCCACCGTGGCTTGCTGTCCTGGTGGACAGAGTTGCTCCTGGGGGGGGGACGAGAGTCACACCCCGGGGGTGGAGTGGGCAACACCACTGTGTTGGCCCTGGTGGTACTATCTGCCCACAGCAATTCATCTGTGAGCAAAGTAAAGTTAGGTGCTGCACAGATGGTGTCTGTAGATGTGTAGAAGGGTTCCCCATGGGTTAGCTTAGTGGGCCCTGAGAGTATGGACAGAGGGATCCAACTGGAGTCAGGAAGGCATAGAACTGGAACATGCCCCTGCTGTTGTGGGCCTGGGTCCTTGTTCTATCGCCCCAATCAGGGAAGTACATTAAGGTATTGATTGTTCTCCCCTGGCTTTAGGCTGGTAGGGGGTCGTGTTGGACTTTTGCTTATGCAGGGTCATCCCCAGTCTTTTTGCCTCCTGCCTCCTATTTTTTTCTGACCTGTCGCTGTTGGCTTTTGAACTCTGAGCACTTTCCCACTGCTAACCAGTGCTAAAGTGCATATGCTCTCTGTGTGAAATTGTATGTGATTGGTTTATCCATGATTGGCATATTTGATTTACTAGTAAGTCCCTAGTAAGGTGCACTAGAGGTGCCAGGGCCTGTAAATCAAATGCTACTAGTGGGCCTGCAGCACTGGTTGTGCCACCCACATAAGTAGCTCTGTAATCATGTCTCAGACCTGCCACTGCAGTGTCTGTGTGTGTATTTTTACACTGTAAATTCGACTTGGCAAGTGTACCCACTTGCCAGGCCTAAACCTTCCCTTTTCTTACATGTAAGGCACCCCTAAGGTAGGCCCTAGGTAGCCCCAAGGGCAGGGTGCAGTGTATGGATAAGGTAGGACATATAGTAACGTGGTTTATATGTCCTGACAGTGAAATACTGCTAAATTCGTTTTTCACTGTTGCAAGGACTGTCTCTCTCATAGGATAATATGGGGGCTACCTTTAAATATGATTAAAGCGTAGATTCCCCTAGAGAGTAGATGGACATGTGGAGTTTGGGGTCCCTGAGCTCACAATTTAAAAATACATCTTTTAGTAAAGTTGATTTTAAGATTGTGCGTTTGAAAATGCCACTTTTAGAAAGTGAGCATTTTCTTGCTTAAACCATTCTGTGACTCTGCCTTGTTTGTGGATTCCCTGTCTGGGTCAGTTTGACAGTTGGGTTGTTTTTCACCTCACACCAGACAGTGACACAAAGGGAGCTGGGGTGTAACCTGCATTTCCTGATTAGCCATCTCTGCTAGGAGGGAGGGGTGGAGTGGTCACTCTCATCTGAAAGGACTGTGCCTGTCTCTAACAATGCCGGCTCCAACCCCCTGGTGTGTGTCTGAGGCCTTGCCTGGGCAAGGCAGGATTTCACAAGTAGTTGTGAGTCCCCTTTGAAGAAAGGTGACTTCAAAGACTAAAATGGGTATAAGAAGGGCACCCAAATCTACAGACTTTAGAAACACTTCTGGAATCAAGAGGAACCTCTGCCTGGAGAAGAGCTGTTAGCTGAGGAAGAAGTGCTGCCCTGCCTGTGACTGTGCTTTGTGGAGCTTTCATGCAGTGCTGCTTCTGCCAGAGTAAGAGGGCAAAGACTGGACTTTGTGTGCCTTCCATCTTGAGAAGAAATCTCCAAGGGCTTGATCTAGAGCTTGCCTCCTGTTGTTTGAAGTCTCAGGGACAGCAAAGACTTCTTTCTGCCAGCACCTGGAGCCTCTGGAGAGACTCCTACTCTGCCCTGTGGTGCCCATCCAGTTCCTGGGACCCTGAAAGGAGAAGCTGGCAGCCTAAAGACAAGAAAATCCACGCACAGAGCGCCTTGCGGGGAAAAGATCGACGCGAATCCGATCTGCGGCTGAAAAACGACACGCCGCCAGCTCCGCAGCTGAGAAACGACGCTCGCAGGAAACGCGACCGAAGAATCGACGCACGGAGCAGGAGAAACGACGCGCAGCATCGCTGACGGAGGCTGGGAGATTGCAACCTGCGCGGCTGGACCTTCGACTCATTGTGCGGCTGGATTTTTGACTCGAGTACCGCCATGCAGAGTTATTTTCGACGCACGCACGCCCGTGCGGGGTTATTTTTGACGCACACCAGGTACATTTTCACTCTAACAGCGCTAGTGTGTTTTTAAAACTACTTAAAGACTCTTTTTGATTTCTAATTAATAACTTGACTTGTGTATGGTGGATTTTTGTCGTTTTGGTCTTGTTTTGTTTAGATAAATATTTCCTATTTTTCTAAACCTGTGTTGTGTCATTTTGTAGTGTTTTCATTGAGTTACTGTGTGTGTTGGTACAAATACTTTACGCCTAGCACTCTGAGGTTAAGCCTACTGCTCTGCCAAGCTATCAAGGGGGTAAGCAGGGGTTAGCTGAGGGTGATTCTCTTTTACCCTGACTAGAGTGAGGGTCTTTGCTTGAACAGGGGGTAACCTGACTGTCAACCAAGGACCCCATTTCTAACACTCTCTATTTGACAGCAATGTAGGAGGCGGGGAGCCAGCTGGAACCTTGGGGGCCTTAAGGCTACCCCCACCAGTCCCCAACATTGTGACTGCATGACCTGGGGGGGCGCCCAGGTTACATGGCCGGACCCTGGGGTCTGGGGTTCCTGGAGCTGAAATCAGCCTGAAGAGGGGGAGGCCTCCCTCCCTCATAAAATAATACATAATTAGACTGTGCCCTAGGGCATAGGATCCCCAGGGTCGAGATCGACCTAGGGAGAGAGGATGCACATAAAAATTCACTGAAAAAAACAAGGGTTACAGTGTTGTTATAGTTAGGAAATATAAATAAAACAAACATAAAAATTAATTTAAAATAAGGATGGCTGAAAACCTCTACTCTGCTGGCGGTGTTTGCGGAATTCGCCAACCTCACGTTCTGCTGAGAACGCGGGGTTCCCAATGGACTCCGTACTCCGCAACATAGCAGAGTTTTTTCTAAATTTTGCCCTGTTGGCGCATGCTATTTGTTATTTTCCACTCTCTCGTGATTACAAACAAGATTCTTTTGCCCTCTCATGAGAGTTAGCGCCACACGAGTAACTTTCAGCCTGACTTTTTTGACGTACATGAGCACAAGTGTACGTGATTAACTATTGCTGCATCCTGGTGAAGGTGAAGCAGCTAAAATCCAAAACTTTGAATGAAAAATCTTCTGTTATTGACTGCTCACATTGATATTGTTGTGCAAGGAGTACAATTTTGTTTTCCAACAACAGGAAGTGCCCCAGAGACTCCAACGTCCTGTTCCTGTCCAGCATGCTCGTCCCACTGCTTTGTCCATCTCCTAGCCACTTTTCACTTGGAATTTGAGCTGGAAGGATTTTTGTCTCCTGGATACATATCATGGGATTTAAGGATGGTTGTATTTGAGTTTTCACAAGCAAGTTAAGAAAAGCACCTGCTTAAGGGTGCTGTACAACTTATTTGTTTGATAGGAGGCATGCCCCGCGATTAATCTATCATTTTGCTTGTTTTTTTAAATTTATGTGTGTGGGTAGCCTGTATTTTTGTGCTAGTTATTTTATTTACTTGTATTTTTTGTTGTACAAAGGAAAATGTTTAACATTGCGCTACATTTGCTCCATGTTCTGTTTTGTAAGTTTGCAATCTACATTAAAATGAATGTTAATGTAAAGTGGTTTAACCTGCTAATGTAATAGGCCTTATAGCTGAAGGCCTAGTAGTAGCCTTGGGTGCATGATGAAAAACAACTGTTTGTGGTGTCTGTGGAACTGAAACCCCTTGGATGGCATTGGATTAAAGATAAAATGTTGTGTGGTGGTATTTCACACTTTCTTCTGCAAACAGTCTATGAAGGGGCTATATAGTATTTGATGCCTTTGTATGAAGTGTGTTATTGTACAATTGTGTAGCCCCTTTAATTTAAGTTTTTGGACTTAGTAATACTGACTTAATGCTGTTTATTTCTCTTGTACCATTGCCTTCTTTGTCTGGCCAGTGCATGAGATTGTTTGTCATAGGCCGCCATGTTTTCTATTCATTCTGCTTGTTGTTTGATGTGGCTGTTGGCCATTTGGTTTAGGCAGCCTGGGTCCTGCATGTGTTCTTCTTTGTTGTGGTGGCCATGCCTCCTTGCTGGTTGTTGTTTGGCCATGTGGCTGGTGGCCATTGTGTGTAGGCAGCCATTGTGCTTTAGGTCTGTGTGTGTTATTTTTGTTGCAGTGACTATGCCTTCTTGCTGGTTGTTTTTTGACCGTGTGGCTGGCGGCCATTTTGTGTAGGAAGCTAGTGTGCTTTAGGCCTGCATGTGTTTTTTCTTTGTTGTGTTGGCCATGCCTCCTTGCTGGTTGTCGTTTGACCATGTGGCTGGCTGCCATTCTGTGTAGTCAGCCAGTGTGCTTTATGCCTGTATGTGTTTCTTCTTTGTCGCGGTAGCCATACCTCGTTGCTGGTTGTTGTTTGACCATGTGGCTGGTGGGCATTTTATGTAGGCAGCCAGTGTGCTTTAGGCCTGCATGTGCTTCTTCTGTGTTGCGCTGGCCATGCTTCCATGCTAGTTGTTGTTTGACTATGTGGCTGGTGGCCATTTTTTGTAGGAAGCCAGTGTGCTTTAGGCCTGCATGTGTTTCTTTTTTGTTGTGGTGGCTATGGCTTCTCGCTGGTTGTTGTTTGACCATGTGGCTAGTGGCCATTTTGTGTAGGCAGCCAGTGTGCTTTAGTGCGGCATGTGTTCATCTTTGTTGTGGTGGCCATGCCTCGTTGCTGGTTGTTGTTTGACCACGTGGCTGGTGGCCATTTTGTCTAGGCAGCCAGTGTGATTTAGGCCTGCATGTTTTTCTTCTTTGTTGTGGTGGTCATGCCTCCTTGCTGGTTGGTGTTTGACCATGTGGCTGGCAGCCATTTTGTGTAGCTACCCAGTGTTCTTTAGGCCTGCATGTGTTGGTGGCCATTCCTGCTTGCTGGTTGTTTTTTACCATGTGGCTGATGGTCATTTTGTGTGTTGTTTATTCTGGCCTAGTAGGTCAATGATGCTTATTACTAAATGTAGTGTATGCACACTTTTTAATGTTTATATAATTTTTTTGCATTTTTCACCTCCACTACTCTTTGCCTCCCAAATCCCTGTGGTTTTTCATGCTACTCCCCTGCCATTAGTACATCAGCAATTACAAACTACTTTAAAAATGTTTATCCTTTTCTTCTATTTTATTTTCACAACATTTATTATATTTAACCCTTTCGCTGCCAGGCCTTTTCCCCCTCCTGTGCCAAGCCTTTTTTTGGCTATTTAGGGTAGTTCGCGCTTAGGCCCTCATAACTTTTTGTCCACATAAGCTACCCACGCCAAATTTGTGTCCTTTTTTTCCAAAATCCTAGGGATTCTAAAAGTACCCAGAGTTTGTGGGTTCCTCTGGAGGAGACCAAGAAATTAGCAAAAATACAGCTAAAATCTAGTTTTCTTCAGATAAAATGTGAAAAAGGGGCTGCAGAAGAAAGCATGTGTTTTCTTTTTCCTGAAAATGGCATCAACAAAGGGTTTGCAGGGCTACAATCTCCATCTTGCCAGCTTTCAGTAACAGGCAGACTTAAATAAAAAAACATAGTTTTCAACACAATTTTGCTACTTTACTGGGACATACCCCATTTTTACTATTTTTTGTGCCTTCAGTCTCCTTCTAGTTAGTGACGGAAATGGGTGTAAAACCAATGCTGGATCCCAGACACCTAAACATTTCTGAAAAGTAGACAAAATTATGAATTCATCAAGGGGTCATTGTGTAGTTCCTTCAAGGTTTGTCTACAGAAAGTAATAGCTAAAATTAAAAATATTGAAATTGAGGTGAAAAAAGAGCCATATCTATCCACATTTTCTTCTATAACTTTGTCCATCTCTGGCAGATTTTTAAAAGCAATATACCGTTATGCCTGCTGGACTCTTCTGGTTGTGGTAATGTATAGGGCTTGTAGGTTCATCAAAAACCCTAGGTACCCTGAGCCAATAAATCAGCTGGACCTTGCAATGGGTATTCATTGTATAACGGGTATACAGCAATTCATTTGGTGGCATATAAAGAATTAAAAATAGTTATCAAGGAAACCTTTGTATTTCCAAAATGGACACAAGATAAGGCGTGGAGAAGCAGTGGTTATTTGTACATCTCTGAATTCCAGGGTCCCCATACTAGCATGTGAATTACAGGGAATTTCTCAAATAGACTTATTTTTACACACTGTCTTACATTTGGAAGGACAAAATGTAGAGAAAGACAAGGAGCAACAACACTTGTTCTTCTATTGTGTGTTTCCTCAAGCCTCCCGATAAAAATGGTGCCTCACATGTGGGGGTACGACTAACGCAACATGAACACATCACATTTTTATGTTGAAATCTGACGTGTTGTTTGGGAAGTGCTTAACTGTGGATTTTGGCCTCCAGCTCATCTGGCACATAGGGACACCTACCAAACCTGTGCATTTTTTAAAACTAGACACCTAGGGGAATCCAGGATGTGGTGACTTGTCGGGCTCTCATCAGGGTCTGTTACCAAGAAACCTTTGCAAACCTCAAAATTTGGCAAAAAACACTTTTACCTCACATTTCAGTGCTGCAAAGTTCTGGAATCTGAGAGGAGTCACAAACTTCCTTCCATCCAGCATTCTCCTAAGTCTCCCAATACAAATTCCACCTCACTTGTGTCGGCAGGCCTAGTGCCCGCAACAGGAAATATACCACACCACAACATTTACACATCACATTTTCCCAAAGAAAACTGGGTTTGTTTTTTTCAAAGAGCCTAGCTGTGGATCTTGGTCTCTAGCTCAGCCGGCACCTAGGGAAACCTAGGAAACCTATACATTTTTTAAAACTAGACACCTAGGAAAATTCAGAATGGGGTGACTTGTGGGGTTTTCACCTGGTTCTGTTACCCAGAACCAATTGCAAACCTCAAATTTGGCAAAAAAACACTTTTTCCTCACATTTCAGTGATGGGAAGTTCTGGAATCTGAGAGGAGACACAAATTTCCTTCCACCCAGCAATCCCCCGTCTCCCAATAAAAATGGTACCTCACTTGTGTTGGTAGGCCTAGTGGACACATCACATTTTTACATTGAAATCTGAAGTGTTTTTTGGAAAGTGCCTAGCCTTGGATTTTGATCTCTAGCTCATCCAGCAGATAGGAAAACCTAGAAAACCTGTGCATTTTTTAAAACTAGAAACCGAGGGGATCCCAGCATGGGGTAACTTGTGGCACTCTCACCAGGTTTTGTTACCCAGAATCCTTAGCAAACCTCAAAATTTGGTAAAAAAACATGTTTTCCTAACAAACTACCTGTTTTTGCAGGGGGCACCTGCGTTTTTGGTCCTAGGCTCAGCAGCCATCTAGGAAAACCTACCAAACCCAGACAGAGTCCAGGGAGGTGTGACTTGCATGGATCCCCCAGTGTTTTCTTACCCAGAATACTCAGCAAACCACACATTTAGCTAGAACATCACATTTTCCCCACATTTCTGTGTGGGATCACTGCAGCAGCACAAATATCCTTCCACCCAACATTCCCCTCAGTCTCCTAATAAAAATGATACCTCACTTGTGTAGGTCAGACAAGTGCCTGTGGCAGGGAAGAGACAAAAAAATGTCGAAATTGAGGGGGAACCAAAGTGGGTGCAAAAGGGCAGTTTGAGAAACAAAAATTTAGGCTTACAAGTGGGGCAGAATTTGCGTATTCCTGCAGATTCCGAAAGGTTCCATCACAAAAATTTGGGGAAATTGTGTGATTTCAAGCAAAGTTGGATGTTTGCAAGGCATTGTGGGTAAGAAAATGGTGCGGGGTGCATTTGAAGCACACTGCCCTGGACTCACCTAGATGTTTAGTTTTCAGATGTGTCTAGATCTCGTAGATTTTTCTACATGGCAATGTCCCAAAGTCCAAAAAGTGCAGCCCTTACTATTTCAAGTGGGATGATTGTGAGAGTTAACCAAGCTCTCATGGCCCAAATGTAAATCCAAAACCCAAAATAAATAAATGTCCTCTTGCTTGCCGTTGGGATAAGATCTTTTAGTGTGCAGGGGGAGAGTTGAAAGACTGTTACCCCCTACAGTTGGGGTGGGGACATAACCATGTCCATACTGGTTGGTAGACACCACCCCAATATATATATATATTTTTTTAATTCCCTGGCATCTAGTAGGCTTTCAGCTCCCCCCCACCCCCCCACAGGGGAGTGGATGGGGGCAATTGCCCCATTTACCTACTGGGGCAGAACAACCCATTTATTTGGGATGGAGGTATGGCCATACCCCCACCCTCTTTTTTTGAAAAAAAATCTTCCCTGGTGTCTAGTAGGCTTTCTGCCCCCCTTGGGGGCAGATGGGGCTTACAAAAATAGGTTGATTTGCCCCCAAGGGCGGCAGAAAGGGCCATCAGTAATGTGCCCCTATGGGGAGCGACCCATGCCCAAGAGGCTGCACCCCCAAAGACAACACACACACACAGCAATTCCTGGTGCCTAATTAGTTTCTGCCCCACTTGGGGGCTGATGGGCCTAATAGAAATAGGCCGATCTTCCCCCAATGGCCTAGAATAAAGGTGCCCCCCATGGGAGCGACCCTTTCCTAAGGGGTCTCTCCCCCATGTCCATTTCAAAATGAAAACAAAGTTCATGGTGTCTAGTTGGCATTTCTGCAACACGATCACTTTACAATCGTGCTGCAGAAATTATCAGAAAGACATCAAGAAAAAGCCTATCCTTTCCTTTGATGCCTCTCTGATCTCCCCAACCCCTGAAGCATTTCTCTTCTGATCACGCTGGAAGCTGAGCTTCCAGCACAATGGGGGCTACCTCTGATGAGGTCAGCGCGTGATTGCGCGCTGATGTCATCAGACGTCACGGGAGGTTCGGGGTGAAAGGGGAAGCGATTCCCCTTCCATCCCTGCACAGGGGAGGGAGGTGGGAGGCCCATGGGGGGGGGGCGGTAGTCCGGTTCAAGGACGTTACGGTTTCATCCTCTACAGCTGAACCTCCAAGGGGTTACAGTTTAATAATAATAATGATAATAATAATAAAAATAACAATAAAAATAACAATAAAATTAAATTTTTATTCTATACATGCTTTCTTTCTTTTATTTTTTTTTAACATAAATTATTTTTTTTACAAAATGTTTCCTATTAGCCCCATGTCAGCCATAGCCGTACAGTTGCACTACTTTTCATAAATTTACATTATTCAGGGATTATTATTATTCCATTTGTCACCAGCACCTCCTTCAGTGCCACATGCCAACTTGATGTAGACAGATAAAACTAACAGTTGGCTTCTGTATGTTGTAGTTGCTTCTCTTTCTTATCCTTCATGACTTAAATGCTAATAAAAGTTAATGTTGGAGTGTTGTTTTTACAAATGGATACCCTGTATTTCATAATTATTTATACGTTTATTTAAATAACCATTCTATGATGCTGTTTGTTTCTACTACTAATGCAGCTGCAACAACCTTGCCATGTTTCACTGATCCTTCTTGTATGTTTGCTTTTAGTTGCAGGAAGAGAAAGAGAGATCACCCACAGTACTGCCAGGCAGAAGGCCTGTGCTCGACATGAGGCATGACCACACTCACACGACCACACGGACATCTCTTCAGCAACTGAAGCTAAGTGCTACTGCCACATGACAGCTTCAAGATGGCCCCAAACAAAGCTGCTACCAAGAAAGAAGCCAGTGATAAAAAGGAGCTTCCCACCACTGGTATGTCCCCCCAGACGTTTTTTGGGCCAAGACATGTGCCTGACGCACCAGCCTCTAGGGAACAAGCTGGGAGCACCACTCCTGCATTGCCGGCCCCATTCCAAAGCAGGCCCAAGCCCATGTCTATCACAGAGAAAGCCTCTCTAATCACAAGAACACCGGCGAGCACTCACATTGAATTGGACTTATCTCTTTCTCAAAGTAGTACCAATTATTGCTGAAAGCTTAGGCGAGTGAACAACGGTCGCAGCCAGCAATAGCAGTTACATCCAAAGTAGGAGCACATCAGGATGTTGACCTTCATGCAGAGGAAGCCGAAAACCCCTCTTTCACAAGTCCCACTGTCTTCCAGATCTCCACCATCTTCTTCCTCAAGCCCTCCTTCTGATGATGAAAACTCCACTTGAATGCCACTTCAGTCTGAGACATGCCAGGAGAGGCAAGTTGTAAAAAGAAAGTTTCTTGAAAGCCTTAGAGTTATGCATGAAGAAGAGGAGGATGACGAGTCTGACGAGGAGCCAGTCATCATGGATGTTAGCCTAGCCCCAGTGAAGTCAAACATTACCCCATCTTCTCAACCTGCTCAGAGAGATCTGACAGTGATACCACCACCAGCTTCCATCTTTACAAGGCCCCGGGTGCGACGTACATCCGTACCCACCTCAGTAGAAGAAGGCACCACAGAAGCAAAGAGGCAAACATCATCAAAACAACATCCACCTACAGCCAATTCTTCAGACATTGGCTCTGGCACCAGTGGTGGAAAGCTGACCTCCCCAGTTTAGGACTTCTTTACGGTTAGGTGAAAAGGAGCCAAGCATTGCCATATGCTCCATTTGCCAAGCAAGTGTTAGTCGGGATAAGCTTGGTACAAACTATGTAACCGGAGGCCAAACAACCCATTTGAGAAAACAACACGCAATCTGCTGGGAGGCACACCTTAGAGGCCAAAAGAAAAAGCCTGCAAGTGGTGTTAGTGAAGGTGTTGGAAGCATGGAATCTGATCCGATCATTGTGGAAGCTGAAGAAGAGGGTGACCTTTTTGGTACAGAAATCAGCCCTATCCCTAGCAGTGCAGTAGAATCATCACCCACATCAGCAATATCGCAATGGCACAGGAAGACTCAGAGTCAGGTCGAAACACCAAGGCAAGATCCTAGAGTGGCTGGCCCCCTGAGACGCACAAGGAGCCTACCACCACCTTCTAAGTCACCTGAATCAGTGGCACCATCAAAAAAATAAAATCCAGGCTACTATTACTGCCATATTTTGGCAGGAGGGACAGTATGAATGAAACCACTCAACAGCATGGTTGTACAACGGGAAGCTAGCTAAAATGTTAGGGTTTGACCTCCTCCCTTTTTCTTTTGTGAAAGGAGTGGGTTTTCTAGAATTTGTGTCAGCTATCTGCCTGAAATGCAAGGTTCCCAGCTGGACCTATTTCACCAGAGTTGCTGTTCCAGCGCTATATCATGATGTGCTGGAATTGGTTGGACAAGCTTTGCAGCAGAGTGCTGTCCAGACAATTCACCTGACGATAGACATGTGAACCAGTTGCCAAGCCACTGATTACATGTGCAACACTGCACACTAGATCTCTTTTGTGGGAGTTAGAGACATGCTTTGTGCAGGTGTTGACATAGCTGAAATGTTTAATGGTGCTCAGAAGCATGCAACAGTAGCTATGTTTATCATGGAGAAATCCCATACAGCTGCAAACATCTTGGACTTTAACAATAAGGTCTTTGAAAGGCTGTGCCCCAGAGGGCTTATCAATGGATTTGTTGCCATGGAAAATGGCAGTAATGTAGTTATGGCCACGTCACATGGTGGCTATTTAAGGGTCCTGTGTTTGGCGCACTGCATAAACAGAATTGAACAGGACTTTCTTAAAAAAGAACCCTGAGTCAGTAACTTACTGTCCATATGCAGAAGAATCTGCACTCATTTTAGCTATTCTTTTAAAGCCCACAAGCTGTTGGGGATTATCCAGCGTGATAATAGAATGCCAGTTAGAGCCCTCATAGAGGGGGGGGGGCAACATTTTGGAATTCGACTTATTACGTGTTACAACGTCTGTTTGAGAAGTACAGACCGATCAATGAATATGTCATGCAAAAAGTGGATACAACTGTGAAAGGTATGATCATTGAGATTGACCAATGGGCCCTTGTCAAATGCCAGACAGAGATGCTGCATCCCTTTGAAATTTTTGCACAGGAAGTCAGCAAGGAGGACTGTACTATTGGTTAATCTATCCTACTTGTGCATATGCTACAGAAACAGCTAAAGGAGTTATCTGAAACATACACAGGTGTGGATGGAAAAACAGGTGCGCTACAGTTGGCGGAGAGGTTAATCCTTCGCTTATCCATTAATACAAGGCTTCAAAGAGACATTGGCCCTCATTACAACCCTGGCGGTCAAAGAACGCCAGGGCTGTTTTGACAGAAGCACCGGCAACAGGCTGGCGGTGCTTCCCATGGAATTACGCACCGCTGGGACCGGTGGTTTCCCGCCACATTGGTCCCAGCGGTTGTAATCCCCCAGGGCAGAGCTGCTTGCAGCGCTGCCCAGGTGATTACGAGTCCCCCTCCCCCAACATTCTCATGGCGATATAAACCGCCATGAAGAGGCTGGTGCAAAGGGGAGTCGCGGGGCCCCTGGGGGCCCCATGGAGCTTTTCAGTGTCTGCATAGCAGACAGTGAAAAGCGTGACAGGTGCAACTGCACCCGTTGCACCACCGCAACACTTCCGGCTCCATTTGGAGCCAGCTCCTGTGTTGCAGCCGAGCTCCACGCTCCACGCTTGCCGCCCGCCAAAGTTGAAATGAGGGCCATTGTGTCATCCAATCATTATTTCTGTGCCACAATTCTTGATCCATGGTACAAACAAATACTGGCCACTTTCATTCTATTTTTTGATGGGGATGTTTCAACCTACAAAACATGGATTGCTGAGGAAGCCAGAGACCTAGAAAAAGAATGGCTCAAAATTAGAGGCCCACTCACGGGCAGAAGTTCTAGGTTGGAGCCTACAACTTCCATAGAGCCTGCAGGGAGAGCTGTTGACTCACAACAGCCAAAATAGACACCATAACAGGAGCAGTAGCAGCAGCCCCAAAATCTGCATTTGACTGGTTTCTAAAGGCAAGGCTTATGTCTACTGCAGTGACAATGGCAACAGAGCTTGAGTAAAGTGGAGTAGCAATGACTATTGAGCAGATGGTCCCGGGCTACCTGGATGACCCAACGAAGGTCTAGATGGATCAAAACCCACTGGTGTATTGGTATGGGAAGAGGAGCCAAAGGACAGTGCTCAGCAGGCTGGCAATAATGCATCTGGCTTGCCCTGTAGCCAGTGTGTCTTCTGAGCATGTTTTCAGTGCAGCTTGTACAGTTGTGATAGTGAGAAGGACCAGTCTCTCACCCCAAAATTTTGAGAGATTGACCACGATCAAAATGAATCAGCACTTTATACCACCAAATTACAGCATACCTGAAGTACAACAAGAGGTGGATGAGAGTGCTTATTGGTCAGACTTAGGTCATATTAGTATATTAGCTGACCGACTTCTGGGTGCAACACCTCAGTTTGAGGATGAACTATTCTTCCCTGACTAGACCTGGGGCACCATAGAGCTTTCTACCTTCTATTATGAAAAGCTTTGAGAAACAAACATAGCTAGCTGTGGGAACCTTATTAGTGTATAATGTTTGTTTCTGTCTAAATGACTAATGAACCACAACTGTTTTAGGAATATGTATGGCCGAATTGTAATTGGACCAGTGTGCTTTGAAGAAGTGCCCAAACCCACGAAAATCACTTCAAGGACATTTGAAAGGCAATGTCTGCCTCCAGTCTGTGCCTATCCTTTCTTTTGTCCCCTAGCGAGACTGCCCCAAATATTTAATTAACAACTTACAGTAGGAAAGTACCCTTTTTTGTAGCACGGTTACCTCAATTTTCTACCTGATGTCAGTGTGTTTGACTGTGTTCACTGGGATCCTGCTAACCAGGACCCCAATGATTATGCTCTCTCTCCTCTAAATGTTGTCACTACATAATGGTTACCCAGTATTTCAGCCAAAATTGGCATACTGGTGTCCCCTTATAAGTCGCTAGTATATGGTACCTAAGTACCCAGGGCATTGGGGTTCCAGGGGAACCCTATTGGCTTCAGGATTTATTTTGCCACCCATAGGGAGCCCATGCAAAGGCTTCTTCAGGACTACCTTTGCAGCCTGTGTGAAAAGGTACATGCACCCGTTCACTACCATTTACACTCCACCAGGTCACTTATAAGTCACCCCTATAGCAGGCCCTTCAGCCCTGAGGGCAGGGTGCAGAGTACCTGTGTGTGAGGGCACCCCTGCACTAGCAGAGGTGACCCCACGAGCTTCAGGACAATTTTCCTAGACTTCTTGAGTGCGGGGATGTCATTTCATGCCTGTACTGGACATAGGCCACTACCTATGTCCAGCTACATAATGGTAACTCCGAACATAGGCATGTGTGGTATCAAACATGTTGAAATCATATCCCAATGTTTTTGCAAGCATTAGTTGCATGATTCCATGCACTCTGGGGGCTCCTTAGATGACCACCAGTATTGCCATTGCAGCCTTCTGAGGTTTTCCAGGCAGTCCCAGCTGCTGCCATCTCATAGACAGGTTTCTGTCCTCCTGCTGCTTGAGCAGCTCAAGCCCAGGAGGACAGAAAAAGGATTTCCTTTGGGAGAGGGGTGTTACACCCTCTCCCTTTGGAAACAGGTGTTACAGGCTTGGGAGGGGTAGCCTCCCCAAGCCTCTGGAAATGCTATGAAGGGCACAGATGGTGCACTCCTTGCATACTCCAGTCTACACCAGTTCAGGGACCCCCAGTCCCTGCTCTGGCGTGAAACTGGACAAAGGAAAGGGGAGTGATCCTCCCCTGTCCATCACCACCCCAGGGGTGGTACTCAGAGCTCCTCCGAAGGGTCCCTTTGTTTTGCCATCTTGGATTCCAAGTTGGAAGGGCACTCTGGGAGCATCTGAGTGGCTAGTGCGAGCAGGTGATGTCAGGACCCTCCCCTGATAGGTGCTTACCTGTTTAGCTCACCAATCCCCCTTTCAGCACTATTTACGGTCTCTCTCTCGGGTGGTTCTTCAGATTCGGATTGCAAGACTCCAGCAGGAATCCTCTGCATCCTTTACTTCACCTTCTTACAGACGAAACTGCATCTGGACCCTCCAGGAACTCTATAACTGCAACAAAGAAACAAAGACGACTTCTGCAACATTGTATCTTCAGCTCCTGCCAGCAACTGCAATTGTTTCTACAACGTGCATCCTCCAAGGACAGTCTGCCTTCAGCCTGCACCAGAAGAACGAAGTAATCTCCCTTAGTGTGAAGGAGTCACTCCCCTGCTTCAGCAGGCACCCCTCTGCAGCGATGACCAATGACGTGGGTCCCCTCTCCTGATTAAGTGCATGGATCCAGCATCCCAGGTGGTGGACTGAAGTGGTTCTGATGGTCCTGACATCTACTGTCCAACTTTGGTGGAAGTAAGAGTTTGCCTCCCCACGCAAGACAGTACATTCATGCATTCCTTGTTTTGCAGATGACAAGGCTTGTTGGCATCCTTCCATGAAGTTCTTTCTGCACCGTACAGCTCAGGCCCCCAGCACTCTATCTTGCGATGCACAGCTTCCTGAGTGGTTCTCCGGTGGCGTGGGATCCCTTTGTTGTAGTGCTGTGTGGTCCTCCTTTTGCACCTTCTTTGTCCCCATGCTGTGGAACTCCTGTGCATGCTGCCTGGTCTTCTGAAGGCTCTATGAGTTGCTGAGAGCCCCATCTGACTCCCCCTGGAGTCCACCAGGTCCCTCCTGGTCCCGGGTAGCCCCATTTTCCGCTAACCATGAGCGTTGTGTTTGCCAATGCTTGTTGGCAGAATCCAATGATGCAAACCAGACTGCGCCACTGCTTGCAACATCATCTGCACCAACTAGAAACCTGCATCCATCTTCTTGGGTGCAGTACTGACTGTTGTTCTTCACCGGTGGTTCCTCTTTTGCACCTTCATCCAGGTTAGCAGGGGCTCCTCTTCTTCCTGAACTCTTCAGTTCTTCTTGGAATTGGTCCCCTTCTTCCACAGGTCTTCAGGTCCAGGAATCCATCATTGGTGTCTTGCAGTCTCTTCTGGTTCTTGCAATATCTTCTTTCTTGTGTTCTTGTGTGTTCTAGGAAAGTTATTGTGATTTACTCCTGCTTTCCTGAGCTCTGGAGTGGGCTCTATTAATTACCTTTGGCGTTTTCTAATACTCCCAGTGCCCCTCTACACACTACACTTGCCTAAGGGGGAAATCAACTTTCGCATTCCACTTTCTTAGTATATGGTTTGTGTTCCCCCAGACCCATTTCTAACTATTGTGATTTTCACTATTTGTAATGTTTTCGAACTGTTTTTACAGCTATTTCTGCATACTAGTGTATATAATTTGTGTATTACTTACCCTCTAAAGGATTATAGTCTCTATGGTATTTTGGGCATTTGTGTCACCAAAATAAAGTACCTTTATTTTTGTAACATTAAGTATTCTTTTCATGTGTGTGAGTACTGTGTGACTGCAGTGGTACAGCATGACCTTTGCATGTCTCCTAGTTAGGCCTTGACTGCTCATCCACACTACCCTTAGGAGCCTGGCTTTGAGACACTGTCTACATTTAACTAATAAGGTATAACTGGACCTGGTATAAGATGTAAGTACCTTGGGTACGCACTACAAACCAGGCCAGCCTCCTACACTTACTGTCCAATGTGTGTTTCGTTACCTGAATCGAAAAGGATCAGCAATGTGCCACTATGCTTGATTGGAACAGGTAGGTAATGCTACATATACCTCAAAGATTGATATGAGGGATACTTGTTCCAATGGTGAGAATTGAGATGGTTGGTGTGACTCATCATGTCTAGTGGGTGTTTTGTTTAAATATATTACTCTGGCTTGTGTTTGTGTCATGATCGATTTACAATGTTGGTACCATTATTGGTGATATTTAATCTTTAAGCAGAGTCTGCACTTGAGTATGATGGAAGGAATCAGAGTGTGATTTGACAATTTAAACAACTGCTAGCAGAAGGAAGTTATCAACTTCATGGAAATCAACAGGGGTGATGTGAGGAGGAGTCTAAGAGGCCTACTCCAATTTGTGGACTGGTGGTGAGAGGTGCACCAAATACTTGATTGTGAAATGCAATGCTGCTGTGTGTGTCTGCTTGCTGGCTCAAACGTGAAACTATGTATTTGGGTGGGGGGCCTGTTGTAGGAAATGAGAGGAGACAGATATGTGATGGACGAAAATAATGTTACATTATACAGTTATGATGAGCATTACAGTTGTGAGTTCGATCATCCTGATACATGTTGCTGAAACCTGTCTGTGATTGTTGCTGGATGATTGCAAAGGTCTTTTCTCTTGCTCTGCCACCTCTAAGTCTTCTTGGTACACTACTCTTCATAAAGCTTACCATCCATTCCATACTTCCTTATTCTACAATATCATGATCATAATCATTACTGTTTTACAATCCACAGGCCTTCCCTTCTCATGCCCCATAACACTCATGCTTACCTTATCGGACCGCTTCAGGCAGGTGTCCAAGAAGATTGCCAGGGCAATCCCAGAATATTGCAGATGCACCATCTAATTTGGCAATACAGACTAGTATCATTTTTCTTCCAGTATTCTTTTTAGAACTGTGTGTGTATTACCTTCACCCTAAGATTAATTATTATATTATGTATTATTTTGCAAGCTTAGCTGATTGAACATTTTTAGATGTATACAACGTGGGTCTCATTTGGACTGGCAGAATGTTAAGTTATCTGGGTCATACATATTCACATTTTTTTTTCTATTCCTCCCACAACAGGCTGATTATCATTTCCCAGATGAATATTGTGTTTGTGTTCTGTTTGTCTTTTTCTTATACCTTTCCCAAAATCCCTTCCCCATCCATTCATCAAATCCCTAACCCTCTTCCCCGGGCTGTGTGATTGATTGAGGTTTTACTTCATAATTTACACCACTGATTAATCTCACACTTGGTGTGGTGAATGTGGTAGAAGCAACCTCAAGTCAGTGTGCGAGATCTTTATTTCAGTTCACCTAAGTGGAGTGGGACCTCACTTCCGATGCCTTTCCTGTTAGTGCGCTAGCATGCTACTGCTACACCACTATGGTACCTTGAGAAATCATGCAACCCTCACTTCAACCATTCAGGTAAGATAATTAAGAAGCATTGTTGTACCTTTATTTTAGACAATATAATTGGCAATGGGAAAACTCTCCACCCCACTCCTATGGGTCAGATTTTGAAGAATGCACTGCAGAGATTAGAAGAGTATTGTATTGGGACAAGTTTACATAACTGCATAAATATTTTATACAGTATCAACAGATTTGTAAAACATGCTACGCAAAAAGGAATACACCAACAGTAGATTTAGAAAATATGCTGAATAAAGGCAGCAGCGTGAAGTAAATCACGCCAAAAAAAAGATTTTAGGCATAAAGAACTGTACATAACTATTTATTTTAAATCCCGTTCCTAACAAAAGTAATAATAAATAAATACCCATAACCTCCAGCCGCAACTTGCCCACCCCATCCCCAAACAATTGTCCCTTTCCCCAAATAATGTCCACAATTGAAATAATATCATATGTTCAATTGTCCATGGCAAAAAAAGAGTCCCACAAAAACCCATTTTCACCCTCTCCACCCATAACAAGTCCCACCACCAAAATAAAAAGGTTAAAAAAGAGGTAGAGGAGGGCTCTACGGCAAGCCAGGAGTCTCCTGTGGATCCCTTCCATTCATGCCTAATGGGCCTCTAGCTGCACCAGCCTCTGCAGGACGCGGCATTGGAAAACAGTCTCAGAGGGAGGGGGCAGTAGGGATGATGTGGTTGCAGACAGCTGCTCTGGCACTGCGGCATAGGTGATGCTATGCTGGAAGTACTGGGGCCTGGCTGGGGTCCTGAGTACCGGCAGCAGTGACTGCTGCCTCATCCTCCTCTTGCTCAAGGACCACCAGCCACTGGTACTCTGCCCATATGGCCTCCAGCTTCATCCGCTGCAGCCAGGCTGATATTTCCTGCCATGATGGTGGACCAGCAGGAATAGATATATCAATAAAGAAACAAGAGAAATTGTAAACAATGCTTTGAGCAAAGCACTTGTTTGAAATCATGTAGTGTAGTGTCACTGTAGCAGTGCATTCGGTGGTCATCTCAGGCCATTCAATTTTAAAGTGATAACTCTCACAACCATACTATGCACTATGGAGTACAAGTATTCTTCTCTCTGGTGTTGTGCTAAATTAATGGTGGCATTGCTAGCTCTGTGGCACCATAGTCGTACTCGTTACTGTCTGCAGATGGGGCAGCTGTACTAGAAAGTTATTTTATTCCAATGGCCCTGTTCTTCCCTATACCTGGACTACAAGGCTGAGGAATACTAAGAAGAAAACGCGTCACATAATATAATCAATCATGCAGATATCCTGTCTACCATAAGCAGGCGGTGTGAGAAGCGATGCACAGCAGTAGATGGAAAGGATTAAGAAATGAGATTCAGATTGAATGTGGTGCATTTGCATCATCACAAACTATCCCATTCAGGAAAATCAAGACACTTACTTATGGACCACTTTACGCACTGTCCTCAGGACCCCCTATTTTTTAGCAAAAATATATACATTCGCTTTTCAGTACAGAAAGGAATCTTCTTAATGTACTCAACTGCAGGGTAAGATAGAGTTGATTAGGATGGGTAGGTAGAGTACACTCTTTACAGATCAATCAATTGCCACCAGGATCTAGAACCTGACGACTTATGTCAACAACTACTACAGTCCAAAATTGACATTTCACTATCCCATTGCAGAGGATGATGCCTTACCTCCTGCCTTGCTACCCGTCCTGGATTTCTCTGATGATTTTGATGACCAGCTACACACCATCAATGTTGCCACTCTCAGGGACATCCTGGGTGCCATCCAACACCATCTTCAGTCGTAAGGAGGACACACAGCATTGTGGGGTATCCTCATGAACCACCAAACACCCAACACACACCACCGACTAGCTCACCCACAGCCCTGGACTCTCGGGACCCAGACAATATCTTCCAAAAAACAGCGGTGGAGTCCCGTGGGTTCTGGGACAGCAGGTGCAGGTGGGGATGGAGACCATGCAGGGCAGCCTAGAGGGAGTCCATAGGTCTCTCAGACCAATAAAGGCCAACTCCAACTACTTGTATCCCATAGGGGATACAAATAGTCACACATGGAAACTACTAATAGATGCAAACCCAAAGGCATTTGTCAAATCTGACCTGTGCAGACATGACACCACCCAGCTAGTAAATCAAGATGAAGACCATATTGTAGTAAACAACAAGATTTAATAATACCAAGAAAAGTATACCAAAAATAATCCTAAGCTATAGACTAGCCTACACTAACCTAAACTCTGCTATTTTATCATAACTTATCCCTACAGCTAACTTATCTCATCTTAACTCATACTATACATGTAACACCATATGATAAACATCAACCGGCACACACACCCCTTAAGAGACATCAGTATACAAGTACAACAAAAACTACAGTAACGTTGGCTAATTAAGCATATGGCCTAAACAAATATATTTTTTGTATTTTTCAATGTTTTTTGTTTTTTTTTTCTTTTTTTTAACCACATATACAAAACCTAACCCACCTCCCTAAAAACACCCAAAAATAGTTAGAACGCAAGTACTGACCCCCTAAGAATAAAAACGCTGTCCTAATACTAACCTACCCTACGCTAACTAAACTAAGCCTAACTATCTAATACCTATACTAACAAGAAACTTTTAAAACAAGAGGAAGGGGAGGTAACAAGAGTAAGGAAGGTCCAAATTCACACCTCTTTACTTTCCTCTTAATGTAGCAGAGCATTTTATAAAACAAATTCAGTTTCATTCATCCACTTTTTCCATCCTCAACTTGAGCTGTTTGCATAACATCATTGGACATTCTCAGGACCTGAACTTAATGAAAATGTACTGAGTAATGCCATTTCATATGTCAATGTTGTATGGACATCCCTAATCTTATACGCACACGTCAATATCTATGAGGATGACATGGGTGATCAATGTTGACACATACAACATAGAGTATGGAGAATAAACAACATGTGTGGGAAAATCAAATTCACTGTCTACCTGAGGTGCTTATTTAGGAGCCACTGGCACCACCAGTGTGTCACTTTCGTTGGGGGAAAAGCAAAGCACTGGTAGCACAGGGGGCTCAGTGATAAGCCCTTTAGTGACCTATTTACATGGTCCTTAATCCTAGCATGCCCTGCGTTAATGTGTGCTACATGGGGCACACAGAGCAGCAACATCTACTGTGACCAACATATTACCACCATCCATACATGTTTTCAACCCAGCACCTCTGGCAGATGTCTTGACTATTATCAATGGGATTGTCTGCATATATACCTTTTCCAACAATCACAAGGCCGTTGCGCAACACAGTGCCACCAGTGCATCACTTTGTTGTACTCCACATCCTCGACATAACATATGACATACTGTCAATATCCAAGGATGGATAATGTTTTCCAATTTGCCACACATGACATTTTTACATGGCATTGAACACATCATGCAACATCACACACAACCCTTGCACTACACATTAGACATACAGGATGACACTTACAGGTAGCATCAGGGTTCGCAAACCTTGAAACCTCACCAATATTGTAGGAGGTGGGTCTACCTGCAAGACATGACCTAAGACATAGCACTGTGAATGTTGAACAAAGAAATCCACGGACAAATGTTACACATTACACATGGTTTGCAGATGGACATAGAATAGTTAGTTTAGGGAATATTCAAGTGGGCCCTACAACATGTCTATTTGACAAATTGACAGCTATTGCTAGGCCAGGCTAACATGTACAGATATGCGCTTAAACCATACATACATGTCTCAGCTACATTGGTAATGTTTTGCAGAGGACAGTCCACTGACAGATTTCGCAGGCATAGTACATTGTTGTGTCACTCTGAACATACATGATAAACTATGACAGAGATAGGCCTTGCAACAGTGAAAACCAAATTTGGCAGTATTTCACTTTTAGGACATGTAAAGCACACAAGTACATGTCCCACCTTTTACACATGCTGCACCCTGCCCGTGGGGCTACCTAGGGCCTACCTTAAGGGTGCCGTACATGTATAAAAAGGTACGATTTAGGCCTGGCAAGTGGGAACACTTGCCAAGTCGAATTGGCAGTTTAAAACTGCACACACAAACACTACAGAGGCAGGTCCGAGCCATGTTTACAGGGCTACTTATGTGGGTGGCAAAACCAGTGCTTCAGGCCCACAAGTAGCATTTGATTTAGAGGCTCTGGGCATCTCTACTGCACTATACTATGGACTAACTAGTAAATCAAATATGCCAATCATGGAAAGTCAATTAAACATACATTTTACATAGGAGCACTTGCACTTTAGCACTGGATAGCAGTGGTAAAGTGCCCAGAGTAACAAAAACAGCAAAAATAGAGTCCAGCACAGATCAACAACCTGGGAAACAGAAGGAAAAAGTTAGGGGAGGCCACGCCAAGGATGCCAAGTCTACCACTCATCATGTAGTTTTTCAAGAACTTCCCTTTTAGCACACAATCTGCATGGCAGGGCTGCTGTTAGACAGGGATCGCAGGCCACTCATCAGTGAACCAGTGGCATTTTAAACGCCCCTTCCGGCACCATTGGTGCTGGTGTGGGCACAAGACCAAGGTGGCCCCCTCATCACAGTTTTCGGTGCACAGGCGGCAGGACCCTGACTATGTATAGATGGAGCCCCCTCTGGGGATTTAGGGGAGGGGGGGCATTCTCAAGTTGAATTTCGGCACTGCAGTGCACAGTCAAGTGCAGAAAACCAACTGCACAACTGAAGTCCCCTGTCCGATTATGTACTGGGGACAATCAGGTTGTTGATGTTGCCCTTACCCTATTATGTACTAGAGACTTACAGGTAGTTGGTGTTGGCTTTGTCCTATTTTGTACTAGGGACTTACAGGTTATTGTTGTTTGGCCTTGCCCTACTATGTACTAGGAACTTACAGGTTGATGATGTTGGCCTTGCCCTATTACGTACTAGGAACTTACAGGTTGTTGATGGCAGCCTTGCCCTATTATGCACTAGGGACTTACAGGTTGTTGTTGGTGGTCTTACCCTATCATGTACTTGGGACTTACAGAATGTTGATGTCAGCCTTGCCCTATTATGTACTAGGGACTTACAGGATGGTTGTGTTGGACTTATCTTATCATTTACTAGGAACTGACATGACTATATTGATTAATTGATATTTGTACCCCTCATGCATTACTAGGTCATTGGTAGATAGTATAACAGGGTCATGTCTGCAGACCCAAGTACAGGTAGTGTCAGTTGCCACTTTCATCACTCACACTTATTTCTGCTTGCCACACACCCTGGTGTAGTTCATGGCAATGTGACTTGGATATTTACTGTCCTACACAATGTGTGGGAAAATGTGTCTGGACTTACATGGTTAAAATGTTGTTTTGTACATTGAGTATTTGACAATGTGCGATCATTTATGCACATTGGTGCCAGATTGTTTGATGTAGTATTCCAGGGCAACGTTGCTGGCACAGTTTCAGCAGATTTTCCTTGTTACTCATCTTCATTTTCCTCAATGACCTGTCCTTCATGTAGGTCATGGTAATTCATATTTTTGGACTTTACTAACTGACATTGCTTCTTCTACAGGCTATGCAATATTTGTCATACCATTTCCATTGCTTGTTGATGAGATGACTGACCATCACAAATTTCTCAACACCAGCCACAGCACTTGTGTAGTGTCTGAGTCACCTCCACATATTGGCTGCCAAAGATAAGTAGAGGAGTGTCTCAGCTGGCCTTCCACAATTGTTTGCTTGGCATGAGCACTCACACACAGCTTTAATTACCATTCTTTGTACTATAAGTGTGTTTGGATTGTTTGAATGCTTCTGACAACTATGAGTAAAACATGCATGTTTTAACATGTCTGTGTCCTTACTCACATGCACACTTTATCAAGGGTTTGTGACTTTTTTTGACATTGTTTGACATGCACGCAAGATACCAACTGGATAAAGTCTGACAGACCAAGACATTCAGATGTTTGTTCCTCTGTGTTTAACTCTCTATTAGTCATTCATGTGAGTGCCACTAAAAGGTATGTTGTATCTTGTTATCTGTGATTGTGACATTCAGACATTGAGTTGTTGCATAGCAGACATTGACCTACTGTTGTTGGCACTGGCTACTCTTGTCCTACCTAGGCCATACATCTGAACAACAGCCTTCACCTGTTTTTTTCTGTGTGGCTACTGTCAAATGTCAACTAGGCACACTTGTGTGATATGTGTGTGGCAATGTAAAATGTTTGCACAACAGGCTATGCATACATTTCACCCAACCATTCATTTATAAGTGTATTGTGCATGGTTGTATGTTGTTCCTGAGTGTGTTCCTATTTGTTTTCCAACTGCTTTCGGCCTAGTCATACTTTCCAAGATGTCGATGGGTTGATAAGGTTTTTGAAGTTGAAAAGAAGTACTCCAAGACAAATCTGTGTTCAAGTAATTTATTTATAAATTTGTGCTCAGTGATAATTAAAGTACAATCTATAAGGGAAGAAGTTGTGCGCAATAATGTCCCTTCTGTGTGCCCCAGCAGCAGACTTATGTTCTTCCTCATCCTCCAGTCGTGCATCATTGTAATCATCCTCCTCTCTGGAGACCTCCACTTGCTCCTCCCAGGGGACATTGGTGCGAACACAGATGTTGTGAAAAATTGCACAGACTAGTATTATTTTGCACACAAGCTGTGGGGCATATAATAGTCTTGCTCCAGATACATCTAGGCACCTGAACCTGAATTTCAGGATGCCAAATGTCTTCTCCACCACATTTCTGGTCCTTTTGTGTGTGTCATTGTGAGCCTTCTTGGCCTCTATATGGGGGGTTTCAGATGGGGTCATGACCAATAGCTGGACGGCATAACCTTGGTCGGCTGTAAAGGAAGATGAAAAACAGTGTCAGACTTGCATTTGTGTTTCTTTCCAAATGGTCTGGCACAGTATTTGTCATTGGAGTGGAGATTCTGACTTGCATCTGGCGTTGTATATGTTCCTGTTTGCATGCATGGTTGTATTGGTTTGCGGTGGTGCACTTTCCATTCACGGTTTGTGCCTCAGGGGCATGGTGATTATGGGATTTGCCTGGCATGACACTTTAGAAATACAGGATATGTGTGATGTTGAAAATCATTGTACCTAAGTCCCATAACTTTTGTCATGCAATAGAGACATGTTGGATACGTTTGTAACTATTTTGTGTGTTGTGTGCCATGAGACAGGTGTTGTGCACTGTGTTGCATGTGAAACCGCCCGCACATGGTATACATCCCTTGCACACTGAGCTGTTGTCACAGTTTCCTGGGTAGCATGAATATGTGTATGTAGAGATCATGCAAAGTATGGCATAGTAGCTTGAGATGCATTGTCATGTATGTGACAAGTTAGCAAAGAGCTGTGGCACAGGACATGAGGTGCTTTTCTGCACTGCCCTGCATCACAGGTAAAGGCCAACAATGTGCCATGTCTCCTTGATATGGTGCATTTCTGACTTCTACCAGTGCGCGTGCAGTAGTTCTGCTGCCAAAGTCCACTGTAGACACCCTTGCTGCATTGTAGAACGATGACAGTTTTGCAGGTTCGATTGTTTCAGTGGAGTAACGTGTATTTTCCTATACATGATCAATCAATGATGGCATTGTCCTATTTCAATATGTACCTCACTTTGAACCATACATTGGAAAAGCATACACAATGATAGTATCAAGTATTTGACTTGATAGGTCAATGGTGATGGCACCTCCTGGATGGCATTATGTGATGGTGCTGCCTCAGGCTTAAAGGTTGTAGCAAATGTGGGGCATTGTCAATAGTTGTTTGAAGGTGGCATGCCCAAAGCAAATCCCATTGCTGACCACTTCCACACTAAGTGATAGGTATGAAAGGGCCGCATTTTGATGCAACGTTAGAACACAAGTAGTGGCTTGACACCACCTTTTAAATGCAGAGAAGACATTTCTCCACCAGAACATCATTAAAGGTGACAGTGCGGTGGTGCAGGAGACTTGTACATGTGGTCATAGGTGAGGATGATTTGCATTGAAAATGTGGAGTGATGCATGTTGCATATGTGTTGTTCAACTGTCATCTGTGTTGCCCTGCCAAAGTGTGTAGAGTGTGGTGTATACATTGTTTGTCCCACTTGTTTAGTATGTTGTATGTGTTATGTTGTGTATGCTTGCTTACCTATGAGTAGGCAATTGCCATACTGTCCATCCTGGAAACATTGGTTTATATTGAGTGTCCAAAGATGTAGGCATCATGCACGCTGCTGGGATATTTAGCAAGGATGTTGGTGAATATCCTGTGATGGTCCACAATGGTCTGCATGTTTATAGGGTGTGTGCATTTCCTGTTCCTAAAAATGGTGTTCTGTTACAGCAGGATGGACAAGTTGGACATTTGTGCAGTCTGTTGCACCAAACAGATGCGGGAACCCACTGATTTGGTGGAATTCTTGTTTGGTCTCCTCCTGCATTTGCAGGGTGTTGGGGAACAGGATATGGTGGGGAGGGAGGCGGATGATGGCATCCACTACCATAGGGAGGAAGGCAGAAAATGATGGTTGGGAGATACCACCCACTTGTACTGCACTGGGCTGAAATGAGCCAGAGGCCAGGAGTTGTTCGTGGTTGGTATGGTTGTAGGACTTTCCACTCTTTCTGTGATGTCAGGAGCAATGTGGTGAAGCAGCTGTACAATGGACCCTGGCTTGAGATGGTAGAGTCTGATAACACTTTGTTCCCTGAGGACAGGTATGGATGTCTGCTGTTGAAATATTCTCTCCCTTCTTCTGCACTGCATTTGGGGCTGCTGTTGTGGTGGTTGAGGGTGCTGCGGTGGTGCTGGTGGCACTTGGCATCGTCGTCGTCTCCAGGTACCAAGCTGTAGCATTAACAGGTCTATGTTGTCCAGATATATGCCAGAGTTCCTTCTGTGGGTTTTCCTTGTATACATGTGGCTGTGCATCATTTTATAACCTAGTGTGACCAGGCATTACAATTTTGATGCTAATCAGGGTTAGCGTCATTTTTTTTAGGCGATCCTAGGCGTGTATCATTTCTCCGATTGCTTTTAAATATGGCACTAGTGGGCTAGAATCATTTTTTAGGAGAGAGCACCTACCTTGAATATAAATTTTGATAAATGACGCAAGGTAAAGCGGTACTCTTTAAATATGACGCAAACTACAGGAAATTATAAACAACAGGAAAGTTTCGCTAGATTGCTGTAGCACGACTTTATAAATATGGCACTTGCTTAACGCTGCTTTTGTGTCAAAAAAATGGCACTAACTTTTCATTAGTATGGGCCTAAGTCTCCCAAGATGGCCTCCAGAGAAAAGAGAGCCCAAATGTAGCACAAATATCACCCAGATGAAGTCCAAGTATTGCCAATGACAGAAGTGCGCAAAACACAATTTTGTTTTTGTTTTTTCACAGTTTTATAAAGTGCAGACTTGACCCAAAGGCATTGGAGTGCTTTACATGAGCATCAGTTACATTACATTACACAAGGACACATTCATTTTGGTTATAGGCATGGAGAGATTAAGGGCAAATTTACAAGAAAGTAGTGCATCAGCATTGATGCTCCTCTTTTCTTGCCCCGTGCTTCCCTACCAGCATCATGGGTGCGCCGTATTTACTATACGGCACACCATGGCACACAATACCACAATAGTATCAACATTGTTGGTGCTATTATGGCGTTTTGCTTCATCAGCGCCAAAAATGTTGGTGCTGGTCCAGCAAAGCACAAGGAGGCCCGTAGGAAGTTATGGGTATGTCATTTTAATGCCTGACCTGAACAGGTGTTAAAAATGACCCTAAAAAGGGTGCAGTGAAATCTAGTACATTTCACTGTGCCATTTTTTGGGCCTCCCTGTGTGGGAAGGCCCCCCTTGCGTACCTTATGCCTGGCACAGGCACAGTATGGCACAAGGGTTTACAAAGTGGTGTATTGCATGCATTACACTACTCTGTAAATATGGTTCAGGGAAATTGCCTCCTTAATGCCACATTAGAGTAAAAATGCTGCTTGTGTGGCACAAGGAGGCACAAGGGGCTTGTAAATATGCCTCATAGTAATTTGCCAAGAACCACAGGATGTCCAGCTGAAGCCCAAACTTGAGTCTGGTTCCCCAGTTGCAAAGTCTGCAGCTCTGACTGTAACGCCATGTTCTCTCCCCAAAGTGTAAAATAGAATCAAGTGATCAACTGGATAAAAAAAATCAAGATAGAAAATAATTTAAAAGTGCTTTGTTGCAATTTAAGAACTCAGAAAATATGCCCTCATTTTTGTTTTTCACAGTTCTAACCATATTTTCTATGGGAATTTCTAAAGGAAATGCATTAGTGTTGGAAATGGCCCTTTCTGCAAGGATTTCCCCAAACTTTTTGCCTTTCTCCCTCTATTTTCCTGACCCTCTTTTTGTTAGCTTTAGGACTCTAGGCACTCTAACACTGCTCATCAGTGCTAAAGTACATGTGCTCTTTCCCCTAAAACATGGTATGATTGGCTTACACCTACTTGGCATATTTGATTCACATGTAAGTCCCTTGTAAAGTGGTGTCCCATATACTCAGGGCCTGTAAATTAAATGCTACTAGTTGGCCTGCAGCACTGATTGTGCCACTCATAGAAGTAGTCTTTCAAACCTGTCTCAGGCCTGCCACTGCAGGACCGGCTTGCGCAGTTTACTGCCCCATTGACTTGGCATTTCAAAGTACTTGCCTAGACTCTCCTTTTTGCTACACCTAAGTCACCCCTTAGGCAGGCCTTAGGTAGCACTATCGGCAGGGTGATGCGTATGTAAAAGTATTAGATGTGCATTTATATTTTGAATGTCCTAGTAGTAACACAGCCTATTTCATTTCACACATTGATGATGGTGCTGCTCCTCTCATAGCTTAGCATTGAGAGTTTCCTTATGTGTTTTTAAGTGGTAATTTCTGATCTATGAGGAGTAGCATTGGCATGTTTGGTAGGTTTGGAATGGCAGTGAGAACTCCTGCTTACTGATGTAACGGGATTTTAAATTACTATTTTAGAAATGCCCCTTTTAGAAAGTGGTCATTTTCCTGTGCTTATAACCCAAGTGTTTTTCAGTCTGTCTCCAATCCATGTCTGGTCTGTGCATGTTGACAGCTCCCCTTGTACATTCCGTTCTGACAGCCATAAACACTGGCGGCTCAACTGCATCTGCATTCCATCTGCATGCTGATTGGTATTCCTGGGATGGAAAGGTGAAAGGGCTTTCACTTACACTTCAAAGGGTAGTCACCTGACCCTACACAAAGGACTGATTACCCCCCACAGATAGTCTGGTGCCGGTGCTGCTGGAGGTTATTATACACTTGAAAGGGTTCCTTTGAAGTCACCCCTTGATCAATGCCTTTTTGAGTATAGGTACAGGGGCTCTGACCCATGTTTGCAGAGAACTTTGGAACTAGGACTGAACCTTTGGCAGAAGGGCTGCCACACTGCACCAAAGACTAATATGGATTGCTTTTTAGCTGTTGCCCTGCTACCTGCTAAGTGTTGGGTGACATAAAGGACTCACTGGATTATTTTTCTGCTTGTTGCCCTGCTGCCAGCTGTTCCTTGACTTTGGGCTTATCAGGCACTGATGGACTGCCAGGAAGAACCACCACTGTTTGCCTTTATCTGCTGGCCTGCCTGACTTTTGTTGCCCCCAAGTGTTCTCCTGGGACTTGGATTCCCCAGAATTGGCAGTGGAACCCTGAGTCCAGCTCTCACAGTCCCCACAAACAGTATCTAACAAGGGCTTTGTATGCTTTCCTTGCTGGAGTGTACCTCTAGCGCATGATTGAGTGTTTCATCTGCCTTAATTCTTTTTTGGTGCCAGATCAGCACAGGCTTTAGTGCCCAGTGCATCACCCAAGCATCATTCTCTCCAGGGACAGAGACTCACCACAACACCCCAGGAAGCCCCTGGCCTTGTGAAGCCAAAGTGAGACCCCACAACTGGAGGAACCTGCAGGAGCAGTGCCTGGCAGCATCAGAGATTCCAGGCTCGTGCCCTCTCCTTACACGTCATGAAGAGGTTCCCTACCATATTCTCCCTCAAGGGGGCAGCCGCAGGACCTCAGTTTGGCAGTGGGGGACCCAGCAAGATCTTAACCCTGTGTTTGTGCCATTTACTGCTTGATTCTGTTTATGCAGCGATCCGGAAAGCCCCGGGAGGTCCTGCTCCCGCTGTAGTGCTGAATATTATCTTCAGGAAGCTGCGACTAGGCAGTAGCTGCTCCACGCATTCGCAGACGGCTGCCATTCACAATTACCTATGTGAGGATCCCAGTGTGGTCTACCCCCGGACTTCTCCATTGTATGTGTTCCATTTTCATAATCTGTTTTGTGTTACATGCCCTAAATACCCATTGATATATGTAATGTTCCCTTGCATTGTTCAGGATAGCAACTAATATATAAGTGATGGTATAGTATGGACAGAATTTATGAAACATTCTATGTTTGGTCTATGATATGTATTTACAATATAAGACGCATATAATCATTGTAGAGTCTCTTTTGTTGTGTATTTATTGTGTCACTAGTGTGAGTGCATTATGCAAATGCTATACACATTGCCTCTGGGGATAAGCCTAACTGCTCTATGCCAGGCTATCACGGAGGTGAGCACAGTGCAACTTACTTACCCTGACTAGAGTAGTGGGTCCTGCCTGACTTAAGTGCATACCTGTGACAACCAGAAACCCAATTTCTAACATTTAGGTATTACAATTTTGATTACAATAAGATGGCATAAGGGGTGCCACACTTTTGAAATAAATATAGAATGTTAGAAATCTAGTTGTTCATAAAAATACTGTTGGATGACAGGAGGAAAGGAATGGAGCATGGAACTCAGACAGGCAAGGTGGAGGTGGCAGGGATAGGCAGCAGCCATCTTTCCATACAAATAAGACGGGAGGGGCAGTGCAGTTCAGCAGAACATTCAGGTAGATAGGAATGGCAGTTGTAAGTCCATGGAACATGGTGGGCAAAAAGGAGGGAGAAGAGTCATATATATATATACAGACATTCAAGTAGCCATAGCTCGTGCCTTAGGGTAACTATAACTCATACCTTTGCCTTGCTTTGCTAACTACCCCAGATATTACATCACTCAAGACATCTTCAATTACATCATTGATAATATCACTGTAACACTTGCAGTAAAATTATTGATGAGAAAAGTGTGCATGGTGGTGCTTGAGTTATAGTACCAAAATGGAGACCACGAAAAGGGGGGCCACATTCTCCCCTTACATAAAAAATGCACAGGCCCATGGGGATGGGGTCCCTGGGGTCAAAGCTAGCCCAGAGAGGGGTACACTTGCTCTCTCACCTATAAAATCTGTCCTGCCCTGACAATGGGGTCTCCAGGGCCCATGGTCCTTCCCCCTAAAAGAGTGCACCTGGCCCCAGGGGATAGGGTTCACGTGGCCAAAAGTGGACTGGGCCTACTGGTTAGCTGCCTTTAAGGGGGTTGTGTATGGCAGTGGCTGAATTGTGTATGTTAATTAAATATTATTCTACATTTTAAAACAAAACTAGAAATTCACTGGAAAAAAACAAAAGTTACAGGGATATTATAGTTAGGGAAATCATGGTCCTTTAGGCAGCTGTAGTATAGGTTATACACTATACATTTTACCTAATGAGGTAGCACTCTCTAATTAGCCAGTAGAAAGTACTCAAGTTGGGTAGACATTTTGCATCAAACGGTGGCCTCTTCTAAGCCGGTTATGATCCATTCTGGAAGTGACACTCATTTCCCAGAAAGGATAACGCAATGGGAAGCATTTTGAATAATAATCAAAGTAGGTGCCACAGATGAAGCTCCACTTCTGCAAAGTACAACACACCCTATCGTCTTGCTCTTGGCCAAGAAAAAGCAAGTGTGTTTTGAATGCAGTTCCACCATGAAAAATTATCTGCACTCCTTGATGGATTGTAGCGCAATATCTTCAGAGCACAGGGCCTGACCACTCGTTGTGGCCAACCCTTGCTGCACACAGAGCTCACCATGCACTGCTACTTCATCATGATTCATATTAAATTAAAACTGCAGCATTTGCAATTAAATTAGCGCCGAGAAAAGTGTGCCCATTGCAGGGGCGCGCATTATAGTTAGCTTGGGGCATGCGTTTGCGGGCCATATATATCATTAGTAGAAACACGGATTACCTAATTGTGATACTCTGTGAAATGCAATTAGATAATTGCTATTCTTAATGTATGAAACTCCACAAGTTTCATTTAGCATTTCCTAGTGAGTCAAAAATCGAACTACCTTATTAGTATTAATGAGGTAGGTTTCAGTTTGGACACCATTAGGGAATGCAAAAATCACAGGGATGATAGACTGGTTGGGTCAGCAGACCACCATGTCTGTGATTGCTTTTTAAATAAATCTATCTTTTTCAGTGCAGCCCATTTCCCTTTAAGGAAAATGGGATGTATTTAAAAAAGAAAAGTTAAGATTTTAATTTTAATTTTTTAAGAGTAGGCAGTGGTCCGTGTGACCACTGACAGCTCTTAAAACATGTTTTCACTACCATTCACATAGGAGAAGAGGTCTTTTGGGGATCCCTTCCCATTTGCAAAAGGTTTACCTGTCGCGCCGCGCCACGCGGCGCAAGCCGAGCATTCGGCTCGCGCCGCACAGCGTGTTCTCAGGACGCGGCGCGCCCCGAGCCTTCTCTGCACAGCGCGAGGCCCCAGATTTTACTTGGGGCCTCGCTCTGCCTTTTGTTGCGTCCCCGTTTTTCCTTGACCTCTCCTTACCTGTTTCTTTTTCTTCTTCTTTTCTTCTTTCCTTCCTGAGGCATTTTCTGTCCTTTCTTTATGTTTTTCCCCCTTCCCATGTTACCTTTTTTCTTCCCAGCATTCCTTGTTCCCTATTTTCTATGGTTCCTGTTCTATTCTATCCTATGTACTTTTTCCCTATCTAAGATGGTGTCTTTTTACTTCCTGTTGGTCACTTCCTGTTTCTTGGTATATAAGGGCTCTGTTTTCTCTCCTTCCTTGCGCTGCAACACTATCTGCTCTGATTGTGTCTTCGCTCCTGATTCTAGCCTTCGATTCTGGATCTTGTCCATTTGTTTCTACCAGCATTTTTGTTTCTTTTTGATTCCTGTTTTTGTTCTTGTTTCAGGAATCCACTGTTTGGAGGTTTTTTCCCCTTTTGGGGTTTTTTCCCTCTGGCACTATTTCTAAAGGGCACGGTCTGTTCTTGGCGGTTCCATTGCCGACAGCACCGTGGCTACTAGAAAGAGTCGCCCCTTTCTGGGCCAAAGCCGAACCTTCAAGACCCACGCCACTAGATCTGCGGTTTCCTGGCGCAAGCAACACGTAAGTCGTGACAGATTGCAGCGCCCAACCATTCCGACGTCCTCTGACACTATGGATGATACAGTGGCGGCGGCTGCAGATCCTGATCCATCTCTTTTGACTACCATTCAACAATAAGCTCAGGAATTGCAACAATTGCGCAACGAGAATGCGGTGTTGCGACAGGCTTTGGCCCTCCGCAGTGGCGATGTTCCGACTATCTCTGCCTCTACTCCTCGCTTCTCTGGTGAACCAACTAAATTGCGTGAATTCCTGGATGCACTAACGGTGTACTTCGCCTTCAGACCTACCCAATTCTCTCATGACAGAACAAAGGTGGGATATCTTATTAGTGCATTATCCGGTCCTGCCTTGGCCTGGCAACCCCGATGGTGTCGTCCAACGATCCGGTATTGTCGGACTATTCTGCCTTCGTGACCCGCTTCAAACAAATGTTTAGTCGTCCAGGATTGGAAGCCTCAGCAGAGGAAGCCTTATGTGATATCCAGCAGGGTTCCCAAGATGTCCTTCAATATATCACACGTTTCCGTCAGTTAGCGGCAGAGACCACTTGGGTGGAGCGTACCCTGGTAACTTTGTTCCGCAGAGGGCTTAAGGAAGAAATAAAGGATGAATTAGTACATTCCACTAGAGTTGAAGATCTTCGTGGCTTGATGGATCAAGCACTTTCCATCGAGTATCGTCTTCAAGAACGACGAATGGAAAAGAGAAGGAGTAGAGGATCTTCTCAGCCAAACTCTTCACGGATGTATCTACCTCGTCCTGAGGAATCTCGTCCTCCTGTTAGAGACACAGAAGGGGAACCCATGCAAGTGGATACTACTCGAGGGCCGCTCTCCGCTAGTGAGAAGGAAGACAGACGGAAGAAAGGATTATGCCTATACTGTGGTTCTGCTGGTCACATGCTTCGTACCTGTCCTGTACGTCCATCTAGACCCTCGGGAAACGCCACTTCCCGTCCTCTGTAAGAAGGGAGGGGACGGGATCATCGGCTATACCTTCCATCAGTTCATTCAATGACAATACTACATACTTGTTCGTGTTATCTGTCATATTACAGCTACCTGATGGCCGCCAAGAAAGAACTCTGGCATTGTTGGATTGTGGCGCTAGTGGTATATACATGGATAAGACCTGGGCCACTAAGCAACAGATTCCCACACAACCCAAAGACATTCCTGAACAAGTACACACCGTGGATGGATCCTTGATATCCTCAGGTCCAGTCGACACTACGACCTTGATGTTAAATTTACAGTTTGGTAATCATCAAGAACACCTCTCCTTTGATCTCATTTCGTCTCCCAACCATACCATTATTCTCGGAATTCCGTGGTTTACAAGACATAATCCATATGTGAACTGGGTAACCCGGACAATATCCTTATCCTCACAGTTTTGTCTAGAAAACTGCTTTGCTTCCGATAAGTATTGGTCACCAAACAGACTAACACCTATTAAGAGTACTACGGAGTATTCCATCAATACTATCCAAGGTGTTCCTGAACATTATTTAGAGTTCCAAGACGTGTTTTTAAAACCATCCAGACCTGTATTACCTCCACATCGAGAGTACGATTGTGCTATTCCTTTGGAACCTGGAACAGTCGTCCCCTTTGGGAGGATGTATTCACTCACGGAACCTGAAAAGGAAGTTCTTAAGGAGTATCTGGAGGAAAATGTACAGAGTGGTCTCATTGTTCCATCGTCTTCTCCGGCAGGGGCTCCTCTCTTTTTTGTACCAAAGAAGACCAAAGATCTTCGCCCCTGCCTAGATTTTCGAGGCCTAAACAAAATAACTATCAAGGATCGTTATCCTTTGCCCCTCATCAAGGATATTCTAGAAGCGGTCAGAGGGGCTCAACGTTTTACCAAGTTGGATCTTCGGGGAGCTTACCACCTTTTACGTATAAGAGAAGGAGACGAATGGAAAACAGCATTCAGGACACCGTTTGGTCATTTTGAGTATAAAGTCATGCCCTTTGGTCTTACGAACGCCCCTGCAATATTTCAAAGATTTATGGACTCCATATTTTCCGATCTCTTGAACCAGACAGTCGTAATTTACTTAGACGACATCCTTATTTTCTCCAGACATCCCGCACTCCATTCTGCTCATGTGAAACAAGTCCTTCAAAGACTCCGAGCACATCAACTATCCTGTAAGCCCGAAAAATGTGAGTTCGATAAGACGGACGTCAAGTATCTGGGTTATCATTTAAGTCCCACCGGCATAGCTATGGACCAAGAAAAGGTACAAGCAATTCTCGATTGGCCTTCTCCTTCTTCTATTAAAGAAACACAATGTTTCCTAGGATTAGCAAATTTTTACCGGCAGTTCATTCAAGACTTTGCTAAACAGACCAGCCATATAACCCATACTTTAAAGAAGGAAAATCTTAAACAAGGGTTTGTCTGGACTAAGGCGGCTGAAACAGCTTTTCAAGATTTAAAAAAGGCATTCACTCAAGCTCCCATCTTAAGACACCCAGATACCAACAAACAGTTTATTGTAGTTACCGATGCCTCCGAAAGAGCTATTGGGGCTGTCTTACTCCAACTACAAGAGGATGATGGTCTTGAACATCCTGTTTTCTATTTGTCCCATATTCTCTCTTCAGCAGAACAACACTACTCAGTGCTAGAAAGAGAGTTGTTAGCCCTGAAGACAGCCTGCATCGAATGGAGACAGTTTCTGATGGGTTCCAAGGAGCCTTTCGAGGTGAGAACAGATCATCGTAATCTGCAATGTCTACGTAATTTTGTATGCCAAAATAGTCGCCAGGCCCGTTGGGCCTTTTTCTTCAGTCAGTATGACTTTTACATCACCTATATTCCTGGATCTCAAAACATTCTGGCTGATGCTCTGTCTCGCCGTTATCCAGATTGTACTCCTTCCCCGTCTCAGTTTCTACTGGAGCCTAGTAAGATCATTGGAGTTGCTCAATCTTTTCTGGAGGAGGTACAACTGGAGTACTCCAGCCTGTCTAATAGTGAAATAGAGAAATTAAGAACCTTTTTACGCAAGAAGGAAGGATACTATTATCATCAAAATCTGTTATTCCTCCCTACTAACAAAGTTCGAGACAAGGCATTACAGATGTGCCATGATTCACCGATTGCAGGTCATAGAGGTATCAAGGCCACACAAGAACTTCTTTCGCGATCTTTCTGGTGGCCTACCTGGAAATCAGATGTTGAAAGATACGTTCAGGCTTGTCCCATATGTGTGCAAGTCAAGATTCCCCGTAGTAGACCTGCAGGATTACTACAGCCTTTGCCAGTTCCACCAACTCCATGGCATACTATTTCCACTGACTTCATGTGTTCACTTCCATCATCAGCTGGAAACCAGGTTATCATGGTCACTGTTGATTCTTTCACTAAAATGGCTCACTTCACTGCCCTAAAGAAGTTGCCTACATCCCAAGAATTGAGCCAGATATTTATCGACCATATTTTCCGTCTCCATGGACTTCCACATACCATTGTGTCTGACAGGGGGCCTCAGTATATTTCTCGGTTTTGGAGACATTTTTGCAAGGCACTAAACATCAATATAGCACTATCATCCGGGTTCCATCCTCAGACCAATGGGCAAACCGAGCGTTTAAACCAAGGATTAGAACAATACCTTCGCTGCTTTTGTAATTCCACCCAAAGCAATTGGAACACTTATCTTTCTATTGCTGAATATTCCTACAACAATACTGTCCATAGTGCCTCTAAGGTCACTCCTTTTTTCTGTTCCCATGGCTATCATCCTACCTCTTTTCCTACTTCTCCTCAATCTACCTCTCCTCTGCCTGCGATTACTTCTTTTTCCAAACGTCTCCTGCAACTCCATAAACTCATTAGATCTAATTTATTGAACACCAAGAGATATATGAAGAAGATCGCTGACAAAAAACGTGGACCCACTCCAGATTATCACCCTCAAGATAAAGTCTGGCTTTCTTCCAAATTCTTGCCCTCTCGCCTTTCTCTGAATAAGTTCACGCCTCGCTATTATGGGCCTTTCCGTATTCTTCAGTTGATCAATCCTGTCACTGTTCGTCTTCGCTTGCCTCATACTTGGAAGATTCATCCGGTCTTTCATGTATCCCAACTCAAACCTTTTGTCCCTGATCCTTTCTCTCGTCAGTTTCCTTGTCCTCCTCCTGTGTTGGAGAATGATGCCCCTGAATATGAGGTTCAGGAGATTTGTGACTCTCGCCTTTTTCACCGACGTCTTCAGTATTTGATTCACTGGAAGGGTTATCCTCTTAGTGAATGCTCTTGGGAGGATGCATCTTCTGTTCACGCCCCTCTTCTGATTTCTCGTTTTCATCGTTTGTTTCCCTTCAAACCTGGAACTTCGGGGGGGGGACCTACTGTCGCGCCGCGCCACGCGGCGCAAGCCGAGCATTCGGCTCGCGCCGCACAGCGCGTTCTCAGGACGCGGCGCGCCCCGAGCCTTCTCTGCACAGCGCGAGGCCCCAGATTTTACTTGGGGCCTCGCTCTGCCTTTTGTTGCGTCCCCGTTTTTCCTTGACCTCTCCTTACCTGTTTCTTTTTCTTCTTCTTTTCTTCTTTCCTTCCTGAGGCATTTTCTGTCCTTTCTTTATGTCTTTCCCCCTTCCCATGTTACCTTTTTTCTTCCCAGCATTCCTTGTTCCCTATTTTCTATGGTTCCTGTTCTATTCTATCCTATGTACTTTTTCCCTATCTAAGATGGTGTCTTTTTACTTCCTGTTGGTCACTTCCTGTTTCTTGGTATATAAGGGCTCTGTTTTCTCTCCTTCCTTGCGCTGCAACACTATCTGCTCTGATTGTGTCTTCGCTCCTGATTCTAGCCTTCGATTCTGGATCTTGTCCATTTGTTTCTACCAGCATTTTTGTTTCTTTTTGATTCCTGTTTTTGTTCTTGTTTCAGGAATCCACTGTTTGGAGGTTTTTTCCCCTTTTGGGGTTTTTTCCCTCTGGCACTATTTCTAAAGGGCACGGTCTGTTCTTGGCGGTTCCATTGCCGACAGCACCGTGGCTACTAGAAAGAGTCGCCCCTTTCTGGGCCAAAGCCGAACCTTCAAGACCCACGCCACTAGATCTGCGGTTTCCTGGCGCAAGCAACACGTAAGTCGTGACATTACCACCTACTTGAACTAGGTGGTAAAATGCAAACTACTGCATTTTGGTCACAAAACTTTCTTATATACCACTAAGATTCAGTATTAGGAAGCGGCGCCTTGAACATGCCTCTTCTTAAAACCTAATCGGTATGTATTTGCAATTCCAAATTGCGATTTGGTAATATGTTACCGAATAGCACATTGGAATTAATACATACCAAATGCATTTTACCAATCACAAATGGCCCGATTATGTGAATCAGGCCATTTGAGACCAGTAAAATGTGTGATACATGTGGCCCATAGTTACTTGAAATAACTAGAAAAAACCTCTGCTGTAACAGCTGAATTTCTATGGTTTTGTGCGTGTAAATTTAGAACCTAACTATAACATCCCAGTAACATTTTTTAATTCTATTTCCTAACTATAATGTCCCTGTACCTTTTGTTTTTTTCAGTCGCCAGTAGGTAGTTATAGTTAGGACCTAATTTCCATAGGAAGAGTGACTATTGTTTTGCCAATAACTTTGGTTGCTGCTCGACAAATCTTCATGAAATTTTCAAAACTTATACTTTGGTAGGTTCAGCTGCTGTGTTGAAAGTTTCCAGGTGATTTGTCAAGCAGGAGTCAAGAAAATGGGGGGGGTCCCAAAAAATGTTTTCCCCTATGCATTTTCCTATAGGGATTTTGAACACGACTATAGCCTGAACCACTGGACATAATTACACAAAATGTGGCAGAAAGCTAACTCTTGGTCCACAAAGCTTGCTTTTTGTGATTTGGTGTAAATCTGTTCAGTATTTTCTGAATTAGATATTATTAAAAGATATAGATATATAGGGATGCAAATCCTCCACGGATCAGGATCCGCAGATTCACAGAAAAAGGAAGGCTTGGATTGGCTGGCCACATCCTGACCAAAAATTTGCAGCAGCCATTGTGTTTGTGGCATCGGCTGGGGGTGGGAAAAAAAGAGTGTCAAAACATGTAAGAGACCAGGATACAAGTATCCTGACCCATTGGGACACATAGAGGGGTCTCTTAAGGACCCCTCATGGGCAAAAAAGTTTCTCAAAATTTTCTTTTTTTGTCTGGATCACAGCCTGGATCAGCGGATCCAGAGAAAAACGGAAAAAAAAAGTAAACACCCACTGCATCCAAACTTATGCTGCACACTGCCAAAAACCATACGCAGCTTGGGTTTGGGTGTATGCCGGAGGGTCAACAGCTGGGCCTGGCCAAGTCCTGCGGCCAACCCCCACCATGCACAGCCAAAGGCTGTGCATGACACTGGTTACATTTATGTGTGTGCATAAGCTAAAAAAGCTATAGTAATTCACTGGAAAAAAACAAAGGTTACAAGGTGGTTATAGTTAGGTTCTGAATTTACTCGCACAAAACCATAGAAATTCAGCAGTTATAGTTATGGTTAACTGAAGTAACCATAATTCTTGCCCTAAGGTAATTGTAACTCGTAACTTCGCCTTGCACAGCTGATTACTCCACATAATACATCATTGATGACAACTTCTATAGTGTCATTGATATTATCACTGCAACATTTGCAATAAAAATATTGTAAAACAACTGTGCATGGTGGGGGCACAAGTTATAGTTACCTTAGGGCACGAGTTATAGTTACTTCAGTTAACCATAACCATAATTGCTGAATTTCGATGGTTTTGTGATTGACTTGGCTATATCTTTGGCACCGTTTGACGAAGCTTCACAAAATGTTCCCAAAAATGTGTGGCGGTGATTCTTGTTACTCACAGAGACTTTCGAGGTTATCTGTTAAGTGGAGATCACTCCGTTACGGCATTGCTCTCACACACAAGATGCTACTAAACATGCAGCTCCCTGTGTGTAAGAGCAATTGTTTCATCTGTCTCTGCGGGCAGGGAAACAGATGAAATTTCACTCCTAAAAAGTGAGAGCAGTTTGAAAACTTCCGCTTCCTAGAGGCTTGGTGGGATCTGTCAGAGCTCCTGCCAAGTCAGAGCAAACAGCTATATCCCAGGGGTGGGCATCCCGGGACATAACTGCAGCTCACCCTGGAGGCTGGCAGTCCCCAGGGCCATTGATGCACCAGAAGAGGGGCTGCACAGCGCCCTCAGTTTTTGAAAATAGAGTTGGACCCGGGGGGTGGCCCCTTTTTGTATTTCTTACATTGTGGTCATGGAGATGTGGTGTTCCCAGGGACTGAGGGTAGGCGAGGCCCCTGAGCATAACTAATAAGACCCCCAGCGAGGAGGTGGAACCCAGGATATAAAAATGCCCATGGAGGGTGTCAAGTGTGTCCCCTCCTTTAACTTAATAAAGGAGGAATGCCACCTGGACCTGAACCACCCGGGGGCTTCATTAAAAGCAGGCACAGAAGACCATGCTGTTTTCTTTTTTTTTTTGCTGAGAATTCACAAATTTACAAGTTTCACAAATTAATTGCAAAATGTTTCTCAAAAAAATGCTTTTATGCCATGCATTGCTTATTACCCCAAATATTACAGCACGCATGACATCTTTTATAACATCATTGATAATAGCAATGTAACATTTATTGTAAAATTATTCATAAAAAAACTGTGCACGGCGCGGGCATGAGTTACAGTTACTTTAAGGCACGAGTTGTAGTTACTTGAAATAACTATAACTATAACTGGTGAATTTCTATCTATCTATCTATCTATCTATCTATCTATCTATCTATCTATCTATCTATCTATCTATCTATCTATCTATCTATACATACATACATATATAGTAGCCACTCAGTAATTATAGTTGTGATAACCAGAGATAGAGAGCCCAAAACGGGCTTCAAATCAAAAGCATTTTCCATGGACTTTTGTACTTGGCATAGCGCAAAATCTGTGAGCTGGATTTTCATGAAATTTGGCAGTGTTACATTTTAGGGGCCCAGATGCTTCTGTGAGGGTACTGCAGGTAAATGGAGTAAGTATATGTTAAGTTATAAGGGCCCATATTTATACTTTTGATGCAAACCAGCGCCGACTGCTGTATTGAGAGTTACACAGTGAAGACTGCCAAAAAACAGCCAAAATCTGAGACTGCCAGGACACTGTAGGATGGGAAAGAGGCAGTTCCACCACCAGCACCGACAGCCTGACAAAATTCCACCCACCAGATTACGAGCCACAAATCAGCACAACAGTACTTCTATGCGGCAAACCACTTGCGGTGCAAACCGCTGCAGTCAAACTTCACATTGGGCAGAACACCGCATCACATTGGATAGTTTGAATACCACACACCTGACACACATCCACACACCGACACACCTACTCACTGCACTATATAACACACCCCAACACAACCCACAATCCTTTGCAACCAGAAAGCCATTCACAGCCAGACACTAGCAAAGAAATTATAACAAGCTAAACTCACAATAGGCACCCTACACATTACACTCAGCACACATCCCACACTTGCACAACATACACCTAACACAATTAACAAAGCCACACAATACATGTCAACCGTCACTCACTCACATCACAGCACCCACACATCATCACAAACATTGTTCATCCCTTTATTCACTTCTTCAATGTCTTTACCACCATTAACATGTCCCCACAAAAACACTCACTGATGAGGAGTTGAGGTTCATGGTGTCAAATTGTCAGGTTTGAGCCACAACTGTTTGGAGCACAGCTCCAACAAACATTGATTGCTAGGAAAACAGGGTTGTGGCAAAGAATAGTCAACAGGCTCAACTCAGTAAACAGCCATCCATGCACAAGGAATGACATCGGGAAGAGGTAGAACGACCTATGGGAGAAAGTACATTCCATGGCATCATGCCACCAGATCACCTTGCATAAGACTGGTGGTGGGCCCCCACCTCTTCTCCCACAGTTCACATCATAGGAGGAGAAGGTCTTGGACATACTGCATCCGACCGGCCTGACTGGGGGACTGGAGTCTAGTAAGTACCTACAAGAGTCACGTCACACCACTGTATTATCCTGCATGCCTCCTCATCACCCAAATACTCTCTAATTGATTAAAACACCACTGCACCTCCCACCTATTCACCTAATTCCCCTCTCCTGCATGCCACCAATCCACCCCGCCCAACTGCCCCACAGCCCTTGGCAATGGCACATTAACAACTGGCTAATCAAATCCCTACGACTCCCAGAATACACTAACACTACTTTTTGAATGCCTTGAATATGCACAACCCATCAGATTTCATGCATGTACAACTACAGTACTAGCTACACCACCTAGATTGACCTAGTGAGGACCAGTACATCGCAATGACAGAATTGCAATGGCACACTCACAAAACATACAAAACAGCATACAGCTACAGATGAGTGACCATTTCTAATGGCTGCAAATCAAAGATCCCAAGCCAGAAATAGACTGACCGGGGTTGGAAAGTAATACGGCTGATTTGATACACAAGCATAACATCTAGATACAGAAATATAATCCTTGCATACTCACATACTGTGTTCCCCCAGGACACAATTGTGTATTACACATCTATAATTTGGGACATCTAGCAAGCCTCACAATTCACTAGGTAACAGAGGTGAACAGTCATGTCAATGATCAGACAATAACAGAACTCAACTGCAGTGCATTCAGTACCAAACCTGTATGACATCTCCCAACATGAAGTATGACAATGAAGTCACAGAGTACTATGTACATCAAAGGTATGCTGTGCAGCATTTCTCAATGTAATTGCAGGGAATCATGTAGAGCCACTCTCATGCATCTCATTATGAGGAAATATAACACAAATTCTAACCTGAACTCTGTGTCTCACTCCCCCCACAGGTAACCCAGCCATTCCCACCACGGAGAGGATACCAGACACTGCCAGTCCCCCACGGTGTGAAGGCCTCAGTGAGGACAACACACCTGGATGTCTGGACAACATCTATCATCCTGGCCCATCTGGGACATCTGGTCAGTCAACGACTCGCTGCCTCACCCCACCCACATCAATATCCCCACACCTGGTGCAACCAAATAATAAGCAACCATTCGCCCCCCAACCTGTGTCCCAGAGCCAGTTTAATGTATTGTTTGCCACACAGTATGGGGACCTGAGTACAACCTTGACATCCCTGACAAAGAAGGCCCTGCTACCAGTGGGAGTGGGCCCACCATGCCAGGGGCAGAGGCAGATTGGGATAGGGTGCGTGGGAGGGATGCTGTGGGCCAGACGGTGGGGCCTCAAAGGGACTCCACTGACCAGGAAACCATCTCCCAAGTCCTGGGAGTATACCAAATTTCCCAGGACAGGATGGGCCAAAATATCACCATGTTGGGGGAGAATAAAAGGCTGCCGACAGAACACCACCAGGAAGTCATGCAGCAGTGGCAGGCACATAATGCCACCATGGCTACCATTGCAGGGGTGCTGAGGGACATCAATACCACCCTCATTGGTTCCTCAACACACCATCAGGCTCCTTCCACTAGCAACCTAACATCAGCCCCATCTGTATATGTGATAGCTAGTGGAATGGAGGCCCTGCCAGGGGAACCACAAACCTCGGACACCCCTCCCTATGTAGCTGAAGAACACCTCCCCCACCACAATCATGGTTGTCCACCCAGACATCTGGCTGGAGCAGATGCCAAGAGCAAACCAACTGCCAGGAAGAACCTCGCCTGATATGTCACCCTTGTGTGCCACAGAGACACCCTGTAGACTGTTTTGAAACACGACTCCATTTTCCCATGGTACAAGGACACTGGACCTGTGTAACCAACTGGTGTAGCTGCTACTCTGATGAATCCATCTACCATGACCTAACTCATCACCACTTGTTTAATTTTACCACTTTGATTTTGGCCGTATGTATCATGATATCCACAATAAATCATAATTGAGCACAGCTACTGTATATGTGTCTTTATTAATACCTCAACAATTTCCATGCTTGCCAACTGTGTTGAGGTCATGCCCTCTGCATCAAACAGCCAGTGTAATGATCATAAGAAGGGGCCACCCACAGCATGAGACATACTACTACAGAGATGTCACAGGACAGGTGTCAGAGAGGTTTCAATCCAGGCCAACCCCATAGTATAGTCAGTATTCCAATCTGCAAATAGAGCATGACAGAGAGTACTATCAGGATGGAAGACATGGTGGCACACTGTGCACAAATACAGTTTACAGAAGTCATGGCAATGTAACCCATCTACAAAGCAGGGGTACTCAGAATGGACCTATATATCACAAGGTACAGACTCATCACATAAACATAACATAGCTACATGATCACCTATCCCAAGGAACACATATATGGCATTACAGAGGATCCAGTACATTCACCATACACACACATAGGGCACACATAGGGCATACACCTGGAGTAATGTTCCTACTGCTTTGTCACTTTAGAGTAATGTACACCTTGTACAGAATGTCAGAATACAAACAGCTAGGCCCCATGGTCATCACAAACTACTTCACCCATTGTGTAGCCAGAGGTCATGATCCATTCTTCAGACGAATGCCACATACTTCAACTGACATGAAAAATACCAATTCACACCCCCCCCCCCAACTCCACCGTTAATAGGAAAGGACGAAGCTGTCACATTTCCACATATATGAATGGAGTACAAACAAGTTTACATGAATGGAGTACAAACAAGTTTACATTCTCCTGTAACTATATCTGCTATCTGTAATCAAAAACTCTCATGTCTGACATCTACTAACATTTCCTACCTTAAGCCATAGGCTGCAGAGGCAAACAGGAAAATGCAATTTTAGTGAGTGGAAGGAAAAGGGGATAGGAGAATGCAAAAAACATAGATCAATGCTGGATAGTGTATTCCAGAAGTGAATGTTAGGATCAGATGTAAAAATTCATGTTTGAGCTGACCCTCTATTAATGTTCACCTTTCAATCTATCAATCAGCTTCCACAACTCACATATAGGCATTGGAGCTTAATATACCACCATTTATGAATCTAGTTGGGAGGTGGTATGGCAGCCATCCACATCAAAATGTGCACAAGCAACACTTCTAAAGGTCCAATTCACATACCTACCTGGATGTCAGTGGAAGTACTGATTGATGAGCTCTGTCCTAGAGTCAGCTGCTCCTTATTCCTCTGGCTCTTCATCTCTTGCCATATCAGCATTGCCAGCCACTGGTCCTGCTGCCTCCCCCTCATCTGCTATCAATGGTGTCTGACATCTCAGGGCTAGATTGTGGAGCATGTAGCAGGCAACAATTATTTGGCATACCTTGTAAGGCAAATAGAGGAGGGCACCTCAGATTGGTCCTTGCACCTGAATCTTGCCTTCAGGAGGCTGAATGTTTGCTTGATTACATGCCTTGCCCTCCTAAGTGCCTCATTGAAACAGAGTTCCCGTGGCGTGGCTGGGTACCTCACTGGTGTTAACAGTCAAGGAAGGTATGGATAGCCAGAGTCACCTGTGAACTCAATGGAAGAACAAAACATAAATAGCTTCAGCGACTGCCTGTGGTGTGATGACAGGTGACAGAACACTGAAACACACAATACAATACAGACTTACCAAGCAGCCAGGGCCTCTCTGTTTGTAGTCGTACTATCAGATGTGGGACATTGCTGTTCTGCATTATGTAGGAATCATGTACTAATCCAGGAAATTTGGTTGTGACTTGTCAGATATATTGGTCTGTCAGACACACCACCTGTACGTTGATTGAGTGGTAGGTCTTCCTGTTCCTATACACCTGTTCATTGGCACTGGGAGGGACCAGGGCTACATGAGTGCCATCAATCGCTCCTACCACATGAGGAATGTGTCCCATCTCATAAAAATCTGCCTTCACAAATGCCAAATCCCTTCTTTGGGGCAACTTCATGTAGCTGTCCAGGTGCTTCAACAAGACACACAGTACATCCTTCACACCAGACTGAACATGAGCTGAGATCCTTGATGTTAAGGTGACAATATTCTGAAAGGACCCTGTTGCAAGGAAGTGTAGCACTGTTATAGACGGAGCCTTTGGTTGGCAGTAAGGTTACCCCCTGCCTAAGCAAGGACCCTCACTCTTTCATGGTAAAGGAGAATCACCCTCAGTTAACATCCGCTCACCCCCTTGGTAGGTTGGAACGGGCAGGCAGGCTTTACTTCAGAAACAATGTGTAAAGAATGTGTACCAACACACACAGTAACTCAGTGAAAGCACTACAAAATGACACAACACAGGTTTATAATGATAGATAATATTTATCTAAACAAAGCAAGACCAAAATGACAACAATCCAACATGCACAAGTCAAGTTATGAATTTTAAAAAGAAAAAGAGTCTTAAATCCTTGGAAAACAGTGAGAATGTTATTAGTGCACAAAAGTACCAGGGGAGCGTCAAAATAAAGCTGCACGGGCAATTGTGAATTGAAATAGGCCAGCGATGCAAGCAAGTGATGTGTCAATCCAGATGAGCACCTCGGGTCCAGGAAGACTTTGCTTTGATTTTCTGCACCCAGTGATGTTGCGCTGTAATCCGGTCGCACGGTGTCCAGAAACCGTGCTGCGTGGGGGCTTGCATCGTTAACAGCAGCCACTGAGGGTGTTGCGGGTCATTATTTACCCAGCTGCGTATCATCAATCTTCCAGCTGCGATGTAGGTGAGCGTCAATTTTAGCCACAAGGCTGGTGGCAAGTCGTTTTTCAGCCGCGAGGCGGTTGTGCGTCAAACGTTACCCAGCATTTCGGTCTTTGTGTGGATTTCTGTCCTTTTCCACCCGCTGCACCTTTCAAGGGCCCAGAGACAGGTTAGTGCACCACTTGGCAGGTAGGAACCTCAGCAGAAAGCCCAAGTGCTGGTAGAGAGAAGTCTTTGATGTCCTTGAGACTTCAACAACAGCAGGCAAGCTCAGTTCAAGCCCTTGGAGATTCTTCCCCAGTGGGAAGTCACATAAAAGTCAGTCTTTGTCCTCTCTCAGGCAGAAGCAGCTACTGCAGGCCAATCTAGCAAAGCAGAGTCACGGACAAAGGAACAGTACTCCTCCTCCAGCTTCTCCAGCTCTTGTCCTTGGCAGAGGCTCCTCTTGGTTCCAGAAGTAATCTGATTTTCGAGAGTTTTGGGTGCTCTTCTTATACCCCTTTCTGCCATTGAAGTAGGCCTACTTCAAAGAGAAGTCTCTGTCTCTGTTGTTGCCCAGGTCAGGCCCCAGACACACACCAGGGGTTTGGAGACTGCATTGTGTGAGGGCAGGCACAGCCCTTTCAGGTGTAAGTGACCACTCCTCCCCTCCCTCATCCCAGATGGCCCATAAGGATATGCAGGCTACACCCCAGCTCTCTTTGTGTCACTGTCGAATTGGCAGTTTAAAACTGCACACAAAGACACTGCAGTGACATGTCCGAGCCATGTTTACAGGGCTACTAATTGTACGTGGCACAACCAGTGCTGCAGACCCACTAGTAGCATTTAATTTACATGGCATGGGCAGTTCTAGTGCACTTTACTAGAGACTTACTAGTAAATCAAATAGGCCAATCATGGATAAGCCAATGTACACATATAATTTATACAGGGAACACTTACACTTTATCACTGGTCAGCAGTGGTAAAGTGTCCAGAGCAAACAAAACAGCAAAAACAGAGTCCACCACACAGAAACAACCTGGGAAGTAGAGGCAAAAAGTTAGCGGAGACCATTTCAATTATGCCAAGTCTAAAAAGCACTGATAAGACTTGAACAATGGGAGGTATGCAATAGGGATTGTGAATGGCTGGCATCAGATTTGGCTCCAACTGTGTACATAGATCCATGAGGCTATGACGATTCAGACAATATGTATGGATGACATGCCTGTACCCCACTGTTGCCAGGTCAACCAGTAGGTGACACACTGGTGGTTGTCTCACTCTCCTCATGGCAGGATGACTATGTTGAGAGGAGAGAATGTACAATGAGTTATGCAGTATGCACAGATCGTCAACACATTGTATATTACCTGACACCAGGCATCTGTAGAGGTGGCGTAGGACTGACGACACATGAAATACCGACCACAGATATGCACCTAATTCACCCTCACTGCTAAACATTGGCTACATGTAAATTGGTATGTACATATGAAACATATATCATTGTACATGTGTGGGTAACTTTGCTGTCATGAGCTCATTACACATATGATTTGATATCTACCGATTCCTAGCCATGGCCTATGTACCTCAGAGTCACTTTGCACAGTTCTCAGCATATAGACACCCTGAACATGTCATTGTGTAAAGAATGTCATAATATGTCCCACAACCATCATGGCCCAACATATGCTTTCTCTGAAAATAGGGGGAGTAAGTGACTGACGCAGAATAATTATCACAATCATAGATTAGATGTGCCCAAAATGGCAGGTGCCTGACCTACTGTAGTGGACAGTTGGAAGTGACCTAAGGAGGCCGGCAGAAGTCGTCATGGCGGTAGGCATTCGCAACCACTCTGCAACTTGTCATTGGTTAACATTGCTGCCTTTTTTCAGACTGTGGCCAATGGGCATGACCGCTGGCAGTGACTGTCCTGTATGTGGTGGTCGTGACTGCCATTTTCAGCAATTTTGCTCACTTGCCTCCTTACATTGTTGCCAACAAGACTTCTATGATGTAAGCTACTGTGTACTGCCTCTGGGAGCCATCATGTCATGTCCTGCAGGTTAGATGGCCCCTGAAGAGCTTGATCAGCTTGTGAAGGAGGTCCTACCCTTGCATGGACAGCTACATGGGGCACCAGAGGAGTAGGTGAATTTAATGGCCCAGCCATGTGTGATAGGTGTTGTGTGTGACGTTTATTCAGGCATGTGAACTGGTGAGGGTGTAGATGCATGCAGTTGCCACATTGTGAAGGTGTGTGAGCAGAGAGGATGAGTATGTGTGCCTACTTGCTGTGACAGATGAGTAGTGACCACTCCTATTAGTATGGTGCATGTATACATGACTTTCTCCATTTGTCTGTGTCATCCATGCAGGTGAACGCCCATCAGAAGAAGGGAATCTGGTGTGCATTGCCAAGCAAGTGCAGACCCTGGGGGTGCACAGCTGGTGGAGCACTAATTGTTGCAAGCAGTGGAAGGACCTGAGACACTGGCCCAGAAGACCGTGGAGGACCAGCTGGGAATGTCCTCCAAATGAGGGAGGGGTGCTCAATGGGCCCTGACCCTTCTAATGGCCACATTTTGGCAGTGGCCTACTCGGAAGTGGATGGGCATTTGAGGGCAGAACAGCAGCCATAGGGGGGTAAGTACTGACTGTATACTTGTACTTGGCTCTGGTTGTTTGGTGTTTGGAGTCACACTGTAGCAGCTGTGGCAATGTTGTAGGTGTTACATGTATGTAGATTAGTGGGAATACATAGTACCCACATTGCCTGACTATTCGGTGTATATCTGGCATTCATGGTTTGCTATGTGTACTCCCCTCGCCATCTATCTGTACGTGGCAAGGAGAGTGCCATGGGGGAGGCTGGATCTTCTGCTTCATCATCTTCGGAAATCCTCCTCCAGTGGACACTCCCTGGTGGTGGCGGACCCTTTGAGGACCACCCCAGCACCATCTTTGTCTGCCACCCCCCTTCCTACCACTGCTCACCTTGTAGCTCCCTACCCAGGTGTCTGTGCCTGCTTACCCAGGAGGGTTGGTGTCTCCTTTGCTGCATGCACCTCTGCCCCTGCCCCTGTCAGCCCTGCTGCTCTCAGTGAGGAGGCTATTGACCTCCTGAGGTCAATCCTAGTGGGTCAGTGGACCATTGTGAATGTCACTAAGGGACTGGCAACTCAAGTCCAGCAGAGCAGTGCATTCCTAAAGGGCATTCACGGTGCACTGGCTGGCCTACAGAAATCCTTTCAGGCTCTGGCATTCACACTGATGGCAGCCAGTCATCCTTTGTCTTCCGCCCCCCACCTTCTTCTTCCCAATCCCATCCCACTCTTCCCCATCCCAGCCAAAGCACACAGACAGACAAGCATGCATCCACCTCAACATCCAAGGGTACCACTGACAGGCACAAGCACCAAAAGACCCACCACCGGCATGCACATACACAACACCCACCTGCAGACACACCAACACTCACTACCTGCACTGACTCCCTCACCACCCTCACCTTCACAGCCACTGACCCAGACACAACTGCAGACACCACACCCACATTCAACAATACAGCCAAAACTCCTATTCTACCCACAATCACCACAATAAAAGACCTGCAGACATTCACCCCAGTCACCACATCCGCTGACACCACAACCACAGACACGCCTACATGCAGCACATCCACCATGCCTGCAGTCACCACCCCAACAGACAGTCACCCATTCACCACAGCATCTCCCAGCACCTCCACACCCTCCTAAAACACATAAACGCCCACACTCAGCCACCCAACAGACACCCAGCACACACAAGCATACCTCACACACACATGCACCCAAGACATCCACCAAAACACCTCTTGCAACCACTCCCTCTCCTTCCACCACAAACCCTTTTGCCATGAGCGTTCCCGTGTGTCAAAGAGATCTGTGCCCTCCCCAAGTCCAGTCCTTCCACCTTAAAGTCCTCCCCTGCCCCCCCTGCAGTAAGCCACACCTCTCCCCCGCCAGGAAGTCAACCCCTCTCAAGTGTTCCCAGCCCTCTCCTGAGCCTCCCCCTCCCAAGCCCAAGCCCAAAGATCCACCTCTCAAACTGAAACCCAGGCCCCACTCTGCCCTCCCCCTATTCCCTGAGGTACCTGCCTGCCCCCTTGATGCCCCTACCTGTGGAGGTTGTATGGCAGTCAGGAGTCAAGTAGGGTCACAGGAATGTGCCATATGTACCTGCAGCACATCTGTTTTTGGACTGGTCTATGACATCTTATATTGTACATAGTTCTGCATTTATATGTTTTTATTTATTTATTGTCATACATTTGGGCCAACCAGTTGTTGGTTCCAAGGTTAGATTTTTGTCCTGCCTTTCATTCCTTATGGCTGGTTTGGTCTTGGCTGCTTTTGTTTCTGTGTGAGTATGTTGTGTGTATGTTGTGGTTTTGCTACCAATTGTGTCTGGGCAGCATGTGTGAGTATGTGCATTGTATTTGTCCTGCTGTGATAGCTATGCATTGTGTGATGGGTATGTTTTAGTTTGGGACATGGATTAATGTTATTGTGTGTAGTAATTGTGTTGTTCTGTGTTATTTCATGTGTTGTGTGCCCTTGTGTGGTTGTACTGAGTGTGTGAGTTTGTATGTTGATTGGTGTGTCAGATCTGTTGTGATATGTGTTGGTGGGACATGACGTATGCCTTGTTGTATGGATGTGTGATTGTGTGTGTTGGTTCTCTGGTTTTGTTAGGTTGAGGTGTATGTATGATTTGTCACGTGGAGGTGTGTATTGTGGATTAATGATGGTGCTTTCGAGGTGCTGCTGTTGTGGTGTTTGTGTGTCATTTGGTTGTGTTGTGTGTTGTAGAGTTTGACTGTGCTGGTGCAGTGTATCTGGGTGTGGGTGGGTGTTTTGGATTTGTGTGTGTTGGCCATAGTGTGTGTGTGTGCCTGTGTATGCGTGTCAGTGTGAGAGTATGCATGTGTCTGGCCATTGCTACCCGTTCAGGATGTGTATGTTGTTTGCGTATTGATACATCGTCATTGTGCTACGATGGCAGGTAAGTGTGCATATTCACGGTTGCTGTCGTTGTCGCTGGTTCCGGGTCGTTGAGCGAGCAGGAGCAGCAGGAAGATGTGTAGCTCAGGTTCCATGGTGGCTCCAGACAAGTAAGTGTTCCTGAAGGCGAGTGCCTACTTTTAGGAGTTGGTTTCCGCCAGGGTTTCCATGGTGGTGCAACCACCGCAGAAACCCTGGCCATGTGCAGCCTCATAATCTGTCCGGAGGAAACATGGTCTCCAACGGCCGGAAGGTGGCTTCTGTCGCCCGTGGCGGCCTGACCGCAATGTTGATGCCAGCAGTAAATTGGCTGAATTCTGTTGGGAAGGCTGCCATGGTATAATTTGGCGGTCTTCCCTGCCAGCCTGTTGGTGACACCGCCAAACTCGTAATGACCCCCTTAATGTTTAGAATACATCTTAATCTATATGTTGTGCAACAAAATGAAAAATTAAGCTAGCAGTCAGCCACACAACCAACTACTTGTAGGGCATGATAATTGGTCACTGGGAATAAAACACTCTAGGGTGCAACACTCTACTCCACACTACAATAGTTTCTAACACTGTACAATATAGCACTCCACCCTACTGTATGAGACCCCACTCCAATTTATAACAGTTTCCTCGACTCTAAGCTGCACCCCTTCAGTGTATGCCAGTGCACTTTATGGTAACCCACTGTACCTTACTCCACTGTTTACCACCCCACTGTACACCACTTCTCTCTGTGCTATTCCACTCTATGCCACTCCATGCTTCTACACTCCATTGTATACTATACCACTGTACACTATTCCACTGTATGCAACTCCACTTTACGATAATCCATTCTACACCATTACAGTGTACGCTACACCACTCAACACTTCTCCACTGCATTACACTCTGTTTGATTCTTTATAATGCTACTCTATAAGAAATCTACTCCACTTCCACTCTATTCCTGTAAACTCAACTGTCCAACTGTATACTTCACTCCATGCCCAGGAACTCCAATGTACAAAACTCTATTCCACCATCTGACACTTTTCTATAAAACATAGAACTCTACTATACTGTACAAGACCCCACTCCAATTTATAACAGCTTACTACCTGTGCTGCACCAGTGCACTCCACTCAATTGCATTCTACTCTACAACATACTAATACACTATCCTGTATTTTACTCCACACTTCTTTGTACTGTTCCACTTGACTCTACTGTACAAGACTTTACTTCATTCTATGCTACTACTCAAAAATGCACTCTATGCAGCTCCACTGTTTCACACACTACTGTACTCTATGCAACTACACTCTACAACACTGCACTATACTGCATTCCACTCTCTGACACTTTAGTAAAGTCTATACTCCTTCACTCCACTCTACAAGACTGGACTATACTGTATGCCGCTGTACACCATTCAACTCCAGTCTACTCTGTGATAATCTAGTCCACTATACAACACTGTACATAACTCGTTGTATGTCATTGCATCCCTCTTTACTCCAAACTACCTTGACACAGTACTCCACTTTACATCACTACTCTACTGTGCGCCACTCCACTTTATGACACTTTACTCCGCTCAACACTTCCCCATTCCAGTGAGCTCCACTTCACTATACTCAACTCTTCTACACTTTATCCCACACTATGCCACTGTACTATAGTCTACTCCATGCTGCTCTACACTGTACTACACTCTATGACACTCTACTGCACTCTATGCCCATCCACTCTATGCCATCATACTACACTATTTGACACTTAACAACACACCACTCAACTTCACTCTATGATATGCCACTCCACTATATGACATGGCACTCCACTCAAAGGCACACTCTTGCACTGTACACTACGACACTCCACTTGACTATAATCTACTCCATGACACTCTACTTCATTCTACTATAAAACACTACTTCACTCTATGACAGTTAACAACACCCTACTATACTGTTCAACGCACCATTCAATTGTACAACTTGCTTCTCCAGTCTAAGGTACTTGACTCTAGTATAAGAAACACTAAGCCACTATACTATATAACACTTTACTACACTTTACGATGCACAACTACAGTCTACTCTACTCTACTTGATTCCAATCTTCAATATCTCAGTCTATGATGACAATAGACTTTACAATGCTCTCCTGTCCTCCACTGTACAACAATGCAGTAACACCTCTATACTTGTGACACTGGACTATACTCTTTGAAACAAATTTTTATTAAAAAATTTAAAAAACATGGAAATTCAATGAAAAATGTAATGAAAAAAATCAAAGGTTAAAGCTTGGTTACAGTTAGGCAAACATATTATCCCAATACAAACCAAGTTAAACTCCACAACATTTTAAAATTCGAAAGTTATTTTTATAACGTTCATTTGCAATTTATCCACCACCTTCAAATTATTAGAATAAGTTGACCCTTATTACACACTTTTTTATGGAGTTCTGCACATCGTGCTGCTCACGCTGGGACCTTGTTCTGCACTGAAAGTTCAACGATGATGGCACCACATGTTGCGCCAAAGGCTGCTGTGTCTCAAGTTGATTTTGTGACTGTGAACAGTCGCAACCACCTGCATTGCAGAAATCTCACTGGGTCCCCTCCTAGCGATGGAAAATCATGCTAGGGGATGGCAAATCTCACTCAGGCTCATCAATTTACCGTTGGGGAGCTATGCGGGAGAAAAAACTCTGCTCCGCCAGTGGCGCTGGTGGAATATGGCCAGAACTCCACACTACAAGTGCAACAATGAGTGGCCAAAATGTTGCCAACGCCACCGGCGGCGCGGAGTTTATTACCCAAATTTAAAACTAAGGCAGTGGTGTAAATCGCAGACCTAAATATAAAGGGTTATCGGATATGTTTTAGCTTCCTGATTAGGTATCGATTTAACAACGGTAATAACACACAGAAATTGAATTTGCATCTCCCCTGCTGTTCTGTTTACCTTTTTTCAGTTTAGCATTTGTTGTTATTGTGATAAAGCTGGAGGAAACGGGTCGAAACACGATGGAATTGTATGTGTTTAACTGGTGATTGGAGGAAATGCAAAAGTAGACGCAAATACCGTTTCCAATTGTTTTTGCTCTAATTGCTATGGTTTAAACGCCTCTGTTGATGTTATACATAAGGTTTCCTTTACCTCTGTATTGACATTCAATTTTGCTTGCCATGCAAAAATGTATTTTATATATTTTAATTGTATTCGTCGTAGTAAAATATTAAATATATAGAGGTCGACATTCAGTAAAGGCAGACGTGTTAATTACTTTCTCAATGGCCAAAACAGAATCTAGAGGGCTTAACAATGCAGAAAATGTTGTTTTTCTTATTCATATTTTGCATGAATCATTGCAATCAATTTGATAGTTTGTTTTGCATTTTCCGCATAAATGAGTGCCGCATTGATTTTCCTGTCTTATTGTGGTGGGGAATGAGATTCTTTTTCCATTTATATTATTTACCACAAGAATAACAAAAACACAGCATGCAGCAGTGAAATGCTGTGAATTGAGCTCGAGTCTGTAGAGTAATAATAGGCTGTTTTGTTTACAGAGAATTTGTGTCTGCACCGCTTAGCATTTTACTGAATGTGTTACATTTTTATCTAACTGTGTATGCATTGTAAAGGCGAAAGAGAAATGTAGCAAATGGATGTAAGGGGATCACTCATTTCACAGAGTTATAGAAATCAAAGTGTCTGATAATAACAGAAGGAAGCACTATGGAGTTTTAGACAGTTATTTCTGTCACTATGAAGCACAACCAATGCTTTGTTTAAAAATGCATAAAGTAACAGTTTCCATCTCCTTTTATGCAACGTCATTTCCCTAAATACATGGACATTGTGATACAAAACAAAAATGATCGCATAGGCTTGCATCACGGCGGTGACTTGAATAGGGAAGAGTCCTACCTCTCTGTCAAGCACCCCTAAAGCAACTTCCTCTTCAGGCGTCAAACAAGTGTAATATTTGTGGTACACAGCCGCTATCTAATTCATCTTGCAGAAGTCTAGTTGAGCACATCATTTTCAGGATATTATTTTAAATTCCACCAGTTACATGCCTGAAATTTGTACGAGGAGAGTCCTTTACTGAGAGAAACACGGAGGCCCATATTTATACTGTTTGCGCCAGATTTGCGTCATTTTTTTAATGCAAATTCGGTGCACACTTAACTCCATATTTATACTTTGGAGTTTGAGTCATTTTTTTATACGTGAAAGCCTACCTTGCGCTAATGACATGCAAGATAGACGTTCCTTTGCAAAAAATTACTCTAAGGCATGTACGCCTTATTTATCCTCTGGCATCAAAATGACGCACAGGAGGAGGTGGGCCCTAAAACAAGGTGCCCAGCCGGATTAAGCCATTTTTAAATGCCTGGATCAGGGCAGGAGTTAAGGGACCTGTGGGCTCATTTCCATGGTCTCTGACCATGGAAGAAGTTCACAGGTGCCCTTCCCTGCACCCAGGAACAACCCCTGCCACCCTCGCCCAACCCTGGAGGACACCCATGGATGGGGGGACCCATCCATGGTGAGTGCAGGTAAGTATAATTTTTTTTTTATTAAGTGGCATGGGGGCCTGACTTGGGCCCCCTTACTTGCCACTGTGCCCAATAGCCATGCCCAGGGGACACAGTCCCCTGGGCGTGGCCATTTGGCGGGGGCATGATTCCTGTCTTTGCTAAGACAGGAGTCATTTCCATAGGGGTTTTGCGCAAAAAAATTGCGGAAGTCAGGTTAGAGCCAATATTTTTGACTCTAACCTGACTTGCACCATTCTTTGGCACACAACCTTCAGTCTTCCCTTCGCCTCCGCTGCCCAGTTCCCGTCATTTATTTTGACGCTAACCAGGCCGCAGCACCGGCTAACGTCATTCCATAAATAGGGCACCCGGCTGGAGCATTGGAATGGCATTAGCCGGCGATAAACTTTTTGACGCAAATCTGCCCTAGCGCTGATTTGTGTCAAAAAGTATAAATATGGGCCGGAGTACCTTGAGAGTTCACTTGCGCTTCCTCTGGAGACATTACCTGCATGTTTTAACCCACAATACTCCTGGGGGTACAAGTGGGGCGGCTCCTCCGTTAGGACGGATGAGCCTTACCCCCGCCAGCAGCAGCAGCTGTAAAACCTTTGAAAATAAAACAATAATAAACCATGTTTATCAGCATTTTATTTTTAAAGGGGGCAGGGCCATAGGGGCCAAGTGGGTGAGGGGAGTGTACAGAGCACTCCCCTCAGTGTGCATGTATGTTTGGCCCAGCCATCTCGCACATGCGCACAAAGGCTTTCTCCAACTCGGCACTGTGTTGCCCAGGTGGAAAGAACTAGCCATCCATGTAAGTTTTTTTTTTTTTAATTATATTTAATTTTTATTTCACCCCGCCCACCACTTTTCTAAGTCACCAGCCGCGACAAAATTTTAATTCAAAGTGTTGTACCATACAAAACTTTGAATTACATTCGTTTTTGTAGTCTTTACACCGGAATCACCCTTGGAGTGAGTTTTGAAATGTGACTATTACACCACTCCTTAAATATAGAAAAAATATAGCTGGAGTTTGGCAAGTGTGTTTACCATGCATTTTATTTAAAGGCCATTTCCTGATTTTTGGAATCAGCACTATTTACCAAAGGAGCCTCATGAATATTATGGTGCTTTAAGTGAAGCAGAGGCACCACAACCATATTTCTAACTCTTTGTGGGGGTAGCAAGGAGTGAGGTAGATGACACAGGAATTTCTGTAAAGATTTTTACAAAGTAACCCTAAGTCTCCTGGGGTGTTGAATTAGTGATCCCAGGAGAGTTTTCCACAATTCTAAACACTCTTAAGAGTTTAGGTTTAGCTCAGAAGTTCTAGGGATTAGGAAACTCTGTTGGTGAGTTGTAGGGTTGTATTAGCAGATTGTTGAATGTAAAAGAAAGACATATTTTATTGAAATTGTAAGGTTTTATTGTTAATGACAGAGATTGACAAAGATAATATATTTTAATAAATGTTGTAAGAATGATTTACCAAATATCACTAGGTTAAAAGTGTGCTATTGTAAAATTGGTATCATTCCGTATAACTTTTAGTCAATCTTTCTGTATTGGATTTTCACAAGGGAACATACAGAGGTAGCGCACACCATCTAGATTGACATCAACATTAAAGGACAGTTCAAGTATGTTACACAGATTCAAATAAAGCTTGTGTCAATTGTTAATGTGACGATACATACAGTACTTGTAGAATAAATTGCCAACAGGGCAATCTGATCAAGAACAAGAAATAACACATACGATGAGTGGCAACAATTGGTATCTATTACAGATCACTTCGTAGAGAGTACATTTAGTCCATAGTCTTCCTAAGCCTAAGTGTCAAGTCCCAGTGATCATAAACATATCATATCTGGAAAAGGTGAATAACTTGGGTCTATGTAGGGAAAGCCAGAAGGAGGAGGGTCCTGAGAGAAAGGACACTAATGGTCCCATTGGTATTCAAAATTTTTGAAACTGTTGCGAAAAATATCTTTTACGTGCTTCATGGTAAGGGCCTGCCAAAGCCTCACATGCCATTGCGAGATCAAGGGAGCTGCCTGGTTCTTCCAGGCCAATGCCATTTTAGCCTCCTCCAGACAAAGCCACAAAATCACCCGATCACTTAAAGTTTTAAATTTGAGGGAGGTGTCCCTGAGCCCCAGAAGAGCAAAGCCTGGTGAGGCCAGTACTGGACACCATAGTATGTTTTTAATTTGGACTAAGATTTCGGACCAGTATAATGTGATCACTGGGCACTCCCACCAAATATTTCTAAAGTCACCCAACAGTATGTAGTCCTTCCAGCAAGTATCAATGGGGTTGGGAAATATCTTTTTAAGCTTTGTAGTATAGAGGTACCAACCATATAGGGTTTTGCAACAGGCTTCCCTTAGTCCCATGGAGTGTTTATATCCTGGGATATCCTGTCATAGTTGAGACCATTGATTGTCTGAGATCCGCTCGCCTAATTGGTTAGACCAAATATCAACATATTGGGAGGAAGTATGGGAAATTGTATCAAACAGACATTTGTACAAGGATGATATTGCCGCTCTAGAGTCTGTATTAGTTTTCACAAAGTGTTCTATAGGGAAAAGGTCTCTAGTTGACCCTTCCCTAATTTTGGATCAGAGGACCCAGTGTCGTAACTGTGCATAGAGGTACCTCTCCAATATTGGAAATCTGAAATCTCTCTGGCAGTTTTCAAAGGTGAGTATGGCGGGCCTGTGGAATAGGTCAGATATCACAAGACGGCCCACCTCTTTCCATCTCTGAAAGGGTCCCTGCGAGAGTGCTGGCGGGAAAGCTGGGTTAAAATAAATTGGCTTAGAAGGGGATGGAAATTGGGCACATGCTCCCATCTTGTTTGTGTTGCCCCAGGTGTCAATGGTTGGTTTTTGTGGGGGTGCTTAAGTAAACATTACTAGGAATATCAGGTTTGGGTTTCCATGCCAGGTCCCAAAGGGAGTGGACCGTTATTGCACGGTCCGTGTGGAGCCAGTGTTTATCCGATGCTCTAAGAGACCACTCCGTAATCACCCGAAGTTGTGCTGCCTGCTAGTACAATTGAAAGTCAGGGAGAACCAGTCCCTCTACTGATCAAGGCATCCGGAGCACTCAGTAAGGGAGTTGAGTCCTGCCTGCCTGCCAAACAAATCTAACTAGGAGCTGTTGCACGGTGGAAAAGAACCCCACCGGGATAGGAAGGCCGTGAAAGAGGTACAGGAATAATGGCAACACCATCATTTTGAGAGCGTGAATACGTCCCAACCAAGTCAAGTACAATGGTGCCCATCTCTTAAGGTCTGTCTTGAGTTGTTGAATCAATGGGGGGTAGTTGACTTTGAAGAGGCCTGAGAGTCTGGGGGTAAGTTTAACACCCAAATATGTGAGTTCCTTTTTTGTCCATTGGAGGGGTAATCTAAGTGCTAACTGTTCCATCTCGGTGGGGGACAAAATTAAATTCAGGAGGTAGGACTTGGATAAGTTTATCCAATATCCTGCCACCCTCTCACACCTGGCCAGTTTGCATTGTAAAGCTTGGAGTGAGGTCTTTGGTGAAGTTAAGGATAAGAGAACATCCTTCGCAAAAAGAGAGATCTTGTGGACACTAAACCTTCATTGCCAAAGATTCTGCACTAAGCGCGAAAAAGAGAGGAGAGAGTGGGCAGCTCTGGCAGATTCCCAGCCACATGGTGAAACCTTCAAACTAATACCATTTATCAGCACTTTGGTGTTTGGGTTAATATATTTGGCTTTTACCATTGTTATGACTGTCATTGAAGACTAAGTGCTGCATGGTCTGAAACTAGAAGGACCAATTGACTCAGTCGAACATTTTTTCTGCGTCCAAAGTGAGCAGTATCACCAGAATCCGCTTCTTGGTCACCTTCTCTATCAAGTGTATCACCCACCGTAAGTTATCATGAGTCTGCCTCCCCTTTATAAATCTGGACTGATCCGGATGGTTCAAGTCTGGCAAGATTCCCTCTCACTGAGTGGCAAGAATTTTGGAGTAAAATGTATCATCCAGATTTAATAAGGCGATAGGTCAGTAGTAAGAAAAGAGTTGTGGGTCCTTTCCTGGTTTAGGAATCACTGATATCTGTGCTTCACTCAGTAATCACGTGACCCCCGGTTTAGTGGCTATATTGTTGAACAATTTGTCAGCTGCTGTATGAGTTCCAAGCTAAAGTTTTATAAAACAGGGCTGTGAAGCCATCTGACCCTGGTGATTTGTGGAGCATGAGTGGTGCTATTGCTGCCCTGACTTCCTCTTCCCCAATGGGGTCACTCAAGATCTCATTCTGTTCCTGAGTGACTTATAGCAGGTAAATCTCCTCTAGATAGTGCAGTTGATTGGCTCTCTCTGACCTCCTATCAGCTGTGTACAGGTGTTCATAAAAGTCTCTAAAGGCAGCCCCTTTGTCCATTTCTGTCCTGGCCTCCCCTCTGTCCCCCCAATTTGAGGGTAGGAATATACTCTTGTGAGAAGCTGGCCTGGTTTGTAGTGGGTACTAGAGGTACTTACACCTTATACCAGGTCCAGTGATCCACCTCAGTGAAATGTAGGCAGTGTCTAGGAGCTTAGGCTGTCTAGGGGTAGCTGTAGCATAGCAGCCAAGCCTGAACTATGAGACATGTAAAGCTCCTTTAATACCACTATAGTCACACAGTACATATACACAATAAAAGACAATACTCAGTGTTACCAAAACTAAAGGTACTTTATTTTAGTGACACAAGGCCAAAAATATCTTCGAGGCAATACTCCTACTGGAGTTAAGTATTATACACAATATATACACTAGTAACAAAAATCAGGTAAGTAAACAGTCATAGAATAGTGCAAACAGTGAAAAACACAATAGATTGCAGTGGGCCTAGGGGGCAACACAAACCATATACTAAAATACTGGAATGTGAATGTCGGATTCCCCCATTGGCAAGTGTAGTGTGTAGAGGGGTGCTGGGTATGTAAGAAAACACCAAAGGTAAGTAAAATACCCCACCCCATAGCCCAGGAAAACAGGAGTAAAGTACAGCAAGTTTCCATAGAACACACTAGAAGTCGTGGAAAAGATTTAGGCAAGAACCAAGCAAGACTGCAAGAAACCAATGATGGATTCCTGGACCTGAAGACCTGTGGAGAGAGGAGACCAAGTCCAGAAGTCGATGAAGAGGCCAGGAAGAACAGGAGCCCCCGCCAACCTGGATGAAGGTGCAAAAGTGGATTATCTGGTTAGAAGAAAAGTACAGAAAAGCACCAAAGAAGACTTCTGCGAGTTCATGCTCAGTGCAAAAGATGTCCCACGTCGAGTCATTGGATGCAGACTGTTTTTGTCACTGGATTCCGCCAAGAACCCTTGGTTCATGCAAGAAAGCGTTTTGCATCAAAGAGGCGCTGCTCGTGCTCAGGAGGGGCCTGGGGGTCTCAACATGGACTGAGGAGACAGAGGGGTCTCTCAGCTTTTCAGAGAATCCTCAGAAGACCAGGAAGTGCCCACAGGAGTCCCAGGACATGGGGACAAAGGAGTTGCAATTTACGGTCATTGCAGCACTACACAAAGGGATCTCGCTCCACCGAAGAACAACTCAGGGAGCTGTGAATCACAGGATAAAGTGTGGGGTACCTGAGCTATGCCATGCATGAAGAACTTTTGGAAGTAGTGCACAGAATCCCAAGGAGCTGCAGAAGACGCAATGCACAGGGGTACTGTCTGGCATGGTGAGGCAAGCCTTTACCTCCGCCAAATTTGGACAGTCGAATCTTTGGACAGTCAGGATCACTTTGGTCCAACACCTCTGTTCCAGGGATAATGGCCAACAGTAGAGGAGTCCCAGAGTACTGGCCGTCATTGCAGAGAGGTGCCTGCTGAAACAGGGATGTGACTCCGCCACTCCATGGGAGATTCCTTCAGTCCTTCTGGTGAAGAATGAAGACAGGCAGTCCTTAGAGCATGCACAACCTGGAAACTGTTGGAGTTGTTGGCTGTAGCTGAAGTTGCAGGGTCACAATAGCCTTTCTGGATACTTTGTTGCAGTTACAGTGGCTCCTGGAGCAGTCTATGGTTGTTATGATGGCCAAAAGCTGAAGCAGAGGATTCTGAGGAGTCCTGGTTGAGTCTTGCAAATTGAATCTGAGAAAACACCCAGAAGAGAGACCCTAAATAGCCCTGAGAGGGGGATTGGCTCCCTAACCAGGTATGCACATATCAGGAGGGGTCTCTGACGTCACCTGCTGGCATTGACTCCTCAAATGCTCCCAGAGGGTCCCCACACCCTGGAATCCAAGATGGCAGCTAATGCTAGGGACACTCTGGAGGAGTTCTGGGCACCCCCCCTAGGGAGGTGATGGACAGGGGAGTGGTCACTCCCCTTTCCTTTGTCTAGTTTCATGCCAGAGCAGGGACTGGGGGTCCCTGAACTGGTGTCGACTGGATTATGCAATGAGGGCACCGTTTGTGCCCTTCAAAGCATTTCCAAAAGCTCTGGGAGGAAACCCCTCCCATGACTGCAACACCAATTTCCAATGGGAGAGGGTGTAACACCCCTCTCCTATAGGAAATGCATTGTTCTGCCTTCCTTGGATTAAGATGCTCAATCCCGAGGAGTGCAGAAACCTGTCTGTGAGGCGGCAGCAGCTGGGGCTGCAGTGGAAACCTCAGAGAGCTGGCTTGGTAGTACTGGGGGTCCATGGTGGAGCCCACAGGGTGAATGGAATTGCCCCCCAATACCAGATTTGGATTGAGGGTTCAATTTCACAATCTTAGATACCTCACATGGCCATGTTCAGAGTTACTATTGTGAAGCTACATATATGTATTGAGAAATATGTAGTGCACGCTTATAATGATGTCCCTGCACTCACAAAGTCAAGGAAATTGGTCCTGGACAATGTGGGAATACGTTTTCTAGTGCAAGGGTTCCCTCAAGCACAGTAACTTTGCACCTAGCCTTCAGTATCTGAAGGTTAGACATATAGGCGACTTATAAGTTACTTGGTGCAGTGAAAATGGCTATGAAATAGTGTGTGCACTATTTCACTCAGGCTGCAATGGCAGTCGTGAAGGAGTGTTTGTATGAGCTCCTTATAGTTGGCAAAATACCTGCTGCAGCCCATAAGGATCTCCTGCAACCCCAATGCCCTGGGTATCTAGGTACCATATAGTAGGGATTTATAAGGGGGATCCAGTGTGCCAATATGAATTGGAATATGGAGTCACTGAACTATATTGACACATTTGGTAAACAGAGAGAGCATAAGCACTGGAGTTCTTTTTAGCAGAACTCCAGTGACATAGTCAAGCATACTGACAACACATATAGGACACAAACTATGAGCACTGGGGTTCTGACTAGCAGGATCTCAGTGAGACAGTAAAAACACACTGACAAACAGGCAAAAATTGGGGGTAACATGCTATGAAAGATGGTACTTTCCTACAACTCTCTCTCATGTTTTACTGTTAATTGTCAGTCTAGCCTTTGTCCTCCTTTGTTGCCCAGCATATATGCCCCATGATGCAGGCAAAGCATGGTAAACTCCCCTCCGTTCATATAGGTGCCGTGCAGTTTCCCATTGTGTTCCCCCTCAGCTAGCTTCATCTCGTTCTCTAGGGTCAGGAGTTCCTGGGATTTTCGGTTGGTAAGGTTAGACATCAGCAAAATGTTCTTCCCTCTAACGACCGCCTTAAAAACATCCCAGTTAGTAGCCACATCAGTGTCATGGGACTCATTCAAAGTGAAGAACTATCCAATTGTTTTGTGAATTTCATAGCGGAACAAGCTGTATCGTGTGAGAGGGGTGGGGAAGAACCAATGTCACTCTTTGGGGTACTCAGGGACAAATCTAAATTGAGCTGTACTGGAGCATGGTTGGAAATAATTATAGGGAGAGATTCTGATGAGAAAACACTATGGGTAAGGAACTGACTTCTGAATATGTAGTCAAGTTGCGAGTAAATACGATGAGAGTGAGAGAAAAAAGTATAGTCCCTAGTGTGTGGGTGAATGGGTCTCCAAGTGTCAATTAGCCCTAATCCAGGCAATGATTTTTTTAAAGACTTAGAAAGGTTAGCTCTAGGTATATATGCCAGATGCGAGCTGTCAAAGTCCCAGTCCCATGTCAAGTTAAAATCCCCCATTAAGATAATTTTCCCTTCACAAAATTCCCCCATCTGTTTGAGACAGAGACCTGTGCCGTATTGGGAGCATACACCATGGCTATCGTTAATAGGCGGCCTGCAATGTTGCCTTTCACCATCAGAAATCTCCTCCCTATGAAATCTGTGAGCAGTGGGTTGGAAAGCCAAGGAGGCATGGAAAAAAGGGCCACCCCATTATGTTTTGTATAATGTGACAATCTAAATGCCATGAGATACTTCCTGTGTCGGAGTCTGCCATCCTCATTGCATTTTAGATGGGTTTCCTGTAGAGCTACAATTTCATACCTCACATCTAGGAGATACTTCCATACCTTTTGCCTCTTGGAAGGGGAGTTAAGGCCTCTCACATTCCACATTGATGTGACTAACACCATGTCTGTCTAGCAAATTTGTTCAGCCCCACATCTATCCTGCCCCCGGCCTACCCTACCCTCCCTCGCTTTCTAAAATCTCACCTGGGAGACCAATCTGGACCTAAGACGCAGTTGCTCAAATACCCCTGAGACAGGCCACTCAAGGTTAACAGTAAAGAACAACAAATTAAAACATGTGGGGATCCTAGGCCCGTAAAAAGACAGTCAATAACATAAGCATAAAACATCATGGGAAGCATGACAATACCCGCTTTAGCATTCTTAATGGAAAAGCATATTTATGGGGCTAAGGTTAAAATGTGTAGCAGTGGATTACATTGAAGCTGCTTTGTGTCCCAGGAATGCTAGCACTACTTGCATATCGGGTCCCTCACAAGTGTCATTAGGTACATAGAGTCTCCCCCACCATCCCCCCAAACTCCAGTGGAGCCGATCATCAGGCAGCAGTAAAAAAGATATCATCCAGGACAGTGTTTCACCTGGTAGGGCAGAGGTTCATTTAGTGGCGACCCTAGGTCCCCGGTCCTCTTTCTTTCCCTGTTTCCTAGGATGTTTCTAATAGAGCCAGGGAGTCTGCTCACTTTCGCAGCTGAGGCTCGCTGTGAGTGTAGCACTTGCACTGTCCAAGCAAATATCTTTGGTGAGCGTCAGGCCCACTTAGTTGAAGTGGTGCAATTTGTTCTGGTAGGAGAACCTGAGACAAAATGGAAAGGTCCAGGGATATTTTAGGAGGTGGTCCGTGATCAGTCTAAATTGACTTGTCAGGGTGGCGGTCGCAATATTCTGATAGACTGAGAATTTTTCTCTGTGCAAGGAAATAGTGACTGCCTCTGGGCTGCTTTCAGGATCGCTTCCCTCATCTTAAACGAGTGCAGTTTCACCAGTATATCTCAAGGTCATTGTCCATTCACCAGCAATGGCAGTCCCACTCGGTGTGCTCTCCCCACTTTGAATTTAACTTGAGGATCACCTATGAGTTTGCCAAAAAGTCCTACGACAAATGTTTTGAGGTCTGTACCCTCCACCTCCGCCTCCAAGTCTCTAAGAGACACATTTTCCAGACGGGAGCACTTTTCAAGGTCTTTGCACTTCAAAAAAGCCATGTGTAGCTGGCCTCGGGTCTGAATGTTGAAATCCCCCAGTTTCTCTAGGCACACTTCCATAGATTGGCATTGTGTCTCCAAGTCTAAAAAGTGTTTCCCCACTGAATCCACATCTTGCTGTAGAGACGGTTAGGTCGGGCGCAGGGCATCATGAGAGCCAGCCATGTCTGTTTTCAACTCTCCCCAAAGTTATTTTTTAAACTCCTGCAACAAGGTGAGCAAATTGTCCTTTGTGAGCACCAAAGTGGTGTGTTCTGGGTGCTGTAGGTGGGTCTCTCTGGCCTCTGCCAATTGGAAGTACCTGGACACCTTATTGCGCTGGGTCATTTTAGGTGGCATGTAAAAGCGATGCTAGTCCTTTGTTGGTCTTGAGACCTTATTGTTGAGGCCAGTGCTTGTCAGACCTAGATTCTTTCAGACATGTGTGCACATGTGTTTTTGCATCAACAGGTGAATCCAGTGCAAGAAGGCGCTCCTGGGATCTGTAGAAGGACACAATTCCTGTTCTCCCAGGGGTAGTTAGGAGCACACCGAAAATTAGCTTTATAGTTGCCAGGAGTCTATTCCTTAAGTTTCAAATGACTCTGGGGGACCTCAGGCTATTCAGCGTGCATTCGTGGTCGGAGATCACCTGCAGACACCATGTCAAAGTCATGCATCTCCAACTGCACGTGTGGGGGCCTTAAGGAAACCCGACCCACATCCATGGTCAAGGGTCTTTTGTGCACGTGCATTCTTGCGAATGCTTGTAAGAGGGAGAAAGTACTCCGCCCGACTCAGTAGCCTTGCTGCACTTACCACCAGTCCTTGAGACCACCCATAATGGCGGGCGCAATCTCCCTCAGCTGCGGGGTGCCAGGGCTCCGGTCCTCTAATCAGCTCTAGGTGCCCCTGATCCCCCATCCAGGTTCTCCATCATCATAGGTGAGTACTCTCCTGGTGCCGATGTTTTCAAAGTTCAAAGGTTCCTCCAGCCACCAGCCACGCTGAAATGCAGTGGAGCACAGGTGGATAAAGACCACACGGCCATGATGGTTGGCCATGCATACCCCATAACTTTTAATGGTGTTGCAATAGTCTGCTATGGTAATTTTATGCTTTTACAAAGGTGGTGACACTTGGACTAAACCAGCAGGCCTGCCTTTACTTTTTTATATTGTTTTTAGTTTATGTAGGGTGTATTAGTCTAAACTTTCAGGGCTCACTAGAGGAGTGGACTGTTAAGAGATTGTCACCATGGAAATTTCCCCTTGCCAACTTGCGCATATTTGTAAATTAATCTGTAGTATTAACTAATACACACCATAAGCCCTTGTGAGGGCGTTTTAATATTTGCATGTTCCAATATTTCTGCTCCGGAGAGGGTAGAGGCACCTCAAATGTGTTCCTGAATGTTTGTGGGGCTGCCAGGAGGGTGGCACAGGGGCCTCACTGAAGTTGTTTTATACTATGTTGCCCTAAGTCTCATAAAGAGTTCAATTAATGGCCCAGAGACAGCTTTCACACAGCTTCAAGCACATTTTTTTTTCTCAGAGGCATTATGGTATAGAGATCTCTATTGGTGGGTTCTAAGGATATTCTTGTAGTCTGTTGAAAGCAAAAGAAAGACATGTACATATTGTACTAAAAGTGTAATGTTTTGTTGAAAATTGTTATAAGAACTTCATATGTCTTAATGAAGATCATGACAATATTATCAATATGTTGATGGTGAGTCATTACAAGTTCTAATGAATGTAAATGCAAGATGGTATCATTTCCTTTTTATAGGTAAAAGCATTGTCTGGACAATGATTCATTGGGAATTGTTTATTGTGTTCTTGTGGACTGTGGTACTAGTCCACACCATTGTCTCTGGGCTTGTCTTCGACTGCTCTGCTTTGTTAATCCTGAGAGAGTCAAGTGCTACCATGAGTACTTGATTCCCAATAGTTAGAAGATTGCAAATGTGTTACTTGAGAATAACTCACATCCTTTCCAACTAATACCTCCCTGTATTACATATGGGGCGAGGACGGTTGATTGTTTGGAGGAGAATGGCACATTGCTTGGTCAAAGATTGGGCACCAGAGGTTGGGTTGGGTGCCTGCAGGAGACTGAGGACAAGGCCTGGCTGGAGATTAAGAAATAGCAAGGGTGCAAGCCTCAAAAACACACACATGCTCAATTCATAATATATTAAAGTAGCACATAAATTCACTGGGAAAAAACAATGGTTAAAATGACGTTATAGTTAGATATGTTAATACGATCTTACTCTGCGTTAAAAAGCCTATAAATAAGTTTACAGAAAAACGAGGGTTGAAGTGTCATTATACTTAGATATTGAGATGAGGTCAGAACTAATGTGTAAAAACTGAGGAAACAATAAAAAAAAATTGCCGATTATAATATAATGAATTCAATATAACATTTTACCTGTCATGCACTGCTTGTGATCTCACATATTAGATCATTTCTAACATCTTAAAAGATATCACATAAAATCATCCACGATACTGCTATTCACATCACTTAATTAGCCCTTACATAATTTTTAAATCGTAAGCTGTAAGTAAAAGCCTATAGTCACATAGATCATAGTAGAGTGTTATAGTGTAAGCCTGGGAGAAAGTATGGTTGTGTGTTAGACCTGGCCGTCTCAGCAGGTTCACCCCAAAACCTTTTGTCTTTTTCCCTCCACTTTTTGCTGAATTCGTTACCAGTGCTAACTAGTGCTGAAATGCTTGTTCTCAATTCTTTAAACATGGTTTGATTGACATACACCAGATTTTCATATTTAATTTACGTATAAGTCCCTTGTAGAATGGTATACTATATAGCCAGGGTGTGCAAAATGAAATGCTACCAGTGGGCCTGCAGACCTTTTTGTTCTACCCACTCAAGTAGCATGTTAAAAACTGTCTTAGGCCTACCACTGCAGCCTGAATGCAAACTGCCATTTCAACTTGCCATTTTAACTGCCTTGCTAAGCCTTAAATTTTCTTTTGAGCATATATAAGCCACACGTATGGTAGGTCCTAGGTAGGTCCTAGGCAACTCCTGAGTTTGTTTTTCACTAATGAGAAGCCCACCCTTCCCATGGGATAACATTGGGGATTCCTTATGACATTTAATAAGCAGTACCATCTAATTAGGAGCAGGTATCTATTCATGTTTGGCATCTATTAAATTGTAATGATAAATCCCATTTACTGGTAATGTCAGGTAATGTCAGATTGTGTCAGTACAATTTTGGAAATGGCACTTTTAGAAAGCTGGCATTTTTCTATCCTTCCTTTGTTCAACATGCAACCTATCTTGGGACACATGCTTGGGTATAGCTGACAGTAGGGCTTTGTTACGTTCACCCGACAGTGGAATTAGCTGTGCCTCAATAGGCGATCTGCTGACAGGATCGAGGGAGTGGACCTGAGCACAGCCCCACTTCCAATTAAATAGCCTGTGCTTAGATTTTACGAAAAGGGCCTAGCACCCCACATTGTAACTGCAGCCAGCTTGGAGACAGGGTTGGGGAGTCAGAAAATTCCATGTACTTTAAAGAAGCAAAAGCTTCTACCACCTTCCAGAAGCAGGACACCAGGGTAAACAAATAAGAGATTCAAATCCACTCTCCAGTTCACTACTTGACCTGCAGAAGGTCTTTCAGCAGACTGCCTGCAATTGTGACCTGCTGTGCCTTCTGCAAGACTGCTGTGCTATACCTGGAAGGACTGCTTTGCTCTCGGGAGCCTGCCTTGAACACTCAGAGGCCAGACCTGCTCTTGAGACCTCCATCTTCACTTTAGCCCAAGGCTAGCAGAATGACTCCAAGGGCTATTTTGTTGGCCTCCTTTTCAGAGCCACAGGTACACAAAAGGCTCTTACTATCTTGGCCCTGTGATTGGAGTCAGCCTGAGTGAATCCTAAAACCCCAAGTCGTGTCCCACCAGTCCAGGATCCTTGGTTTTGGTGCTAAAGGGGTCCGATGGCCAAATCCCAAAACTGAGGACTTAACCAAAATTTTGCCAGAAAGTACTCTGAGAACCAGGGGGAGACTGGGACCAACATTCTCACCTATCAGCCCGAGGTGTATCACCAGTAATATTGACTACATGGCTTCTCCTGCTACGTTCTTCTCCGCAGCAGCAAATCTGTTTCAGCAGCCCTTCACCAAAGGGATATCTGACCTTGTGAAACGAGATTTTAAATTTCCATTTCAGGGACTAAGGTCCATTTTGAGGGTTTTGTGGCACAGGGCAGTGCAGCAAGTCACCTTGCTCTGCTGTCCTGCATCAGAGAGAAAAGGCAGGAATGTGGTGTATTTATCAAATACAGCACATTCCTATCCTTTCTCCTGTGCTGGCACCCTTCTGGCTGCCTAGCACCAACATAGGCATCCTTGCATCATGGTGCAAGGGTGTCTGTACTGCATGTAGGATTTTTTTTGTGCAGGAACAGGCACCTACCTGCACAAAAAATAATCTTTAGAGGCTTTTTCCTCTTTCTATGTGTGCTGCATTCTGCAGCACTCATAGAAAGATGATAACATGAGGAGAAATAAAGATATTTCTCCTTGTTATGCCTCTCCTGTGTGATGCATATTTTATGTCACAGTCCCAAGTTTACCATGTTTGGTAAATCTGGAAACGTATCACAAACCATGGGAGTTGCATAGGAACACCCATGCAAAGCCCATGGATCGCCTCCCTTGTGCAGAGCAATGATGCAATGAAGTGGTTTGCGCTTTCTTGCCTTACTCCATATTCTTAAAAATATGGTTTAGTTGTTTGGGCCTTACATGTACCACATTGTGTGGTGCAAGCATGGCACAAACCGCTCATAATAAGTCCGAAAGTAGAAATCTTCACCGCAACTTCAACCCAAGGCTATCAGGTGACAATGCTTTCTCACCAAACACCTCCTGCAGCCTTGCCTCACTGAACCTTACTTTCCCAGAACATTTTTCCCAAGAATTGTAATAAGTACGAAGGATAGCACTGACCAACCCCATCCACTTCTTTTATCCAGACCATGCTCCATCGCTGTCAGCCATATTTTTTTTTACTTTGACCTGCTCTTACATGACTAGATGACTGTGGTTGGTACTTTGATCTTTTGAGTGCTAGTTTTTACAAAAAAATTTAAACATAACTCTAGTTCTACTGATTAGATTATTGTTGGTTTAGTGTCAAATAATTTATTTAAATGTACTCTGTTTTTATTATGTTGTATTTTTACGTTATTACTGTTTGTGGGCTGCATAAATTCTTTCCACATTGCCTCCTTAAACCTGTTTTTCTGTGAAAAGAAACCCAGGGTTAAGCACAGGTTTATTTCATGATTTTGTGTGGTTCACCCTGCAAGGGATTGTGGCTGCTGCTTGATCAGGGCTCCCATCCCAGACAACCAACTACCCAATTTATCGCTTTGTTGTTCAGTGAAGTCGACTAGGACTTGTGTTTGTGAAGTATCATACAGTGAAATCCCAGATAAATATTTGACATCAAAGTAGCCACTTTTACATTTTTCCTTACTTTCTTATTGGCTATGTCCTATCCTTTCCAAATGTAAGTTCCCTACCCTCCTTTTTGCACCATGGGAATTGCACTGCACAAGTTTGTCACCCTCAGAGGACTGAGCTCCTGAAACTTTGCAAGCATAGGTGGCTGAAAGCAGACAAGAGGACTACCAAACTGGATCTGCACATAGCTCTCAGTGCCTTTGAGGAGGTGCAGAAGTGGCAGGAGAGGAGGGTGCTGATGGCTGTGAGGAGAAGGGAACACAATCAGGGGATGAGAGAGATGAGGACTCCACCCATGGACCTAAGCTGCCAGGAGAGCCAAAATCAACCCAAGCAGGGCGCCCGAGATGCCGAGGATGGAGCAGGAAGCTGTTTTTCTGCCAGCATGGATGTCATTTAGGGGTCACCAGGGGTTGCATCTGCAATGCCGTGCTTACCCTATGCTGTCCATGGCACTGCCTTTGCGACCCCTGGCCTCAAAGGTGGAAAATTCAGTGCCAGGAAGACAGTGACAGCTCATCCTTATGGATGTCAGTTTCAGCTCCACTCTTTTAATTTTTTGTCAATTTTGTATTACACTAATAATTAAAAATAACATATTATTCACTATTAGTTTTATACAAATAGAGTACAGTTAACTGGGACATACCCTTCCATGGCAGCTGAGGCATGTAAAAACTGTTTTTAAATGTATGTTGTGTGTGCTTGCTAGTGGGAGGGTGTTTATGTGAGAGAGTGTATATGGAAGTATGTGTTTTTGTGTTTGTGTAACTTTGTGAGTGTGTGTGTGTGAGTAAAGGTGAAGGTCAAAAGGCCATTTCCACTAACCCTGGCATTTCAGTGAATGTACATCTATGTCTGCCAGTGGTCTAAACCCCGCAGGAGCTGGGGAGGCCTGACCCCACAGATCCTGAAGGACAGGAAAGAGGAGAAGAAGGTCAAACTGGAGCTGGCCAAATTAAAAATGGAAAAGGAAAAGGAAAAGGCTGAAGTGGAGAGAGACTTGGAGGAAAAGATACTGGCTATGGAGGAGAGAAGGATGGCCCAAGAGCCCAGTCTCTGAGAGTTGGACCTGAGAACAAAACAGATGGAGTCCAGTAATACTGGTGGCAGTATACCAGCAGTGCCCAGTGGAGAGGTGAGGCTCTACATGCCTAAGGACCTGGGGCCAGATGTATCATTATATCCAATAGCTATTACCGAATTGCCATTTTGTGTGAATGGCAATTAAGTAATCGCTATTGGAATGTATGAAACTCCAGGAGTTTCATACTGCGATTCACAAGGGCTTGCAAATGGACCTACCTGATTAATATTCACCAGGTAGGTCGCAATTTGTGAGCCATTGCGAATGGCTACAATCACAGGGATGGTGGCCTGCTGGGCTCACCAGACCACCATGTCTGTGATTGCTTTCAATAAAGCAATCTTTTTTTTTTTTTAAATGCAGCCTGTTTTCCTTAAAGGGAAACAGCATGTGTTTAAAACTGAAAAATGAGAAGTTTTGTTTTAATTTTTTAAGAGCAGGCATTGGTCCATAGGGCCACTGCCTGCTCTTTAAAAATGTTTTTGCATGCATTCACAAAGAGGAAGAGGTCCTTTGTGGACCCCTTCCCCTTTGCGAATGGGTTACCACCAATTTGAAATTGGCGGTGACTGCAATTGTTTTTCAATCACATTTTGGTCACAAAACAATCATACATACCTCTGCTAGTCAGTCTTTGGAAGGGACGCCCTGAGATGCCCCTTTCTAATACTGAATCAGTATGTAGTCACATACCCAATTTACGATTTGGTAACAAGTTACCGAATCGCAAATTGGATTTGTTACATATCCAAATGTAGTTTTTGCGATCACAAACGGATCGCAAAACACTTTGATACATCTGGCCCCTGGTGCCCAGTTATGGGGTGGAGGATGATATAGATACATGGCTATCAGCATTTGATGTAAATATGTTGGTACACAAGGACCCAGAAGAATAGAGTTGGGAGTAGCTTGTGGAAGTACATGCCTAAGGTGGGGAGTGGCTCACTCCTTACACTTGAAATGGGGGACCAGCTCAAGTATTGCCCCCATGAAGGCCACTCTTCTTTCAAAATTTGGGATAACCCTCGAGAAATACCACCAGAGGTTCAAGGACAGCCACAAACCCTCAAACCAGTCCAGGATGGACATCTTAGATTATTACAGCAAGGTTCTGAAGGGCTGGGTGAGGAGCGGCAAAGTGAACAGTTTTACTGGGCTATACGACCTAATTCTGAGGGATCACATGCCAATACCTGTTTTACTGAGCTAGACCTCCAACTAGTAGATAGCAAGCTTGCTTACCACAGGAAACATTCTGAGGAGGCAGACCTCTGGATCAGCACCAGAGTGTGCAAAAAGCTATCTGGGGGTTACCCACGAAGAGTTGTTCAGGCTAGAACAGTAGAATGAGGAGGAGGAGGTTAAGGGTGACACAGACAAGTGTCAGGCTGAGGGGAAGGGAAGTAAAAGGTTCTCATGCCCCTTGTGAAAAGGAGGAGAGAGGTTGTGGTGGGCAGTGGTCTGGTAGCCCCAGTTTTCCAACCCTGCTGCTTTAATTGTTCTCAGCTAAGACAAAAGCAGGGGAACTCTGTCTGTCAAAAAAAACCGCCCACTGGTGGGGCCTCCACTGGGTGGCCAATATGGCTTTAGGGGAAGGTAGTCCCTAGGGGCAGGAGGTAGAACATGCCCTAATGTCCCTTGATTGAGGATGATCTCAGAGGGTGGACTGGTGATTCCTGATGGTGGGAGTCATCACTTCAACCAGGTGAATATGAATGGGGTCCCCATCACTGCTCTGAGAGACATTGCGGTCAGCCAGACCATGGTAGTGGAAAAGCTGTTTTCCTCACTGGTCAGATGTGTGGGGAAACTGAGACCCAGGGGCAAGAATTAATCTGTACCATGGCCCTGGTATCCCTGGAGTGGGGTGGAAAGGTGACCCAGAGGAGGATCATGGTTAGTCCCCAGACGCCCAGATGCCCATTGACTGTATTCTGGGGAATGAGTTTCCATAGTAATAAAAGAGCTAGGAGGGGTGTACACTTAGGGCATCCTGAGAGCGCAGACATCTGGGTGTACCACTACCAAACAGAGGGTAGAGAAGCCCAGATGGAGGGAAAGGGGGAAGGACTCACCTCTGACCCCTGTCAAGCCTCAGGGAACAGATCATGGGCTGAGTGACTAGTCTCTGGCTCCCCCCACGCCAGCCGGACTGGTGGAAAATAGAGTAAAAAATGTGTATCTAACACCTGGAGCTATTGCTCCCCACTCTAAGAGAGCACTGAGGACATTGTCCTCTGTGGGTTGCTGTCCTTATGGGCAGAGTTTTCTGTGGGCTGGAAACCGAAGTCTGATCCAAGGTGTGGAATGGGCCACAACACTTTGTTGGCCATTGTGGTACTGTCAGCCTACTAAGATGCATCTGTGAGCAAATTAAGGTTAGATGTTGCACAGATGGGATCCAAAATGAGAAGGGTTCCCCTTGGGTCAGTTCAGTGGCTCAGGAGAGTATAGACAGAGGATCCAACCAAATTTAGAAGGGCAAAGAACTAGAAAAGACCTCTGCAGTAGTGGGCCATAGTTCATACGCTATTGCCCAAAGAGGGAGGCCCATCAAGGTATTGATTAGTCTACCCGGACATTAGGTTAGAGGAGGGAATGTTGCATTGGGCTTGGCCCTTTCTACAGAGTTACCCCCAAACTGTTTGTCTTTTTTCCCTCCACTTTTTGATGGATATGTTTTTGTTGGCCTTACAATTCTGTGCACCTTAACACTGCTAAACAGTGCTAAAGTGCTTCTGCTTATTCTCCTAAACATGGTTTGATTGGCATACACCTAATTGTCATATTTAATTTACTTATAAGTCCCTTGTAGGGTGGTATACCATGAACACAGGGCCTGTAAATGAAATGCTACCAGTGTGCCTGGATCCAGGGCAAGGGAGTCAGGAAGTTCCATGCACTTTAAAGGACCTTTCCAGAAGGTTGTCCCATCTTCTGCAAGAAGGCAACCAGGGTATAAAAGCCAGATGTTAGGGCCCATTCTCCAATTCACTACTGGGCATGTGGAAGGACCCTCAGACAACTTCTGTGACTTCCTGGCTGTGCACTCTGCAAAACTGCTGCTGTACATGGAATGGCTGCTTTGCTGTCTGAAACCTGCCTGTAACCCTCAGAGGCCTCATGCAGCCTTGCCCCACTGAATTTTACCTTCTTAGAACATTTCTCCCAAGAATCTTTCTAAGCCCAAAGTTAAATGCTCACCCTGAGCAAATTCACTTCTTGTATCCGAACGGTGCTCTTTTGTGGTCAGTCACTTTTTTTTAAACTTTGACCCAGTCTCACATGATTAGAGGTCCGTGGCTGATGCTTTAATCTTTTAGGCTCTAGTTTTTACTAAAAACTTTGAAAATTCATAGCTCTGGTTCTACTGATTTGACGTTTGTTCTTTTGATGTCAAATAATTTATTAAAATTTACTCTATTCTAAATTGGTTTGGAATTTTTTTTGTAGTCTGTTTTCACTTCATTATTGTTTGCGTGCTGCATACATACTTACCACAATGCCTCTAAGTTTAACCTGACTCCCCAGGGTTAAGCACAGGTTAATTTAGTGACTTTGTGTGGTTCGCCCTGCAAGGGATTGTGACTGTTGCTTGACTGGGTCTCACACCCCAGTCAATCAACAACCCAATTTTTTGCATTGTGCATATTGAAAGTTATATGGTGCTCTATTTCAGAACCAGTAAAGTTAGAGGTACAAGTAGTACTCCGCGTTGAACAAAGTAAAGCCTGAGTGCATCGGACATAGTTTAAAGACAACACCTGTTGCACAAAATATGTGACTAAAGCCAAAGCATCTGTTGGTATCAGATAATCCACCAGCTGATATTTAGCTACAGGCCAATTTTAAATAATTGTAATACAGTGATATTGACATGTTGTATATAATAAGGCCTCTTGTAATATGTGGATGCTTATTCCAGAACTTTATTGAAGATTGTGAGGCACTGCAGATTGTGGAATAACGTAGAATGTAGAAATGACCCATTTAGAGGTTGTTTAAATCACTTTGGCCCTCATTTCAACCCAGGCGGTCTTTTTGCAAGACTGCTGAGGTACCGCTGTGCTGAAGACCGCCAGTGCAGGCGGTTTTCCGCGCAGTGAATCATGACTGCTGGCAGCCCTCCGTCCTTTTTCAGACGTAGAGCTGCCAGCAGCCATACTGACGGTCGGCGGGGAAGTGGAGGCTGCTCCACCTCCACTGCCCCGTCATCAGAACACCGCCCAATGAATCCCACCCCAGGATTGTGAGCGCGTTATTAAGATGAGTCTGTCTTCTATGTCTATAGTTCCAGGGGGCGGGCTTATAAATGCTGAGAAACAACACGCTCTCCTTTTGCACACTTTTCCGTAGCACTCGCGGCTTGCAGGTCAACCAAAAACAGGTACAAAGTTTTACATTGGAAATGGGAGAAAGAGTTAACTAATGTTAGTATAGGGTAGCTATTAATTATAATAACCTTTTTTCTCAGGATACGCTTCCTTCACATCAGGGGCATCCAAATAAACCCAGTATTTGTAATACACACAGAAAGGTAAGCTTTGCAAGGTGGACACCACCTTATGAATCATTGAAATATGATATGATCAACATAAATAATACAAATCTATTGTATATTTTCAGATCATAGATTGCAGCACAATAATTATTGAATGATCATCAGCTAAACACAGATTTCTGCGTATGAGATTATCTATTTCAAGACAAGGTACTAGCCACCCCATCTTCTTTAGCTATAGTTTTTTTTTTTTTTTTTTTCATTTATTGATATACTCACAAGTATCACTGAGCATGATTTTCACTAAGTGATTGTATGTATAAATAGAGGGATCCGCATTTAATAACAGGATATATAATGTTGGTTTCACACAAATTGGTCTGTGCACATAGAGTTTTGAGGGTTTTTAATTTAGAGTCGGCAATGTAGAGATGGTCATTTTATTTAGAATGTTTTGACACGGTTTTCACACGTGAATGGATACTAGTCACATTGAATGGTGAGGGATCATTAGACTGATATTCAAATTTTGGATGTAGTTATATGTTGTGTATCAAATATTGTCTGTTGTAGAAAGTCCTGAAGAAGTCAAGGGGTATTCCCCAGATGAAACACGTGTTGACTGGAACGGTATGAAGGGACAGTGATATGAACATTTTTGGATACAAGAACTTCTAAGAAGAATAAAGAACACTATGGTTGAACTTATGGAGGATATCTCATTCATGGACATTTATAACTATCAAAGTATTTTGCATCAGGAATATTGTTGAGTGCCGCTCAAATTCATTATAATCAAAGAAATAGGTCTTCAGCGTTTTGTGGAATTCTAGAAGTGAGGAGGCTCTTGTGTGCAGCGGCATGTTGTTCGATATTTTAGAAACGATGCAGGAGAAAGGCCAACTGCTGGATATGGTTTTCCATATGTGTGGGATGCATGCAACTATGAGTACCAAAGAGCAGAGGTGTCTGGAAGTTGTTTGAGAAAGCAGGCGTGATAATTGAGGTACGGTGGACCAATGTTAGGTACTGCCTTGAAAGGGTGGGTGAGAAGCTTTAAATGTGCTCATCTGTGTATGGTGAAACAGTTGAGTTCCTTTAGGTGTGGTGTGATGTGAGTGCGGCATGGGAGGTTGCGAGTGATCACAGGCACCAAGAGCTGAATAGTCTGCAGTCTTTTGGTGAGTTTTCTGTTGATATCAGCATAGAGGATGCTCCCATAGTCCAGTTTGTTTGTGACTAAAGTGAGCATGGCAATTTTCCAGGTGCCAATTACAAGAAGATATGAAAACATTTCTCGATGTCCTCAGAATATGGAAGCATGATGCAGTGATGAAGAAACATCCCGATTAAGGATGTTGGAACCATGATTTGCCTGAACAACAAAAAAGATTCTTCAACGTGTAATTAAACACTGCTGCCTTAACAACGATTTTGCCTGAACAACGAATGTCTAATTTTTTTAGGCAAGTTTTTATTAATTCATTTTTGTTTTATTTAAACATAGTTTAGATTTTCAAAGAATCTGTAATATATATATATATTCTAGATTCTGTAAAAATCTAAACTATTTTTAAATAAAGCAAAAATTTGGCATTTAAAAAAGAAATTACATTATAAAAATCAAAATTATTACAATTCATCCCCATGACAAAAACTTTTTAACATGTATTAAAGTGTACATATGTATAAGTAAGTATTTATGTGTGCATATAAATATATATATGAAGACCATATCTATATATATATATATACACACACACACGCACACACACACACACACATAAATACTTATTTATACAAATGTACACTTTAATACATTTGAAAAAGTTTTTTTCATGGGGAAGAATTGTAATAATATTGATTGTAATAATTTAATTTATTTTTTAAATGTAAGGTGATCATTGTAATACAAAAGGAGTATTTGTTTTGGCTAGTGTATTAATGCTGAAGTAATAAGATTTATTTTCGTTTTTTTATATTTTTGAAATTATTTGATTTAATATTTTGGTTTAATTATATAATGTTAAATAATATTATGGGTTATTTTGGGGGACTTTTTTAGCAATAGGTATTTATTTTTTTCATAGTTTTTAATACAATAAAGGTGAGTGGAAAATTTGTAGCACTTTATTTTATGGATGGGATGTAAGGGATACAGAGGTAATGGGTGGGGATGTATTAATACTCCAGTATTATTTGTATTACTTGAGTAAGATTTTTTTTATTTTTGAATTGACCTTTTTATAGTTATACAATTATTTATGAAATATTTCTAAGAGCAAAACAAAGTATTCAATGTGTGATATACTGCAATATGTTGGTTAAGGTTTGTGAAATATGTTTATTTAAAAAAAAATGAATTACATTTGCTGAGTATTATTGGTTCCTGGTAACAGTGTTATTACTAGAGTATTTTTTGGGGGGCAAACAATTTTTGGGGGTATAAAACTGAGAAGTTTAGAGTAAAATACACCAGATTCATCCAGAGGCAGGATGCATGGAATGCAGGGGTTATAGGTGGGGAAGTGTATTAATACTCGGGTATTAATTTTTTACCTGGGTATTATTTATTTATTATTTTTAAACTAATTTTATTTTAATTTTGTTATTTTTTTCTGTAGTGATTCCTATTTTACAATAGTTCTGCAATAATAAAGTACCTATTCACATTTTTGCTTTTAATTGTGATTTTTTTAATGATAGAAAAACAATTGCACAATCTGAGTTGTTTATTTGTTTGGGGGTGTGTTATTTAATGCTAAGCATGAAACATTTGCTGCACTTTTATTTAGGGATGGGATAGTATGGATTCAGGGATAATGGATGGGGAGCATATTAATACACATATTTGTATTTATTTTATTTTGCTTTAAAAATTATTCGTATAATTTTTCTGAAAGCAAAATAAATATGTATTAGTGTGATATTTAAGAATATATTTGGTAAGAAATATGAATAGTAATATAAATAGGTTTAACACAGTAGTAGAAAATTATTTCAAAACAAATATGTATTTATTTTATTCTTTACATTTTGCTTCATAAAGTTTTAAACAGGAAATACTATTGATCATTTTTTTTTAAATTCCTTTATATACCTTCAATTCAGCATTTATATTATTTCATTTAATTGAAATCTGATTTATAAAAATGTTAAATTGTAAATTATGATTAACAGAATATCTTTTTTGTTATTTATTTATTTTTAATCTGAAAAAAAAATGTACTAAATTTTTTTACAAATATGCATTATGGATTTTCGAATGATATTAGTAATAATGTAATTACATTAACAGAGTTTTGTTTATACATCTTTTTCTTAGTTTTATTATTAAAATAAAAAAATCACAGAAGTTAGACTTTGCTATATTTTTTTTATTGTACATATATTTCTAAATAATTTTTGAAGCAATAATAATATTAATTTTTGGGGGAAATTAAAAAAAAAAAAATCAGATTTTTCATCAATGTTTATGTATTAACAATGTTTTAAAAAATGCAAAATTAATAAAATATTTATTTCTATGCAGTTTTTTTACACATTTATTTACATTTTTTGTAAACATTTTTAAGTGGTATTTTAAACTGATTTCCATTGTTTTCTATGAGGAAAATAGTCCTTTTCTATTTATTACAGTTCCTCTCTCTCAACGTGGTTTGACGTCAGTTTCTTTAGTTGGTGGAGTGTCACAGTCAAGCTCTGATGCAAGGACATCTCTTGGTCAGGTAAATCTAATTTAAAATGTTATTTTGAGTCTGTTCATGGGTATCGTTACTGTAAAGAAATAGAAGGGAGGTAGGGAATAGGATTTCAAAATTCTGTATTTTTTATTCCCGTACAGGTTAGTTTAGATATTGTAAATGGATTTGTTTTTTAAAAACATGTTTAACAGTGTTAGTGACATTTAAATAATTATATTCTTGTGTTGTTGTTTTTTTAAACGTGCTGTTTTTGTTCGATAAGCTTTTCTTTTTGTACTTTACAGTTCATTGAATTCTATTTTTGTAAAAGCTTTGTGTTTCCTTCCTTTTTTAATATCATTGTGTTTTTTCTCATTTTCATGTCTTTTTCCCATTTTATTGCAATGTTGTGGATTTAACCATGCTGTTAATCATGTTTTTTTTTTTTTTTTTTTAGGGACAAATCGTTCATCTTTCTCAAATAGGATTGGGCAGTTGTCTAGATTTGGAGTATGGAAAAATATTTTTTATTAAAGTTAATAAAGTCATTTTTTCCCATATAAGGTTTCTATTTTTTACATCCATTTTGTACGTGCAAATGTAATTATTTTCTGGATGATTTTTTTTTTCCAGTGGGAAACAGCTATTCTATCTCCAAATGAAAGAAGAACTCTACAGCACGAAAAGCACTGATACTGTCATGATCAGATAAAGTTCTATTTTTTTTAATAATTTAGTAAATTCCAATTTAATTTTTGTTATAGTTTAAAATGGCAAGTAATGTTGATATAGGTTAGTATTAGTTAGAAATTTAGTATATATGCTATACTGTCAAGTTAGTCTGAACCAACCATTAAAGAAAATTCTTGTAGTTTACCCTTTATTCTTTCAGACTTTTTTTTATGTTCTTTTAAAATATTGCAAAGTGTATTTCTTTACTTTTTTGTGTGGTGCGTGGGTTCAGGCTACCTGACAGTGACTGAGCAAGTCTAATTTCTTGGAAACTTTGCCCCTTCTTCAGAATTCCATGAAATGATACAGGTTTGAGTGAGGTTTTCCAATTGCTTTGTTGAAGGTGTTGTGCCATCACTCAATGGTATTGTTAGGCTTTGCACCACCCTCTAACAGGTCATGTAGCAGTTCCACCACTCAATTAGAAACCTTGGTTTTCTTCTGCGACCTGATCTGCTTAGGTGGCCAATTCAGGTTTCCTCGAAGTAATTTAGGAACGGTGCCAGTTTGTCCTCATTTGCTGTAAATAGTTTTAATCTGTGATGCATTTGTAATATTCATCTACTTTGTCAGGTGGTACAAAGTACATAGCGCAGTTAGTTTTCTTAATTTGAATTTTAGTATGCATTTTGAGAAATATTCCCCACACAAGGATGACATTTGAAGTCTATGTCAATATACCTGAGAAAAGTGGAAGAAGCATCAGTGTATTTGTGTTTCTGGATATAACTTAATTATTGTGTTAATCATTGATAGTTCAAAATCTATTATTACTTTTCTAGGTCTTTTAATGATTGTTTTGTTTTCGATTACTGATAAAAATTCAGTGTAAGTAGAGGAATGTTTGTCAGGCAGCAATGCATACACTAGGGGGACTGTTGTGTTATTGTTTGTTGCATGAATGGTATAGATTTGGGTGAATGTATGGGGTGTATATTTAACTGTTCCATCCATCATCCAAATTTTATTATTCTCTAAGGTAAGTCAGTTACAGGTTGTGCTAAATATTAAAATTCTCTTATAAGGGTTTTCATTGACATGCAGGAGGAACGTTTGATTTTAGAAGGTTAGTTTTAGTTCTGGGGGATGTTATTATCTTCAAAGGATTGTGGGTTTACATGTTGGGGATTACTTGCCAGTTTTTCACATTGAAACATCTGCCTCAAATTAGGTATAGAGGTCATGCACCTGCAACATGTATGGAATATTGTGTGCTACTTCCCTTAGTACCTGCCCACAGGAATCATTAGAAGTGTGTGCCAAATGCTTAATTTTCTGTAAATTTTCTCGCACTTCTATATTCTTTGCAGAGGCAGAGTCGGTATGATCTGTTGTCCTAACCATGGTAGAGTAAAAGATCTGCCTCCGCAATGTGAAGAGAAGTATTGCATACACCTCTAAAGGCTCTTGAGTTCAATAACTCTAGCTCTGCTATAAAGATGCCCATGACACTTTAAAAGTTGGTGTCCTGTATGTGAGGTAACTTAGATTGCTTTGCGCTTTGATTACATTTCTTCAAAATCTGTAAGGAATACAAAAAAAATTATAATTAAATATATGTATAATATTTGTTTATTCTCATTTCATCTGTTAGTTTGCTTCACCCGAAATAGGAAAGAATATTATATTTGTTTTCTACCCTGTTCTTTAAAAAAATTACTTCAATAGATTAATTTTTAGTAGCTAACCCTTGTCATTTATTTACTTCTCGCTTTATCCTTCATTTCTATTGATTAGTTTAAATTTTGTAATTTCTTAAACTTTGTCAATTACCTATGGCGAATGATGACTTCAGGCTATTCCTGATATTATCCATGGTTAGGTCCTTTTTTGTTTCTCTCGTCTCAGCTTTGCAAAAACTTTGGCCCTCATTACAACCCTGGCAGTCGGTGTTAAAGCGGCGGTAATACCGCCAACAGGCCGGAGGGAAAAAAAATTGAATCACGACCATGGCGGAAACCGCCAACATAGACAGCCACTTTAACACTCTGACCGCCACGGCGATAGAAACAATCACCCCGGCGGTAACCGCCAACAGACAGGCGGAGGACAAAGTACCGCCCACCCTATCACAACAGGCCTATTCGCCACCTTTTCTGGGGCGGAACCAAAGCTCTCAAAAGCACGGCAGAAACAGTACACAGAGGGGAAAACACTCATCTCTAGACACCCAACGAGGAACCAGGATGCCATGGAGCCCAAACTACAGGTGTTACCAATGCTGGTCTTCCTCCTGCTCTATCAGGAGCAGGACAGACGCCGTTGACCACCGCGGTGAGTACTGCACCTACAACATAGGGGAGGGAAAAGAGAGTGACACACACACGCAACATGCAATACCCTCACCCACAACAACACACACACAAATACATGCAGCAACATTACATATACACCCCCTACCCCTTGGAAGAATGCAAGGACAAAAGGAAATGATTGTAACGATTGTAATCATGAAAAATCTGATGGTGAAAGTTCAAAATTCAGTATATACAAATGTGTACACCAACTACACAAGTCCGGATAGTGTACCAATCATTGTCCTTGGACCAGTGGTCCCAAAATGCATGGGCAAAGCCCACACAAGATACCTGACTCGAAACAGAGAGAACACTGTTGGGGCATCTGATCAAAAATAAACAGGCACCTCAGGGTGAAGGGAAGGGGGGCACCTCAGCCAGATGAACGTACGACGCCACTACTGCACGAGGGGGCTCCACGCCCATTGCGGTAGCCTAGGGAGTGCAAAGCCACAGTCTCTCAAGTGGGTGGTTTGCCCACTGCTTTATCCTGGGGAGTGCAAAGCCACAGTCTCTCAAGTCTCTCAAGTGAGAGATTTGCCCATTGCTTATCCTGGGGAGTGCAAAGCCACAGTCTCTCAAGTCTCTCAAGTGGGTGGTTTGGCCACTGCTTTATCCTGGGGAGTGCAAAGCCACAGTCTCTCAAGTCTCTCAAGTGGGTGGTTTGTCCACTGCTTTATCCTGTGGAGTGTAAAGCCACAGTCTCTCAAGTCTCTCGAGTGGGTGGTTTGCCCATTGCTTTATCCTGGGGAGTGCAAAGCCACGGTCTCTCAAGTAGATGTCAATCTCCACTGGTTCTGGAGGGGGCATGGTGCCCAGAGTGGTTCATCCTGCCAAGGACTGAGGTAGTGGATGTCAATCTCCACTGGTTCTGGAGGGGGCATTGTGCCCAGAGTGCTTCATCCTGCCAAGGACTGAGGTAGTGGATGTGATTCTCCACTGGTTCTGGAGGGGGCATGGTGCCCAGAGTGCTAGGTAGTGGATGTCAATCTCACTGGTTCTGGAGGGGGCATGGTGCCCACAGTGCTTCATCCTGCCAAGGACTGAGGTAGTGGATGTGATTCTCCACTGGTTCTGGAGGGGGCATGGTGCCTAGAGTGCTTCATCCTGCCAAGGACTGAGGTAGTGGATATCAATCTCCACTGGTTCTGGAGGGAGCCTGGTGCCCAGACTGCTTCATCCTGCCAAGGACTGAGGTAGTTGATGTGATTCTCCACTGGTTCTGGAGGGGGCGTGGTGCCCAAAGTGCTTCATCTGCCAAGGACTGAGGTAGTGGATGTCAATCTCCACTGGTTCTGGAGGGGGCATGGTGCCCAGAGTGCTTCATCTGGCCAAGGACTGAGGTAGTGGATGTGATTCTCCACTGGTTCTGGAGGGGGCCTGGTGCCCAGAGTGCTTTATCCTGCCAAGGACTGAGGTAGTGGATGTCAATCTCCACTTATTCTGGAGGGGGCCTGGTGCCCATAGTGCTTCATCCTGCCAAGGACTGAGGTAGTGGATGTCAATCTCCACTGGTTCTGGAGGGGGCCTGGTGCCCAGAGTGCTTCTTCCTGCCAAGGACTGAGGTAGTGGACGTGATTCTCCACTGGTTCTAGAGGGGGCATGGTGCCCAGAATGCTCGACATGCAGTGTGGCCGGTCCCATTCCCTCACCTGGGAGTGTGTGCCACGAGATTGCCTGGGAACAGGTAGCATGATATGTCATGGAGGCAGAGACATACCCCACACTGCTGCGGCTTCGCCTTCCACCTGCAGGTGCAAACAGTGATGGAAGTCAAGCCTCATGGAAGCTGGGCAGGGTCCAGTAAATCTCCTCCAGCATCGGACGACTGACCACTGGGGATGGAAGCCATGTCAGCGGTGGTGCCACTGTCTGAGCATGTCGCAGGGCTGGTGGCGGTGCTTGCGGCGGTGCATGGGTTAGCACCTGTTGAGGGACACAACAGGACCTCTCCTTCAGCCTCAGACTGCTGCCTACTGGGGAAGATGCAGGGGACTGTTGCTGAGGCTGCAGACGTGTGTGCAGGTGGCGGTGCAGGTGGCGGTGCTGGTGGCGGGGCAGGTTGCGGTGTTCACCGCCGTACAGGTTAGTAGAGTCATGGACAGAAGGGGTGACACTAGTTCCTCAGTCGGTGCCACCGTGCCCTGTCCTGACCTGATTTTCTTCTTTTGTCCCTTCCCCACCTTTGATTGTGCCGCAGATGTCTTGCCACTGTACCCTTTTGATTTGGAGGAGCCCTTGGTGGCTGGTAGGTGCAACTTCTCCCTCCGGCATGTGGGCACCTTCTTCACCTTGGCAGGTGGCAGAATGTCCTTGCCCTCACTACGTGGCACACTGGCAGTCCTGATGAGTGGTAAACCCGATGACCCCGCAGTTGCTGGCACCACTGTGTCTGGGGATTTGGTGGCTGAGGTGCTGGGCTGGGACCTGGGGAAGGACGGGGAAGGTGAAGGGAAGAGGTCAAGGTTTGCCAGGAAACGTTTTTTATACACACTGGGATGGGAAGATGGAGGGGGTTTGGGAGCAGAGGAAGAGGTAGTGGTTGAAGGAGGGGTACGTTTGATGAATTTGGGTGAAGGTGCGTGGGCTGGAGGCTGCTGTGAGGTGGATGGCTGTTGGGTGGGTGTGTGCCTGCATTTGTGTACCTTGGGAGGAGGGCTCACAGACACACTGGGAGAGGACCATGGGGATGTGTGCATGGTAGTGGAAGTGGTGATTGCACATGAGCGGTTTGTGGTAATAGGCGTGCTGGTAATGGAGGTAGTGGCTGAGGATGTAGTGCATGCAGGTATGAGTGGAGACGAGACAGGGAGGGAGGAGGAGGACGTGGAGGAGGGGGTCACAGTGGAGGCAGTGGATGTTGCGGTGTCTGCATGGGTATGGTGCTTGTGTGAGTGCTTGTGAGATTTGTGGTGCTTATGTTTTCCATGTCCACTCTTGTGTGTTGATGAGTGTGCATGCTGGTCTGATGGTGTGCTTGGGATAGGCTGAGGTACAGGGGATTGGGTCTTGGTGGAGGAAGTTGGAGGGGGAGGCTGGACACAGGGACAATGGCTGCCCTCAGTGCTGAGGCCAGAGCCTGAAATGCTCCCTGTTGGGCCGCCTGCCCAGAATGAATGGCCTCCAGGTATGCATTTGTTTGTTGCAAATGCCTCTCAACACCCTGCATTGCATTCAAAATGGTAGATTGCCCAACTGTGAGTGATCTCAATAGATCAATAGCCTCCTCACTGAGGGCAGCACGGCTGACTGGGGCAGGGCCTGAGGTGCCTGGGGCGAAGGAGATGCCCACCCTCCTGGGTGATTGGGCACGGGACACTCGCTAAGGGGCTGGTGGGAGGGCGGTGCTGGTAGGGGGGGTGGCGGCTGTACCTGTTGATGCGGTGGGCACAGAGGTGCCCGCCACTGCAAGGGAGCTCCCATCAGAGGAGGAGTCACTGTCACTGGTGTATGCTCCATTCCCAGTCGTGGAGCTCCCCTCACCCTCACCCTGCGTTCCACTGGTGGCTTCAGACTCCATTGCTTCACCCTGCATGGCCAAGTAGGTTGCAGCTCTCTCCTGCTCCGGTGCCACTGCTCCTCCGCTAGATGATGCTTTTGCACCCAAGAACAGGGAAACAAAACAAAAAAGGGGGGAAAGACAGAAGAAAAACATGTTCAGTGCATGCAACACCACTATAGTTGGCGGACACACAGACAGGGAGCAGCCCTCTTCACTACGCGATGCACTAACAGTTCCTGGCAAATTCACATGCCCATGGGGTACGAGGCCTAAGCCCAATTGCTGCACACCTGGAAGTCACAGGAGCCTGACTAGATGTAGCTGGCTATTACCACTAGTGGGGTTGGGGTGCCACAGAGCCTGCCTAACAAGGGACCTTGCCTACCAAGTCCACCCTGGCCTAGGGGAACCCACTGCCTACCTCCCCCACCCAGACACCTCGTAATGCGTGCAGAGTTAGCTGAATGATAGTGTAGCCACCCCCTTGTGGCTGCTGTGATGCCCTCAAGCGCCCATCCAACTCCGGATAGGCCACTGCCAGGATCCGGGACATCGGGGGGTCATGGTGCGACGAGCACCCCTTCCACATTAGGAGGCCATCCCCAGCTAGGCCTCCGCCGTCTTCTTGCTCCAGCAGTGCAAGTCCTCCCATCTTTTATGGCAGAGGGTGCTCTGTCTGTGGTAGACCCCCAGGGTCCAGACGTCCTTGGTGATGGCACGCCAAATACTCTTCTTCTGGTGGGCGCTGACCTAGAGGAAAGGTACAGAAGAAAAATACATTACTCACCCGTCCGGACCGTCATACGCATTGCCCACCAGTTCCCACCCATGCCCTGACACACACTCACCATCCGCACATGCAGGCCTCAGCCCCCCATATCTTCCATCCACACCACTCTAAACAGGCATTGCCCACGCTACATGCTCACAGTGTACTCACCTGTTTGTCTGGCCATCCACCAGTTTCTCCAATTCCTCCGAAGTGAAGGCAGGGGCCCTTTTACCAGACACTGTAGCCATCGTCGCTTCCAGACAAAGGTCACAGCAGCACATGCATTGTAGGTCCTCTCCTGTTGAAGGTCAGGTTTCAAGTGAGGGAACAGATACAAAATGACGTTCAAATCCGCGGTGGTGCGTACCGTCACTGCCGGCGTACATCGTTATTGGCTCCTGGGACCCATAGGGCCCAGTGTTAACCAATGCTGAATGGCTCCTTGGTCTTCGACCGCCCACCGCAATGGTGTACAACGCCAGCGCAGTTACCTCATTTGCCCTTGTCCCACCTTACAGGTCAGGCAGCCGCCATTTCAGGGAGCCACATGGGATGGAAAATAAACTGCGTCATACCTATCTAGGCCGGGAAAACAGACAGATATCGGCACATTGCGAATTACCAACGTTTCAGCAAATAAAACATTGTGATACCTCTGTGTTGGATGACCCTATGTTCGCTGTTCTCCTCCATAGGACACATCTGCTGGGCAGGTGATGAGATGGCGGCATCCTCCGGTGTACAGACCCCTGGTGGACCTGTCAACAAGGGAAGAGAGATACATCATAATCACACACAGACTTGATCCTGCAACAATCCTTGAACTGTGTGCCCAGTTGGAGCCAGACCTGATTTCAGCTATCCGCCATCCCACAGGAATCCCCCCTCTAGTGCAGGTTCTGTCTGTACTCAATTTCCTGGCCAGTGGGTCTTTTCAAACAACAGTGGCCATGGCATCAGGGATGTCCCAGCCAATGTTCTCTAACGTGTTGTCCAGAGTGTTATATGCCCTGCTGAAACACATGCGCAGCTACATCATTTTCCCTCAGGTGGAGGAGTTGCCAACAGTAAAAAGTTACTTTTATGCCCTAGGACATATCCCCAACATTATTGGTGCTATTGATGGTACACATGTGGCATTTGCCCCCCCGCAGGAATGAACAGGTGTACAGAAACCAGAATAGCTACCATTCAATGAATGTGCATATGGTGTGTTTGGCAGACCAGTACATCTCCCATGTGAATGCCAGATATACTGGCTCAGTGCATCACGCTTACATTTTGAGGAATAGCAGCATTCCTTATGTGATGAGCCAACTCCAGAGGCACCATGTGTGGCTAATAGGTGAGGCCAAGGTCCCAACACAGTTTACATACGTGTCTGGTTATGGGGTTGTCCCTAAGGGTTAGTGTGTGTCTAACAATTGTCCCTCAACATTTGCAGGAGACTCTGGTTACCCCAACCTCTCATGGCTACTGACCCCAGTGAGGAATCCCAGGACAAGGGCAGAGGAACGTTACAATGAGGCACATGGGCAAACTAGGAGGATTATAGAACGCACCTTCGGCCTCCTGAAGGCCAGATTCCGGTGCCTCCATCTGACAGGTGGTTCCCTATACTACTCACCGAAGAATGTGTGCCATATAATCGTGGCATGCTGTATGCTGCACAACCTGGCTTTGTGATGGCAGGTGCCTTTTCTGCAGGAGGATGGGCCAGATGGTGGTCTTGTGGCAGCTTTGGAGCCTGTGGACACTGAAGAAGAGGAGGCAGAAGAAGAAGATGTCGACAACCGAAACAACATCATCATGCAATACTTCCAGTGAGACACAGGTAAAAAGATATAACTGCTTCCCACATCTCATGCTATTTTTGGAGCTAGCATAAGTCTGTCATTTTCACTCAATGTATGGACCCTGACTTGTAACTTTGGCTTTCCATTTCACAGATCTGGCTCCCACTTTGTGTCCTTTGCTATGTTTACTGCTGGCCTACATCTGTGTTACATTGCTATGTGAACAAGTACATTGACATTGCTATATTCCAGAGATTTAGCAATTACACATTTGTGAAAGCAGACTGACTCCAGATTGTTTAGTGATTTAAGTGTGTTTATTTGTGTGCAAATAAGTGGAGGGGGTTGTAAAATGGGCTGGGGTGATGGTGGAGGAATGTCCATGGCAGAGTCCAGTCTATTTGTTTCACAGGTGCATTGCCCAATGGGGCATAGGAAGTGGAGCAATGGCAGTTTAAGATGGACAGGGTGACAAAGTGGGACAGAAGGGTGACATTCATGGGGGTCTTATTTCCTGGTGGGGGTCTTGGCAATGTTCTCTGTCTTGTTCCTGGATCTTAGGGACCGTTTGTGAGGTGATTCTCCATCTGCAGGGGGTGGGGTGCTGGAGTCCTATTGTTCCTGTGGTGGTGCCTCCTGTCCACTAGCGCTGGCTGAAGTGGAGGGCTGTTCATCATCCAGGCTAGTGTCAGGGGCCCGGTGGTGTGCCACTGTGTCCCTCCTGGTGTTGAGAAGGTCTGCCAGCACCCCTGCAATGGTGGCCAGGGTGTTGTTGATGGACTTCAAGTCCTCCTTGATCCCCAGGTAGTGTTTCTCCTGCAGCCACTGGGTCTTCTGAAACTTGGCCAGTACCGTGCCCATGGTCTCCTAGGAATGGTGGTAAGCTCCCATGATGTCGTAGAGTGCCTTTTAGAGTGTTGGATCCCTGGCCCTGTCCTCCCCCTGTCGCATAGCAGTCCGCACAGCTTCCCTGTTATCCTGTGCCTCTGTCCCCTGAACCGTGTGCCCACTGCCACTGGCCCCAGGTCCCTAATCATCCTGTGTTAGTGGTGTTGCCTGGGTTCCCTGTAGTGGTGGACACACTGCTGATTGACGTGTCCTGGGGACAGAGGGATGGGCCCGCTCGGTGGGTGCTGTGGCGATGTTTCCTGAGGGGGGAGGTTCAATGGTGGTTTGTGACTGTGTCCAGCACCGACTGTCCCGAGGTCCCTGATGGGCTGGGCTGGTCATCTTGATCCAGGCGTGCAGAGCTGCTGTTGTCACTGTGGGGGGGACTGGATATGTCTGGCACCTCCTGTCCAGTGACGTTGGGTAGGGGTCATGTTGGGGTGTAAATGCATAGTTATTGTATGTGTGTGTGCCATCTTGTGCATTGGGTGAGTTACCCTCTACTCCTGTGCTTGCATTATTGGCTTGGTCCTTGTGTGATTGGTGATTTTGGGGCATGAGTGAGTCTCTCTACTGGACATGCTTTGGTGATGGGTGTCCATGCATTGGTGTTACATGCAGGGCTTGGTTTTGGGATGCGTGGGTTGTGTTAGTGGGGTATCTGTGGGTTGTTGGGGTGATGGGTGTGAGGGTTGGAGTATGTGATGGCATGCAGGTGGGGTGGGAGGGATAAAGTAGTAAAGATTTGCCTTACCAGAGTCCAGTCCTCCTGTTACTCCTGCCAGGCCCTCAGGATGCATAATTGCCAAGACTTGCTCCTCCCATGTAGTTAGTTGTGGGGGAGGAGGTGGGGGTCCACCGCCAGTCCTCTGTACAGCAATCTGGTGTCTGGATACCACAGAACGTACCTTCCCCCGTAGGTCGTTCCACCTCTTCCTGATGTCATCCCATGTTCTTGGATGTTGTCCCTCTGTGTTAACCCTGTTGACAATTCTGCACCATAGCTCCATCTTCCTTCCAATTGATGTCTGCTGCACCTGTGATCCGAATAGCAGTGGCTTTACCCGGACGATTTCCTCCACCATGACCCTGAGCTCCTCCTCTGAAAACCTGGGGTATCTTTGGGGTGCCATGATGTGGTGTGGGTGATGTGTGAGGTGGTGTCTGTTGTGATGTGTTAGGGGATGTGTTGGTGTGTGTTTTTTGAGGTGCGTGGATGTTGTATGATTGATGGTGTTGTGTGTCTGCGGATGCTGGTGATGCATTAGGTAATCTCTCTCTCTGGCCTTCTTTCAAGTTTCTGGTTGTAAGGGTTTGTGGGTGATGTGGGTGTATGCTTTATATTGGATTGGGTGTGTGGGTGTGGTGTGTGTATGTGTATCAGGTGTGTGTATTTTGAATTGTCCAATGTGGTTGTGTTTTGTTAGTGTGTGTATTTTGAGCGCGGTGGTGTGTACCGCCAATAGTTTACAGCGGTTGAAAGATATTGATTTGTGGGTCGTGATACTGTGGGCGTATTCCTGTTGGCATGACGGTGTGGGTTTTGGTATCACCAGTTTATCACTGACCTTTGGTGTGGCGGACATGTGTGGGAGTCTGTATTGTGGCGGATTCCGAGCTGTGGGTCGTGATACCTGTGGCGGAATTCCGCTGCCGCAATGGTATGTTGGCAGTCTTCTGCACGGTGGAAAGCGGGATTTACCACCAGGGTTGTAATGAGGTCCTATATGTTATAGTATCATATGTGCTTTTAAATGTTTCTGTTATGTATTGTTTTTCAGATTACACTTACTTTTATTTTATGGAGGTCTTTTATTAATTTATGTAGGATGTTCTTCTTTGAACAATTGATGTCCTTTAGTAGTAATTTTAATATTAAGAATCTGTAATAAAAAAAACACTAAACAATTAATTATTTAGTGTTTCATTTTTACTAATAAATTGATTACCTGCCACAAGGTAAGTACCCAGCGGAGTTAGAATAGTAAATTTGCCCCCTGATCACTGTCCAGCACCTAACCTGAGGTAAGTTCCATAATGGAGCTAGAATAGTAATTTTGTCCCTTGGTCACTGACCAGCACCTGTCCAAAGGTAAGTACCCAGTACAGTTAGAATAGTAATTTTGCCCCCTGGTCATTGTTTAACACCTGCCCTGAGGAAAGTACTCAGCGGAGTTAGAATAGTAATTTTCCCGCATGGTTACTATCCAGCACCTGCCCTGAGGTAAATACCCAGCAGAGTTCGAATAATAATTTTGCCCGATGATCAATATCCAGCACCTGCCCTGACGCAAGTTCCCAAAGGAGTTAGAATAGTAATTTTGCCCCCTGGATATGTCCTGCACTTGCCCTGAGGTAAGTACCCAGCGGAGTTAGAATAGTAATTTTGCCCCCTGGACTTTATCCAGCACCTGCCCTGAGGTAAGTACAGAGCGGAGTTAGAATAGTAATTTTGCCCACTGGTTCTGTCCACCACCTTCCCTGAGGTAAGTACCTAGCGGAGTTGGAATAGTAATTTTGCCCCCTGGTCACTGTCCAGCACCTGCAGTGAAGTAAGTTCCCAGAGGAGTTAGAATAGTAATTTTGCCCCATGGTCACTGTCCAGCACCTGCCCTGAGGTAAGTACCCTGCGGAGTTAGAATAGTAATTTGTCCCCTGGACACTGTCCAGCACCTGCCCAGACGAAAGATTCCAGAGGATTCAGAATACTAATTTTGCCCTCTGGTCACTGTCCAGCAATTACCCTGAGGTAAGTACCAAGTGGAGTTAGAATAGCAATTTTGCCCCCTGATTACGGTCCGGCACCTACCCTGAGGTAAGTACCCAGCTGAGTTAGAATAGTAATTTTGCCCCCTAGTCACTGTCCAGCAGCTGCCATGACGTAAGTTCCCAGAGGAGTTAGAATACTAATTTTGCCCTATAGTCATATTCCAGCACCTGCCCTGAAGGAAAGTACCCAGCGGAGTTGTAATAGTAAGTTTTCTCTCTGGTCACTGTCCAGCACCTGCCCTGAATTAAGTACCCAGCAGAGTTAGAATAGTTATTTTGTCCCCTAGTTACTGTCCAGCACCTGCCCTGAGGCAAGTACCCAGCGGAGTTAGAATAGTAATGTTGCCCCTGGTCACTGTCCAACACCTGATGTGACGTAAGTTCCCAGAGGAGTTAGAATACTAATTTTGCCCTATTGTCACTATCCACCACCTGCCCTGAGGTAAGTACCCAGCGGAGTTATAATAGTAACTTTGCCCCCTGGTCATCATCCAGCACCTGCCCTGACATAATTTCCCAGAGTCAGTTAAAATACTAATTTTGGCCCATGGTCACTGTCTAGCACCTGCCCAGACATAAGTACCCGGGGGAGGTAGAATAGTAATTTTGCCCCCTGGTCACTGTCCAGCACCTGCCCTAAGGTAAGTACTCAGTGGAGATAGAATAGTAATTTTGCTCCCTGATCACTGTCCAGCACCTGCCCTGAGATAAGCACTTAGGGAAGTTATAATAGTTAATTTTCCCCCGGTCCCTGTCTAGCACCTGCCTGAGGTAAGTACCCAGTAGAGTTAGAATAGTAATTTTGCCCTCTGGTTACTGTTCTGCACCTGCCCTGAGGTAAGGACCCAGCGGAGTTAGAATAGTAATTTTGCCCCCTGCTTACTGTCCTGCACCTGCCCTGAGGTAAGTACCCAGCGGAGTTAGAATAGTAATTTTGCTCCTGGTCTTTATCCAGCACCTGCCCCGGCTCAAATTCCTAGTGGAGTTAGAATAGTAATTTTGCCCTCTGGTTACTGTCATGCACCTGCCCTGAGGTAAGTACAGAGCGTAGTTAGAATAGTAATTATGCCCCCTGGTAACTGTCCAACACCTACCGTGATGTAAGTTCCCAGAGGAGTTAGAATACTAATTTTACCCTATGGTCACTATCCAGCACCTGCACTGAGGTAAGTGACCAGCAGAGTTAGAATAGTAATTTTGCCCCATTGTCACTGTCCAGCACCTGCCCTGAGGTAAGTACACAGTGGAGTTAGAATAGTAATTTGTCCCATGGTCACTACCCAGCACCTGCCCAGACGTAAGTTTCCAGAGGACTCAGAATACAAATTTTGTCCCCTGGTCACTGTAAGTACCCAGCGGAGTTAGAATAGTAATTTTGCTCCTTACTGTCCAGCACCTGCCTTGAAGTAAGTACCCAGTGGAGTTAGAATAGTAATTTTGCCCCCTGGTCACTATCCAACACCTGCCCTGAGGTAAGTACCCAGTGGAGTTAGAATAGTAATTATGCCCCTTGGTCACTGTCCAACACCTGCCGTGACATAAGTTCCCAGAGGAGTTAGAATACTAATTTTGCCATATGGTCACTATCCAGCACCTCTCCTGAGGTACGTGACCGACAGAGTTAGAATAGTAATTTTGTCCCAGGGTCACTATCCTGCACCTGCCCTGACATAAGTATCCAGCGGAGTTAGAATAGTAATTTTGCCCCCTGGCCACTATCCAGCACCTGCCCTGAAGTAAGGACCCAGCGGAGTTATAATAGCAATTTTGCACCCTGGTTACTTTCCTGCACTTTCCCTGAGGTTAGTACCAAGCAGAGTTAGAATAGTCATTTTGCCCCATAGTAACTATCCAGCACCTGACCTGAGGTAAGTACAGAGCAGCGTTAGAATAGTAATTTTGCCCACTGGTCCTGTCCAGCATCTTCCCTGAGGTATGTACCCAGCTGAGTTAGAATAGTAATTAAGCCCCCTGGTTATTGTCCTGCACTTGCCCTGAGGTAAGTACCCAGCAGAGTTAGAATAGTAATTTTGCTCCCTGGTCACTATCCAGCACCTGCCCTGAGGCAAGTTCCTAGAGGAGACAGAGTAGTAATATTGATTATAGTCACTATCGAGCACCTGCCCTGAGGTAAGTACAGAGCGGAGTTAGAATAGTAATTTTGACCCCTAGTCCCTGTCCAGCACCTGCCCTGAGGAAAGTACCCAGCGAAGTTAGAACTGTAATTTTGCCCATGGTCACTGTCCAGCACCTGCCCTGTGGTGCGTACCCCGCGGTTTTAGAATAGTAATTGGTCCCCTGGTCATTGTCCAGCATCTGCCCTGAGGTAAGTTCCCAGAGGAGTCAGAATAGTAATGTTGCCCCATAGTAACTATCCAGCACCTACCCTGAGGTAACCACCCAGTGGAGTATTAGTAGAAACTTTTCCACCTGGTTACTGTCCAGGACCTGCCATAAATTAGGTACCCAGAGGAGTTACAATGGTAAATTACCCCTTGGTTACTGTCCAACACCTGCCCTGAGGTAAGTACCCAGAGGAGTTAGATGATTAATTTTGCCCTATAGTCACTGTCCAGCACCTGCCCTGAGGTAAGTACCCAACGTAGTTAGAATAGTAATTTGTCCCCTGGTCACTGTCCAGCACCTGCCCTGACATAAGTTCCCAGAAGGGTTAGAATACTAAATTTTCCCACAGTCACTGTCCAGCACCTGCCCGGAGGTAAGTACCCAATGGATTTAGAATAGTAATTTTGCCCCCTGGTTACTTTCCTGCACTTGCTCTGAGGTAAGTACCCAGCGGAGTTAAAATAGTAATTTTGCCCCCTGGTCTTTATCCAGCAGCTGCCCTGGCGCAAGTTCTTAGAGGAGTTAGAATAGCAATTTTGATCATAGTCAAAATCCAGCACCTGCAATGAGGTAAGTACAGAGCGGAGTTAGAATAGAAATTTTGCTTACTGGTCCTGTCCAGCATCTGCCCTAAGGTAAGTACCCAGAGGAGTTAGAATAGTAATTTTGCCCCCTGGTCACTGTCCAACACCTGCGTGACGCAAGTTCCCAGAGGAGTTAGAATACTAATTTGGACCTATAGTCACTATCCAGCACCTGCCCTGAGGTAAGTGACCAGCAGAGTTAGAATAGTAATTTTGCCCCATGGTCACAGTCCAGCACCTGCCATGAGGTAAGTACCCAGCTGAGTTAGAATAGTAATTTGGACCCTGGTCACAGCCCAGCAACTGCCCTGAGTAAAGTACCTAGTGGGGTTAGAATAGAAATTTTGCCCCCTGGTCACTGTCCAGCACCTGTCCTGAGGTAAATACCCAACAGACTTAAAATTGTAATTTGTCCCCTGGTCACTGTCCAGCACCTGCCTTGACATAAGTTCCCAGAGGAGTTAGAATACTAATTTTGCCCCACAGTCACTGTCCAGCACCTGCCCTGACATAAGTATCCAGCGGAGTTAGAATAACAATTTTGCCCCCTGGTTACTGTCCTGCACGTGCCCTGAGGTTAGTACCCAGCAGAGTTGGAATAGTAATTTTGCCCCATAGTAACTATCCAGCACCTGACCTGAGGTAAGTACAGAGCAGAGTTAGAATAGTAATTTTGCCCACTGATCCTGTCCAGCATCTGCCCTAATGAAAGTACCCAGTGGAGTTAGAATAGTAATTTAGCTCCCTGGTCACTATCCAGCACCTGCCTTGATGCAAGGTCCTTGAGAAGATAGAATAGTAATTTTGACCATTGTCACTATCCAACACCTGCCCAGAGGTAAGTACAGAGCAGAGTTAGAATAGTAATTTTGCCCCCTAGTCCCTGTCCAGCACCTGCTCTGAGGAAAGTACCCACCGAAGTTAGAATTGTAAATTTGCCCTGGTGCCTGTCAAGCACCTGCCCTGATGTAAGTTCCCAGAGGAGTCAGAATACTAATTTTGCCCCATGGTCACTGTCCAGCACCTCACATGAAGTAAGTACCCAGCAAAGTTAGAAGAGAAATGTTGCCCCCTGATCACTGTCCATGACCTACCCTGAGGTAAGTAACCAAGGGAGTTAGAATAGTACATTTTACCCCTGGTCCCTGTTCAGCACCTGCACTGAGGTAAGTATTCAGCAGATTTAGAATAGTAATTTTGCCCCCTGGCTATTGTCCTGCCCCTGCCCTGAGGTAAGTATCCAGCGGAATTGAAATAGTAATTTTACCCCCTGGTCACTGTCCAGCAACTGCCCTGAGGAAAGTACCTATTAGAGTTAGAATAGTAATTTTGACCCCTGGTGATTGTCCAGCACTTGCCCTGAGGTAAGTACCCAATAGAGGTAGAATAGTAATATTGCGCTCTGGTTACTGTCCTGCATCTGCCCTGAGGTAAGTTCCCAACAGAGTTAGAATCGTAATCTGTCCCCTGCTCACTGTCCAGCACCTGCCCTGAAATAACTACCCAGCGGAGTTAGAATAGTAAATTTGACCCCTGGTCACTGTCCAACACCTGTCCTGACGTACGTTCCTAGAGGAGTTAGAATACTAATTTTGCCCCACGTTCAATGTCCAGCACCTGTCCTGAGGAAAGTACCCAGCGCAGTTTGAATAGTAATTTTGCCCCCTGGTCACCGTCCAGCACCTGCCCTGAAGTAAGGACCTAGCGGAGTTAGAATAGTAATTTTGGGCCCCGTTTACTGTCCTGCACCTGCCCTGAGGTAAGTACCCAGTGGAGTTAGGATAATATTTTTGCATCCTGGTTACTGTCCTGTACCTGCCCTGAGGTAAGTACCCAGAGGAGTTAGAATAATACTTTTGCCTGAGGTAAGTACCCAGCGGAGTTTGTATAGTTATTTTGCCCTCTGATCAGTGTTCAGCACCTGCCCTGAGGTAAGTACCCAGGGGAGTTAGAATAGTAATTTTGTCCCATGGTCACTGTCCACTACCTGCCCTGAGTCAAGTACCCAGCGTAATTAAAATAGTAGTTTTACACCATGGTCACTGTCCAGCACCCGTCCTGAGTTAGGTACCCAGTGGAGTTAGAATAGTAATTTTGCCCCCTGGTCATTGTCCAGCCCCTGCTCTGAGATACGTTCCCAGCAGGGTTAGAATAGTATTTTTTCCCCTTGATCACTGTCCAGCACCTGCCCTGAGGTAAGTACCCAGGGGAGTTTGAATAGTAATTTTGCCCCCTGGTCACTGTCCGGCACCTGCCCTGAGATAAGTACCCAGTAGAGTTAGAATAGTAATTTTGCCCCTGGTTACTGTTCTGCACCTGCCCTGAGGTAAGTACCCAGCAAAGTTAGAATAGTAATTTTGTCCCCTGGTCACTGTCCAGCACCTGTCCTGAGGAACTAACCCAGCAGAGTTAAAATAGTAACTTTGTCCCCTAGTCACTGTCCAGCACCTGTCCTGATGAAAGAACCCAGCTGAGTTAATATAGTAATTTTGCACCCTGGTCACTGTCCAGCACCTGCCCTGAGATAAGTACCCAGTGGAGTTAGAATAGTAATTTTGCCCCCTGGTTACTGTTCTGCACCTGCCCTGAGGTAAGTACCCAGCAGAGTTAGAATAGTAATTTTGTACCCTGGTTACTGTCCTGCCCCTGCCCTGAGATAAGTATCCAGCAGAGTTAGAATAGTAATTTTGCCTGAGTTAAGTACCCAGTGGAGTTAGAATAGTAATTTTTCCCCTTGGTCACTGTTCAGCACCTGCCCTGAGGTAAGTAACCAGCAGAGTTAGACTAGTAAATTTGCACACTGGTCACTGTCCAGCACCTCCCCTGAGGTAAGTACCCAGCAGAGTTAGAATAGTAATTTTGCCCCCTGGTCATTGTCCAGCACCTGCCCTGAGGTAAGTACCCAGTGGAGCTAGAATAGTAATTTTGCCCTCCTAGTTACTGTCCAGCACCTGCCCTGAGGTAAGTACTCAGGGGAGTTAGAATAGTAATTTTGTCCCATGGTCACTGTCCAGCACCTACACTGAGGTAAGTGCCCAGTGGAGTTAGATTACAAATTTTTCCCCATGGTCACTATCCAGCACCAGCCCTGAGGTAAGTACACAGCGGAATTTGAATATTAATCAGTAGGTGTGGTAAATTTCAGTTTCAGCCTCCTACTCATGAATGAAATCCCATTGGAGTTCTAATGCTAATCTTGACTCATTCATTTTTTAGCACGTTTTAAAATGTTCTATTCAAAGTTATTTTGTTTTTTAAATCATTTACCTGTTAATGTTAAGTTGTTGATTTCTCAATATCAACATTCCTCAATAGCCTTAAAAGAACTCTGTAAATATAAAAAATAATAACATGTAAATTACTTGTTCTATTAATATTTTGCTGTTGTGTTTTAATGTATAGTGTATTATTTTACTTTTTTTAGTTTGTAGATGGTGCTGTTGTCCACGAGATAAATCTCTATGTTTCTATTTTTCTATACACGTCTTGTCTCTAAGGTGGTCTGTGACACTGAACACAAAATGGTGGACACCTCTGTATATATAAATTTTCTAGGGCAAAATCATACTTTTTGTGAAAATATGTTTTGGGTATGTTTTTTTTGTTGTGATCATATTTCTGCCTAAACTTATATTTATGTTTCACGTTTTGTAAGTGACTTAATTTAATATGCTTTTGCTGCTTAAGGTCGCTCGATAAAGTGAAGAAATACTTCTTGGGCATTGTAGAAATTGTAGTAGGACAACGTTTATGATGCTGAAACGAATTTCTCTTCATTCTGTGTTTGATTTCACTATTTAAATCTATTTAATTTATGTTATTTTTTTTATCCACATTTCACAATCGTGTTTTCACAGTTTTCTATATTTCAAAATGTGTTTTTGCAACCAATTTATCAAATTTTTCATTTTCGCCATTCTTAAAGTTATTTACGGTTATTGTTGTAGTGGTTCAGGTATGCGTGGTAATTGTTTTCGTTGTTTAGGTGTGTTTTTTGTTAAGTGTGTTTTTTTGTTGTTTAGGCGTCATTGTTTAAAACTTTGTGGTTCAGGCTTTTTTATTGTTTAGCAGTGATTGTTAATGTATGCGTTGTTTACAACCTAGTTGTTCCGTCACATATTAGCGGTGATGGCGTTGACTTGGGTGGTTATGTTGAGGGTACTGTTGATGATGAGCCCAAGGTTCTTGGCATGGGTGGTTTGTGTTGGTTCTAGCTATGTTGGTGATCTTGTGGAGTCCCTTGGTTATGTGCTCTTCATGAAAATCACAATTTCAGCTTTGTCCGTGTTCAGCTTCAAACACTTGGTCATCATTCAGCGGGTGATTTCAGTCATGAAGGCACTGAACCTGATCTGGGTGCTGGAATTATTGTCCATGAGGGAGAGAATAAGGAGCATGTCATTGGCTTAGGAGCGAATGTTGATGTCATGAATGCAGATGATGCTGGCTAGATGGATCATTTATGATTTGAAGAGGTTAAAGCTCAGGGAGGATCCTTATGAACTTCACAGATGAGGTTGCGGGTGACCACTCTCGAAGGTGCCAGGCCGACTGACTGAGTCCTTCCAGAAAGAAGGAGCAGATTCATCAGAATGTGTGTGCTTGGAATCCAATGTCATGTAGGTGTTGGATGAAGATGCGGTGTGAGACTGTGTCAAATGCTGCAGAGAGGTTCAGGACAGGTGTGACTTTTCCATCCAGAGACATGGGGTGGTCATCCGGGGTGACAACAAAGGAAGGTTTCCATGCTGCATGGAAACTGTGCAGTTTACCATGTAATTCCTCATTTCACAGGTTAAGAAGCTAAGATCCTCTTGAAGAGGACATGTAAGTGGTACGTACTTGGTTGTTACCAGCACTAGATATATAGTACTACTTATGTAATTTGCCATGAGAAGCATGTGAAAAGCTTTAAAGCAAATGTAAAGTTAAGATTGTCATAATAAGTATTTTCTTGAATACTTGCCTCCAGATACCTTGGGATAGAACCAAAGTGCTTGCAGTTCAGGAAAGGTGTGAAGCATGAGAAACTTAAGTCTGACTTTAATAAAATCCCTCCCAGCAAAGAGGTTGCATTTGTTTAATATTTGATCCACATGAGCTGGGCCTTGTGCCCAAACGCCTTCTTTTATCATCCAGGCAATAGAGGTATGTGGCATCCGCCACACAATGAATTCAACTTTTTTTCCTCACCCTGTGTGCAACCAATAGCAGTTAAAGTGGGGCTATGTGCACTGGGCGCAGCATGGCCGCATATATTTGCCTGTGAAGCAACCACATTTAATCACATTGCTGTTCACTTTGGAGGGCCTATCTGCTGCTCCACTAGCAGATCATTATGGGTTCGCTAGCCATTCCTCTTCCTGTCTCTGCTGGCTGGTACAGCCGAGCTGAGGCAAGCTAACTCTCACAGTCTCCAAGAAGGTAAGCTGTCTGGACCCAGGATGGAGGCACCAGACTTCCGGCACAGTGTCTGGTGTGTAATTCAAATAAAGCATGGTTTGCTCCTCGGCAAATATTGTTCCTAAACTGCTTTACTGTTTTTATGTTGCATCATTGGTAATCAGCTTCTAATTAGGCACTGGTCCGGACGACTTGCATATATGACTATTTACTTTTCAAATTACATTCAAATTTCTTTCTTTCAAATATCCAGAAAAACATACTGCTCCTGTAGGTGATTATCAATATTTAACTAATGGCATTGTGTCAAGGTAGTTGCATTCAACTTTGAACTCTAGTAGGAGTTATAATATGACTATACTTTTTCCCTAAAGTGTCTCACACAAGCTACTTGACTCAGTACAGTGCCCGGGGAAGCGATGTTTCAAATCAACATGAGGCAGAAAGACCCTAGCGCTCAACAGGCAGAATAATAATCTATAGCCCTGCTTCTGTCATTCCTAGCCTATTTCACACTTAAGGGACACATTTGTAAATGTAATGGCACTGGTTTCAGACTGTTTGTCCTGTTATTAGCACGTGGGTTAAAGCCACTCTTGTGAAATGCTCACACGGGCACAGTGTACACAGTTGTTTATTACCAGTCAGAATGCATGATTATTTTCTTATTTATTAGTTGGTCCATCTGCTACTAATTACACTGTTATACAGTTGTGTTGCCCTTTTAGTTTCACTTGTATTATAAGTGCAGAATGTAATTTCTTTCTGCTTGTGCAGTAGCCTTGTTATACTTTCCGACTACCAAACTGGATTACGCCAAGGAAGAGGCACTGAATCTACCCTGATCGCCATCAGGGATATCTTAAAAAATCTGTAGACTGCAATGGAGTTGTTGCACTACTTCTCCTGGACCTCTTAGCTGTCTTTGACACAGTTAACCATGGCACCTTAATACAAAGACTCTACAAGGCTGGCATAGAGAGGACTCCTCTCAACTGGATCACATCCTACTTTGAAAACAGGAAAAATCCCATCCATACTCTCCCTTTCTCATCCAAACCCTACTTTAAATAAGCCTGGGTCCCTCAAGGTTCAATCATCTCACCTATGCATCTACCTGAAGTCATTACCGGCAATGATCAGTGAATTTCAACTCACATGCTACAACTATGCAGATGGCACACATACTCCATAAACTAGAATGCCCCAACATTGAAAACATTGAAGAAATTGGAAACTCACAAATCTTCAGTTCCCTCAGAGCTGTTCATCAGTGGATGACATGGAGACATCTCAAACTAAGGGGCAGATCTATGGAAAGTGGCACTGCGCTGAGTGCAGCACCACTTTCCCTGCACTCCTTAGCACCCTCCTATCGCCATCATGGGTTTGCCGTATTTAAAATACGGTGCACCATGATGCAGGGTAGGGGACAATAGTGTCATTTTTTAAGACACTATTGATGTACTCTTCAGGAGTAGCACAAAAATATTGGAGCTTCTCCTACTGAGTACATAAGGGCCCATTCTACAGAATGTAAGCCCCCTTTTAACGCTTGTTCTTGAGCAGGCATTAAAAGTGCCATAATAATTGGCGCAAGGAAATCTCATAGATTTCCTTGTGACATTATTCTGTCTCCCCTAACGGGGGAATGCCCCCTTTGCATACATTATGCCTGGCGCAGGCATAATGTAGCACAAAGGGTTACACAGTGTTGCAATGCATGCATTGTAACACTCTCTAAATACGACGTGGGTTTTTTGGCCTTGTTGGGCCGCATTAACGTCAAAATAAATGATGTTAATGTGGCGCAAGGTGGCGCTAGGGGCCTATAAATATGCCCCTAAATGCTTCAAAACAGAATTACTCACATGTGGTGACTGGAAAAATTATGACCCACTCTGAGCCTGGCCTGAAGATCTAGGACCACACCCAGCAGTATCTAAGGAAGTTAGAAACCTTGGAATTACCATGGACTCCAAATAAACAATGAATGCTCTTCCATTACTGTCTAAATGGAATTATGCCAAAAGCCTCTGCCATGGATCATCTCTATCTACTATGATAAAACTGCACATCATTCAAACTCGACTGCCAGACTACTCCTACATGTAAAGCCAAAAGGACACATCTCCCCTGCCTTGAGGGCCCTCTATTGGTTACTGGTTGCCAGAAGATCCACCTTCAAGCTGCTTTGTATCACTCACAAAGCAATAAATGAAAAAGGACTGTTTTTCATCAGGAATAAAATCTCAAAATACATTCAACAAATAAACCTTCACTCAAGATTGCCACTCCACCTCAAAACCCGGCCATACAAGAAAAAGACAATAGGTGGTACATCTTTCTCTGTTTAAGTGGCCAAAGCATGGAATTTATTACCTCCAAATATAAGATCCACAGATAGTTATCTTATCTTCAGGGAACTACTCAAGAGTTGGCTCTTTCCTACATAACCACCATACTAAAACAGCAATGGACTGCACATCCCTATGTGTGTAAACTTTAATAATTTGATCATATGTATATAGCTAGATATGTGTATTTTTTGTACAAATATGTGTAATAACTATTTTTTATCTTAAAAAATATACATTGCATAGTTTCTATATAAGTTGCTTGATTAGATGGTTATGGGTCCCTGTTTTTATTTTATCTATCACGATAGGTAAGTATTATCTTTCTATTAATCTACTAACATTTCACTATTGAAGTATTGAGGAAAGATAAATAATTTTATAAAAGGACACAAATCAATTAACTTCAAATACTGCAAAAAAGTCTGTGTTTATATGCTACAACTTTAAATCTCAACATATTATATTCCTTACAGATATCTTGTCCTACTTTACAAGAGAAAAAATACTCTCTCAAAAGCTTTACTCTGCCTCACCATCACCCTTTACCTCTAGCAATCCACCCTCTATCTCCACTCTCTGACTTATCGTAAACTCATGTTACGAATATAATCTCTAAAATAACCCTTCCTGGACTCTTCCCTCCTTTGCCCCTCCTAGCTCACCCCAAACCTCAGTTTAAAACTATGATCTCCAAGCAACCCTACTAAATTCTCCCTCATGTATCTCTCCTTTGATTCATCCCAAACCTCATTTTACTACTATGATCTCCCAAACCCCTTTCTAGAGACTATCCCCTCCTCCATCTGTCCTTTACTCATCCCAAACCTCATCTTACTACTATAATCCCCCAATCAACACTTCTATATTCTGCCCTCTTTCATCCCTTCATTATTCTATGCAATCCAATAAACAGACTCACATGTCCTCCTCTCAGATTAATTAATATCTCCCTATACTAATGCACTAATACTAATACTATACTCATATTGCCCTATACTAAACCACCACTAATCCTTTTGGGTTCCGGAGTAGCCTGCTACTCACCAAAAAGCACTTCGATACCTCGTAAGTAGTAGTAGTCACTGTACCTATACAATTACAATTAAAACTTATGTTTTCATACTGATTTAAATCAGTAGGTGGTCTGTGAGGTGTCTACTATTTGAACAGGAGGATAATGAAAAATAAAGTGAACGATACACCTTATATTTGGCAAGCCTGGGCAGGCTTTTGTTCCATGGGCATTTCCCTGTAGCACTGCAAATTGACATACATATGGGGTTAGATAAGCACACTTTAGTGCAGCTATCGCTATAACAATGTGGTGTTCAAGGCTGCATGGCTGCATTTAAAAAAAGTAGCCAGTGCTTTTAGTTCTGAGCTGCTGGCTGGTGTGCCTTGAGGTGCTGCGCTGCTATAGAGCCTCTACAAATTCAAATTCTGCCGCATTTGAGCAATGCCAGCCGGGAGGACAGCAGGTTAGTGACTTTCCACGAGGGGTTTGTAGCCCTTTAAAGATCTTTTTAAAGCCTCTCATTGCTCATAGGGGTAAAGGAATGTAATTTATTATAGTTATCTATTTCTGTGCACTTCATTGCTTGGTTTTACTCACTCCAAGTGCAACATATTTAGTTGAATGTGACTCATAATTACACAAATTCATGGATATGTCACACATAAGCAATCTAAAAACTTGTCAGCTGTACATTAGAATGTTAAAGAATGACAAAATAGGCAAAACCAACACACACACAAACACACACACAGCAATTTTGTTTGGTATATTCTGCCATATTTCTATCATTGTTTATCATATTCCAAGGTGAATGGCACATTGCTTTCAACAATATGGCCATCTTGAAACTGAGCTCATAATAAAATATGTAAAAACCATACAGTACGTCTACAAACATTGGCAAAAACACTACCTGTGAGGCAACCATTAAACACAAAGTCAGTAGGCTTTCCCAAGGCTTGCTTGCTTAGTTTGTTGCAAATAATAAAATTATTTTTTGACTTGTATTGCATGGTTTTAAGGGCAACAATCAGATACTTAGTAGTATGTTTTACACAATGTTTACCACACCATGCACATTAAAAGTACTAGACAATATTTTTGTGTTTTCAGCCAGGAAAGAAACGTTAGATTTTGTGGTTAAGTAATAATAAAGTATCAAAAATCTAAATATATTTGAACTCCAGGACTTGAAAATTTCTTTCTATGGAGAGTGCTGCTACCATGATTTTAATGTACATTCTTCTGGAAGAATGAGTCATATAGATCAATATATTACAGTATATCAGCAGCTCTAGTGTATCCACAGGCCGACTGCTCCAGTATATAATGCACCAGAAAATCCCCTGATCTCCCTGTGGCTCAATTAAGCTCTGGTTAGAAATTGGTATCATTGTGATCAACTGATCAGTCTTCTTAGTGAATCACATTTCACCTGCTCATCATTGTTTGTGCAGGACAAGTTTGGATCTGTGTAACTACCAGCTGAGGTAATATTTAAGGACTTCAGTGGTGAGCTGGCTCAATGTTTAGGTATGCATTTCTAGGAACCTTTTTCTCAATAGATGTGCATGTGGTTTCAGCATGGAACTTAGTATTGCTACTTCATTATATATATGACCATCTGTGCGAAATTTGAAAAAAAAAAAATTGCATACTGCAGTGTATTAATGCTATGTTGGACATCTTGAATACTAATGAAGAGTGTACTTAATGCATTCCATAAGTAACACAAACAAATTAATAATTGGAGCATTGTCTTAATTGCTTCAGTGCACGTCTAACACTCATTCAATTGAAGAGTAACTCTACATTCACTAGGTCTTTCTACAAAGGGCAATTCAAACTGAAAAGCATTTAGATTATTTCTGTGATCTCACATAATCACTTCACTGTATCCTATACCAGCAAAACTTGCACATTCACCCAACAAAAGGTTGATGTTTTGGCTAACAAGATATGAGGGCATATTTACAAGCCACTAGCGCCACCAGAGCGTCACTTTTTGTGATGATCCAGTGGTGCTGTGCCATATTTACAAGGAGGCGTTAAGCCACTTTTTTTTTTTTTTTTTTTGACCTAACATTATCTTGTAAGTACAGCCCCTTCACATGCAGCACTTTGTGTGGAAGAGGCGTGCAGTGGGTGTTGCTGTGGACATTCCACAGCAACACCCATTTCATTTTGACGCTGCCACAGATTTATGAGATTTTGTTAACCAGATGCAGCGCCAAACTCTAATGCCACCCCAGTGGTGGCCTTAGCATGGCCCAATGAGGAGAAATGCTTTCAATTCTACTCATTTTGTGCTCTTTCTATGTGTGCTGCATTCTGCATTGTGGTCAATGGGAAAAGATACTAGTGATATTTGGACACTTGTGGGGTGAGTTCAAAGGAACCCATTTGTGGTTAAGGTTTTGTGGTTCCCAAGACCAAACTGCAACAGTCAGACCAATTTTATCTGGCTTGTGGGGCCTCAGTGTGGAGGTGTCCTGGCTGAATGCAGGAGCCACAGTTGCTGAAAATGGTATTTGTGACACCCGGACACTTGCAGGTTAAGTTCGTAGGAGCCCTCAGGGGGTAAAGTTTGGTGGGTCCTTGGACCAGGATTCACCAGGCAGAACAATGCCATCTAGTCTCGCCGTCTTGGGTGCAGTGGTGTGCTTGGCTATTCTTGGTGCTGAGCGGGAGCTGCAGTTGCTGGTTTCACCACTGAGATCATGTGGATGAGGAAACAGATGCAAAAACTTAACTTACACTTATGTGTCCAAGCCTTTCGTATAATGCACCCTCCCATCTGGGTTTAGAAGGCCTACCTTAGGGGTGAATGACTTATATGAAAGACAGTGTTGGGGCTATGTCACGCATGGTAATGGCACAGTTAGGTTCGAGCGGTGTGTCCTGCTTCTGCAGTTTCCAATGACAGGCCTGCTGTTGGTAGTTTTGTTTGGGCCACTCAGGGTGGCACAAACAGTGCTCCTGGTCGTGGTAACCCATTTAACACCCATACCCTGGGTACCATGGGTACCATGTACAATGGAGCTATAAGAGAGTTAAAGTACTTGCCAATTGAGGATACCAATTCACAGTTATCAATTTAGGGTGAAAGCACTGGCACTGGGTTTGGTTAGTAGGCTCCAGTGCACTTTCAAAGTCATAACTAACAGCATCCAGAGCAAAAAGTGTGGGGGGACCATCTAAAAAGAAATATTTTCTACATCATCTCTCAGTCATCACAAGCAGAAACGGGTCAAGCCCTTCCATTATGGACCCCAGCAGGGAAAGAATGTACAGATTTATGAATCATGAGCTGAAATTCCATGCAAAGAAAGTGGAAGGATACTATGATTGACTAATATGTCATCTCAGCATGCCACCAAAAACAAACAAAACATTGCCTGTGGAATGAGATAGTGGACAAACTCAATACTGTACCAACATATCCACATGATGTTGAGAACATTAAACAGAAGTTCTAAGTCTTGAAATACTAGGCACTTTAGCAAGCTGCAAGCATAAGCTTGAATGCTTGGCAACTGGTGGTAGTTCTTCATCTCGGTTCTACCTCAAGCTGTGGGTATTAAAAATGTGCCCATCCTTTGTCTGGAGTAGAAGACATGAAACAGGGTCCCATGGTTGGAAGAATCCAAGGTAAGAGACATGTGGTTATTAAAAAAATTGAAAGCTGAGAGACATTATTGTGACCAAAATAATTTGTTACTCTAAGGGCCAGATGTAGCAATGTCCGATATTGTGAATCGGAAATTGCGAGTCGGTGCGACTCGCAATTTCTGAGTCGCAATATCGGATGCAGAACGGTGTCTCAGACACCGTCTGCAAATCGCTATGGGGTTGCAAAGACCCACCTCGTTAATATTAATGAGGTGGTCGCATTTTGCGACCCCATAGCGATTCCCTGCACTCACAGGGATGGTGGCCTGCTGGAGACAGCAGAACTCCATGTATGTGACTGCTTTTTAAAAAAGCGTTTTTTTTTTTTGTATTGCAGCCCGTTTTCCTTAAAGGAAAATGAGTTGCAATACAAAAAAGTAACAAAACCATTTGGTTTCGTTTTTTCAGAGTAGGCAGTGGTGCTCTGAAAAAACATTTCTGGCAACATTCACAAAGGGGAAGGGGTCCCATGGGGACCCGTTCCCTTTTGCGAATAGGTTACCACCAGTGTGACACTGGTGGTAACTGCAAATTGCTTTGCGACCACATTGGCGGTCACAAAGCAATTTAGCATTGCGGTGCGAGTCGCAAATAGGATGGGGTCACCCCTTCCTATACTCGCAAAATGTGAATGAGCATCGCGATGTGCGTTTTGCATGGCGCAAACTGCGATTTTTGCAGTTTGCACCATGCAAAACGCTACCTACATTTGGCCCATTGTCACATGGATCCATGTATGTGATGCATGGGGTGAATAACTCGATAATGCTACTGATGACGTTATAAAAGTGGACTATAGCAATCATAATTCATTGTAGTCTTGATGATGAAGGGGTGCTTTATCTGCCCAGTACGTCATCACAGTATAACTAATGTTGCTTCTCTTCAGGCTCTTGGCATTGCAGTTTGATCCAGGGCACCTAACAAAGAAATTCAGTATACACAGATCTACATCGCACAACATTTTCCCATAAATGTGTATTTAATTTAATGTATTCAACACACTTGTTTCTAGGATGTCAGGAACTTCTTCTGTATCTTAGATGTTTGCTTTGCTGGCATTAGCTGTGTGGGAGTGCAAGGGGAACTATATGTGTTGCTCACAAAATCTCTGCAAAGCATATATTACTTAGCAGAGTATTTTGCAGAGTCATGTGGTATTTAGTTTATGTGAACAGACAATTAGGAAAATTCATGTATAATTTATCTTGTCAGGCTGTAATTACCACTATGCCCAACTAATCATCAGGGCCTAAGGTTTTTAGCAGATAATTTATTTTTGTGCAACCTTGTGTGAGCAGGTTAGCCTGATTAAAGGTATATTGCAATCTGCTACTGAGACATTGTATGAGGCAGTTAGCAGTGCACGGTTCTTAGAAATGCATGGCAAAGGATGTGAAGTTCAAAATGGAATTCGGGACCAAAATGGATGTAGCAGTTTTGCTGGGTGAAAAGTCTCAGGGTAAATCAAGACAAGAGGTAGGGATCGACACCATTGACACAACTAAGGAGACTAGGGGCCAGACGTACAAAGTATATTTTCAGTCATTTGTGACTGAAAATGCTTTTTCCAATGTACCAAAGGCAAAATGCGATTCAGTAACTTGTTACTGATTTGCATTTTGCTTTTGTGATTCAGTATTTAGAAGGGGCATGTTTAGGGCGTCCCTTCCAAAGACTGAATTGGTATGGTATGTATTGCACTGTATTGTAACCGAATTCCAGTTGCAAAGCGGTAATACTCTACCAAAGGGATCCTCTTCCCTTTTTTTAAGAGCAGAAAGTCGTCCCAAGGACCACTGAATGCTCTTAAAAAATTAAAAGAAAACTTTCAATTTTCCTTTTTTTAAATGCAACCCGTTTTTCTTTAAGGAAAACAAGGTGGATTGAAAACAAAAGAGTGGTTTATTAAAAAGCATTCACAGACATGGAGGACTGCTGAGCCCAGCAGCCACCATGCATGTGATGGCTGCAATTCCTAATGGGTCGCAAATTGCGAACTACCTCATTAATATTCATGAGGTAGATCAATTTGCGACCCACTCGGAATTGCAAATGAAACTCAAAGGAGTTTCATACATTAGGAATACTGATTTCCTAGTTATGGTTCAGAGAGAATTGCAATTAGGAAATCAGTATTCCCAATGCTAGTACATCTGGCCTAGAGTCCGATTGGAAATAGGGATCACATTTAGGGATTAAAATGCAGGCATGTGGAGAAAATGTGCAGATGAGTACACATTTCAAAGACCGAAAATTGGGTAGAGCGATCAGTCCAAACTGATGAGTACCTTTAATTCTTTGTATTGTTCTCATGTGCATTTGTTGGGGACATATTTGCCTTGTGTGTTCAGACCATATCTGCTGCAAGCTTGACCCTGACATTTACTGTTATGCCTGCTCCTTTAGATCCTAGTCAACATTTCAACCGTGTTCCTGCCTTTTCCATCACTTTTGTTTCTGGAATTTTTGCAATAGATGGTCCTTTTGTGCTCAAAGTCAGATGTAGCTAGCATGGTCATAATCATATATGATTTAAAATCTCAAGAATCCCAAGTACCTGAATCCCCTAAAGAACTTATAAGTACCTGGTCACAGATCACTGAATTAAATGTCAGTGGCACATGAAAGAGAGACTGTCACTTCATGTGATCAATGGCTGCTCCTGGAATTTGATGTTGAGGGGTTAGCTGACTGCCCCATGTGTCTAGTGATGCAACATTGGCACTACATGGCTGTCTGTGGATGACAAAGATTGGGACTAATTTGTTGGCATTCATATGGTGTCACATGAACCAGAGCAGCAGTGCTCCTCTATGTTATTTGCTTGACTTTACGTCTCCATATTTCTTGATGCACTGAGGAAAACCAAAAAGTGATGGGCTGATTGCTTGAATTAATTGTCACTATTGGTTATTTCAATGTGAAAACAAAAAAGTGATGGGTGGATTTCCTGGATGTTTCTTCACCACAAGGTTATTTCTATGAGCCAGAATCCAGTCTGTTGCTTTACACCCATCATTCCACCTCATACAGGAGCCAGCCATGTGTAAATCACTCTTGGTCCTTCTCCAGAAGGGACACACTGAAAAGCTAGGCCAGGTCTCTTAGCAGAAACACAAGCAAACTGGAGCAGGCCTTTTGGGCCTTGTCTGTGGGCTGCAGTTTTAGTCCTATAGCACAGTGAATATGGTCCCCCCTTCTGGGCATACTCATCACAACTAAGACATTGCACTGGAGAAAACAAAAAAGAGTGGATTGTTTAAATGAATCTCAGTCACTGTTAAAAAATAAACATAGACTGGATTGGGGACCTTATTTTGGGTTGAGGAAGCAGCACCTCAATTGGAATAAGCCTATTGAGGGTATACCATGTAAGTTCAACTTGAAAGGCATCCTTCTTTATTCTGCATCAATGTTGTTCATAGAGGATGGGTTATTATTCTTCAACACTGATGTGTGGTTTAATGAAACAGAAGGCTCTTCTACCCCGGCAGCCACTATAACGAGGACAGCCCCAGGATCTCGGCGCATAGCCGTAACCGCTACTGCGCAAACATAACAAGGATTATTGATTTATGGCAAGGAGCGCAGGGGTGCACTGGCTGTAGGTGGTTGGAGCTGGAGCAACACAGTAAGAATTGAGTTAGTGGGAGCACGTCGAAGTGCCGCGTGCCGGCAAGGAGGGTAAAAACTTCGTTAAAATAAGGACGCTACCCCGAGGTGTTGAAAATTTCCCTGGTTCTCTGACTTTGTGGCTATCCAGGGTAAAAAATGTTTTTAATTACAGCAACCAAGCACTTGGAAGTCAAGGGAAAATATACTAACTATAGGAGAAAGGATATCATGACAGTAGAAATGATATCAGCCAGCGGCATCTGATTCTGCTAGTTTTTTTTTTTTTTTTCTTCCTGTCCCTTTCTCCTACCACCAGGAGATAGAGGAGAAGGATCAAAAAAATTCTGAAAAGAGCCCATTGATCAGGGGAGGGAAGAGGAGGAGTCTTAGGAGGCTTCAATACTCACGATTATACATAGTAATGCATCTTGGCATATGTCTACCCCCTCATGGCCATTGAGGAGTGTGATTAAACAAACAATATCAGAGGTGTTGGCGGTAGCGGTGGGTATAACAAGATTTGTCAGACTGTTATCTCATACTATAACAATAAATATGGCACCCAAAGTTAGTAGGAATCTGGGAGACAAAAGTGAGGGCGCTAAGACCACACGTACTGGCAGGGATAAAGGAGAGTCAGCAGGTTTAAATAAACAATTAATGTCTACAACTTGTAAAGCGGCAGGGAAAAATACTTCAGGATCGATGAAAGATGCCAAGATGAGTGACAGTACTACCTCCCTGTTGGAAAGTAAACTGAAAGGTAAAAATCAATCTACTATTACGGCTTTTCTAGCAGGTGGGTTACAAGGTACCTCTACCGTAAATGCAATTCCCTCCCCTGAAAATAACTGGTCAGGAAAAGAACCTACTCCACTAAAGTTAAGTATTGAAAACAAAGATCATTGTGATAAATCTATAGAGAGCCCGTCAGAAATCCAAGACAGCAACAGGGAGACAAGGGAAAAGGCCCTTGGTCTCCCCGGAAATGGACAGCTACAAATACAACAAACGGATCAAAGTGAGCAGTTGGACTATCAAAATAAAGTGAAAATTGGAAGCCCATCAGGACCTACAGCAGAGGAGGACGATTCTACTAACTGTTTAGGTAGTCCTAAAAAATGGGATAAAATTATGGGGGGGGGGGAAATCCCCAACTAACGGATTGGGGTAAAGATAGTAGTGACAAGTTTTACTCCCTGACAGAAGAGTCTGATCTCGGAAGCGCCGATTGCAGTTTTAGTGAAACTGATGCGAGTGAGACATCTGAGGCAGGCAACAAATCTCCAAGTGGTGAATTTACAGTTCGTAAGGTTCGTCAACGGAAAATTGTTAAATCACGTTCTGGCTTACAAGAGGGCTCGGAAAACACGGCATCTATGAGTGGTAGGACTTTAAGGTGATATTATTCGGGTATCGGTTTAGCAGATACTTCTACAGTCGGCAACCAAAGCCCCGCCAATGATGAAAATGAAAGTGATCAGGGAGCTTCAGCTGGGAGTATTGGTAATCCCGGCAATACCCACGCGATGGGCACTGAGGCAGGGATACTGCAGTCAATATACAGTTTAATTAAAGAGTTACAAACAGAGACCAGGATTGAAAGTCGGCGGGCAAGGGTTGCTACAAAGAGACTGCAGGGATTGGTCCATAAGGTAGCAAAATCATGCATGGAAATTGAAGCTAAGTTATGTTCTATGGAAGATCGGATAGTGGCAGTCGAGGAGGATATGGATACTCTCAAAGAGCAGAACGCTGATAGAGACGGACAATTGACGGATGTGATGTGGAAAATAGAAGATTTGGAAAATAGACAGAGAAGAAATAATCTTCGATTTCTGGGTATACCAGAAGGACTAGAAGGGAACAATATACAGGCATACATGGTTACTCTTTTGCGTGGGGCCTTTCCAGAACTGGGGGATCGGGATTGGGATAATGAGGTGCAGAGGGTCCATAGGTTCCCGACAAACCGACGGGAGGGGGGTCAACGGGCAGATTCTAAATACCCAAGAGCGATTTTGGTATATTTTGGGAACTATTTAGTACGACAAGAGATAGCTGATAAGACTCCTCCCAATACCCCACGTTCCTGTAACGGGGTTACCTTCTTTACCCGCCCCGATTTCTGTCAGGCCACGGTGGAGCGGAGATGGCGGCTCCGGCAACTTATTAAGCCATTCTTCGAGAAAGGAGGGGAGGCTTATCTGTTGGCCCCTGCTAGGCTAAAAACAATAATGAATGGAAAAGTGAAAGTTTTTACCTCAGAAATTAAGGCAAAAGAATACTTGATGGGGGTCAATCCATAGAGTATAGAAGTACAGGGAAGATAAAGGCATTCTGGGTACCGGTGGGTGGGTAGGCCGATGCATACACAACACTAACATTCAGGCCATTAGGGGTCTGATTGCTCAACAGGGTAGGGGGCCAGTTTCAGGGGGGAGGGAGGGGATTGGGGAGGGGGTGAGGGGAGACTGGTCCTGGGTGGGGGAAGGGGGGATGGGGAGGGGAAAGCAGGAGGGGGTTGGGGGGGAGGCACAGGGGTGAACCATAGGAAGAAAATGGAAAGGAAACGACTAATGGAGGTGAGCGATATAGGGCGGAGAGTTGGAATAGGAAGGAAAGAGAATTCAAGAGACGGTGCATTTAAATATGTAAACCTGAGAGATCCGGAAGAGAAAAGATTTGGAATTACAAAAAAGAAGGGTTATGGCTAGACTTAGAATTGTGTCAATCAATATATGTGGATTGAATGATCCTCGTAAAAGAAGGAGAGTGGCCGAAGAATTAAAAAAATTTAAGGCAGATATCTTCTGCCTACAAGAAACACATGTGGAATATAAAAACTCTGGGATCCTCGGCTCGCTTGGTATGAAGGTAATTGCTTGGTCAAAACAAGAAGCTAGAACTAAAGGAGTGGCGATTCTAGACCGGACTAATAAATTAAAATGTATTCGGCAGAAGGCAGATACAGGTGGAAGATGGGTAATAGTAGAATGTAGTCACAGTAGCTTTACATTATGTTCCATATATGGGGTAGTCACGGATGACCCAATAGTAGTTGATACCCTCGCTATCGAGTTAACAGGATGGGCCCCTCCCTATATTATATGTGGTGATTTTAACTTTAACGGATCGTGGGAGGGACTACAGGATTTATTAACACCCACAACTGAGAAGTATCAGGGGCATAAACCTCGGGTATATAAGGCAATGGGTGCTATTCAGCAAGAATTAGGGTAAGTGGATGCCTGGGTGAAGTTGCGTAAGCCCGACCCCGGATATACTTATTATTCGGTCCCTCATGCGAAATTAGCACGACTTGATTATTTTCTACTCTCTCCTGTATTTCTAAAACAAGCCAGGATTGAGTTATACTCACGGATGGTGTCAGATCATAATCCTTTAGTCCTGGATATGGAACTGGATGGGTTAGAACCAAAAGTTAGTAGATGGACATTTGAAAGGGGACTTCTAAAAGACCCGGAATACTGTGAGCATATGAGTAAGTGGATAACTGAATTTTTGGGGTTTAATCAGGGGTCAGCCCCAGTAGAGATGGTTTGGGATACTCTGAAAGTAGGTATTCGTGGGGAAACATTAAGTTTTAGTATTAAAAGGCAGAAGGATGCTCAAGGGAGAATAATAGAGTCCCAAGTGAAGCTGCGGCATGCAGAAAGGCAACTGGTGAGAGCTATAGAAACTGGAGTAGATATAAGGGGATCGCAGGAAGAAGTCGCCATAGTAAAAGCGGCAGCAAACGAGGTCACGGCCCAAAGAATAGCAGAGAAATATCTAGCACAGCGCGCACAAGGGTTTGAGTTTGGAGAAAAATTTGGGCGGTTGCTAGCGATACGGACAACCCAGAAAACAGCGGCTGGGGTTATTAGGGAGATCGAAGACTGGCAAGGACAGATAATATCAGAAGTGGGTGGAATTAGAAAGGTGTTCCATGGATATTATCAGGAACTTTATAATGATACATCATTATATTCGGATGAAGAAATGCTAGAGTTTTTATACCCCATTAAGATGGAGAAACTAGGTAAGAGCGACAAGTCACGCCTGGGAGAGCAGATAGATATCTCAGAAATAGAAATGGCAACGAGTAATCTGCCCACAGGGAAAGCTACTGGTCCTGATGCGATCACCTTAGAATTTTCTAAAACTTTTAAACTATTGTTACTTCCGGTTATGTTAGAGCTGTATACTCAGGTACAGAATGGAGGGAAAATCCCCCCATCTTGGGATCTGGCTAATATAGTTATGTTTCATAAGAAGGGAAAACCTCCGTTAAAGCCAGCCTCATATCGCCCGATCACATTAATAAATAGTGATGTTAAAATGTATTCAAAGATCTTGGCAGTTCGATTATCACTGGTGATAAAGAAGCTGGTCTTCCCGCGGCAGCATGGGTTTGTCCCAGGAAGAGATACAACTAATCATATTCAGAGAGTTTTAGCACTCTTTGACTCTACGGAAGTAGCAAAAGAACCTATGGCGGCTGCATTTTTGGATGCAGAGAAGGCATTCGATCGGGTGAATTGGAAGTATCTGTGGTATGTTATGGAGTATTATGGGCTAGGGAAGAAATTTATTATAGCAGTAAGGGCTTTATATAGATCCCCGGCTGTGAGAATACAACTAATGGGAGGACAATCCGAGAGTATTGTGATTAGGAGAGGTACCAGGCAGGGATGTCCATGCTCTCCCCTCCTGTTTGCTTTGTATATAGACCCTTTGCTTAGACAGTTGGAAAAAAACAGTAAGATTCCACCAATCCATAGGCAGGGATGGGATACCAAAGTCTTAGCATATGCAGATGATATAGCCATACTAACTCCCTATCCTGATTCAGCACTGAGAGAGATCGAAATGGTGATGAAAAAATTCGGAAGGTTTTCCGGATACCTGTTAAATGGAGCTAAAACGCAGCTGTTGGCTAATCAATACACAAATACTGAAGACACACGGAGGGTGGAGCATGCAGTATATTTAGGTATTAATATTACACCAAAGGTAGATGAAGTTGTTAATTTAAATATAGATCCTATACTTGCAAAATTTAGAGAAGATATGTGCAGATGGAATAACCTGCATTTAACTATTGTAGGGCGATGCAATATGGTAAAGATGATCTTCCTCCCGAAGCTGTTGTATCTATTTCGCGCCATACCACTGAACTTTACTTACCTAAAATTTACAGAGATCGATAGAGTAATCATGAGATTTATATGGGCATATGGTAAGTGTAGGAGATCAAGCAAATTTATGTATCTTCCTCGAGAAGGGGGTGGGTGGTCCTTACCGAATATAAAATTATATCAAATGGCAGCGGCTTACCAGTATATGCGCCCGTTATGGGGGCCTAATAAAGAAGGGGTTATAAAAACGGACTGCCCCAATATATACGAGCTGCAGATAGGAGCAGTAGCCAATGGGTGTTTGGTAACATATCACAAGCCTGGATATTACCAGAAAACTAGGTATAAGGTTTTGGGAGCGACTCATAAGTGCTGGCGATTATGGTATAAAAAGAAAGGATTTGGCAGATATAATTATTATACTATGATCAAGAAGAATCCACTGCTCCCTGAAATATTTCATGATAAATATTTGGCAAAGTGGTTCACCTTAGGTATAACCAGGTTAGGGAACTTTTTTGATAACTCGGGGGTCAAAGCGTTTCGAGATCTTCAGGAACAGTATGGTCTAGAGAAAAGGGACTTTTTCAAATATTTACAGATAAGGGATTTTTTTGGGGAAAAAACAGGGAGGGTCCAGGGATTTAAAAGTGACCAACTGCTGAATGAGATTCTGGTTAATCCCAGTATAACTATTAGGTCAATTTATCCTTTCTTATTGGCAGAACAATCAGATGATATAGAAAAGAATAAGGAGAAGTGGAGCAAGAAGTTGGTAGATGGGAGCAACAACTTTATGAGGTCACTGGAGTTGGGACGCACTATTCTATTATCATCTTCCCTGCAAGCGCAACACTACAAGACTATGGGCCTGATTACAACTTTGAAGGAGGTGTTAATCTGTCCCAAAAGTGACGGTAAAGTGACGGATATACCACCAACCGTATTACGAGTTCCATAGGATACAATGGACTTGTAATACGGCTGGTGGTATATCCGTCACTTTACCGTCACTTTTGGGACAGATTAACACCTCCTCCAAAGTTGTAATCAGGCCCTATGTTTGATCTGTATCATACCCCAGCCCACCTCGCCAAATGGGGATGTATGTCAGGAATAAACTGTCCAAGATGTGGGATGTATGGCTCAGACATTATACATATGATGGCTACATGCGGGGAATTAAAGGTCTCGAGGGAAGGTATTCAAGCTGTTTTGAAGGAGGTTTTGGGATATGATTTTGTCCTTACACCTGACATCATGGTCTTTGGGGTTGACGGTGAAGTAGCTGGATCACATAGAGCGTTTATCTTTGTAGCTATGGCGGTGTTTCGAATCTGTATATCAACAGCATGGCTGGATTTACGACCCCCGTCCTGGCAACAATGGTTGGCTAGGTTGCTGTCTGTATATCATTTGGAGATGGCATTGTATGAACGTAAGGGGAAACAGGCTAGGAGGAAAGGGAAGGCAATATGGGGTTCATTGCAGGCTTGGATACAGGCCCATAATGATCGAGGCCACCCTCTTCTAAATTAATGGGGTACCATCTCTAGATAGGATCTGAGGGGTGGTTAGGTTTTGGATTTTTGTATGATCTAACTAGGTGATGTTTTCCTCTTGTCTGTTCCACTCTATTTTCTGAAAAAATATTTTACATTTTCAGTGTAAAATGATCCAAGAATATGGTGGTCATTCTGACCTCGGCGGTAAAAGGCGCCTACCGCCGGTCAGAAATCCTCCATAATTCCGCCGCGGTCGCGGTAACCCGCCACGGTCATTCTGACCCGCAGCAGCCAAACCTCCGAAAATCCGACAGCCACAACAGACCGCCAGACCAGCGGTCGGCGGAAAAGTGGAGGTGACCAAACCTCCACCGTCACGCCAACACAAATACGCCCATGCCATTACGACCCACGAATCCACGCGGCGGTCTTTCAAACGCGGTTTTCCATTGGCGGTACACACCGCCGCGGTCAGAATACACACAAACGAACAAAACTCAGCCACATTGGCCGATTTGAATTCCACACACCTGATACACATACACACACCACTCCCACACACACAATACAATATAAAACACACACCCACATCACCCACAAACCCCTACGACCAAAAATTCAGAAAGAAGCACTGAGAGACACATCAGCGATCACAGAATACCATCACACAGAGGCACACTACACCATCACCCACACAATATCCACACACAAAACAACACACACCACCACACTCAACACACTTAACTACACATACTCCACCCCACACATCATACACACCACTCCATGGCACCCCAAAGACACCCCCGCTTCTCAGACGAAGAACTCAGGGTCATGGTGGAGGAAATCGTTCGGGTAGAGCCCCAGCTCTTCGGCACACAGGTCCAATACACCAGCATTGCACGGAGGACGGAGCTATGGCAGAGGATTGTCGACAGGGTCAACGCTGTGGGACAGCACCCCAGAAATCGGGAAGACATCAGGAAGCGATGGAACGACCTACGGGGGAAGGTGCGTTCCATGGTATCCAGGCACAACATCGCCGTGCAGAAGACTGGCGGAGGACCCCCACCTCAACCCCCACAATTTACAACATGGGAGGAGGAAGTCTTGAACATCCTGCATCCTGACGGCCTCGCAGGAGTCGGCGGAGGAATGGATACTGGTAAGTTGAAGCTTCACTACTGCTTCCCCCCCACCTGCATGCCAAATCATACCCCAACCCTCACCCCCATCCTCGAACCCCACCCTCACCCCCACCCCCACCCCCATCCTCACCCCCACCACCATCCTCACCCCCACCACCATCCTCACCCCCACCCCCACCACACCTATTCCCTGCCAATGTCTCACCATCACAACCCACACATCCCAAAACCTAGGCCTGCATGCGTCCACTAAGCATGGACACCCATCACCAAAGCATGCCCAATGCATATACACATCCCCCCCACAAGCCACCCTCACCAAAGCCCCCACACACGAATGCCAGCACTTGGGGACACGGGAACCCACAGATACACCCATATGCCACACATTGAAACTATAACCATACCTCTATACCCCTGCAGGACCCGACCGTCAACACACCGCGGCGGAGGGCCCAGAATTCTCCACACCCCCCACCCAAGAGGCCGTCAGCGATGACAGCAGCTCTGTCGACCTGGACACTGATGACCAGCCCGGACCATCGGGGACCTCTGGACAGTCGGTTCCCCTCACACAGGCACAGGCCACTACAGACCCAAACCCCTCTGGGAACACCAGCACAGCTCCCACCCAGCGGGCCCATGCCTCTGTCTCCAGGGCGCATCAATCTGCGGTGTGACTACCACTACAGGGCACCCAGGATAACCCACCACCCCAACAACAACAGGGACCTGGGGGCAGTGGTAGTGGGCACACCGGCCAGGGGGCAGAGGCCCAGGGAAACAGGGCAACTCGGAGGGCAGCTGTGCGACAAGGGGGGGACGGGCCCAGGGAACCCACTCTCCACGAGGCCCTCACCACCATCATGGGAGCATACAACCGCTCCCAGGAGATGATGGCGACGGTACTGGCCCGGTTCCAGGAGATCCAGGTACTGCAGGAGGAACACTAGGGGGGGTACAGGGAGGACATCAGAGCCCTCACCTCCACCCTGGTTACCATGGTAGGGCTGCTGCAGGACCTCATCAACACCAGGACGGTCACTCAACAACAACAAAGGGCCCCTGCCACTAGCCTGGACCAAGAACAGCCAACCACCTCCGCCGGCGCTAGTGGACAGGAGGCCCCCGCACAACAGCAGTCCACCAGACCCCCACCTCCTGCAGGAGAAGAACCACCCCGCAAGAGGGCCCTGAGATCTCGCAAGAAGACAGAGTAGGATGTCAAGACCCCCGCCAGCAAAGGATACCACCTGATGTCATCCCACTGTCCCACATTGTCACCCTGTCCATCCTTGAACTGCCCATGCTCCATCTCTCCACAGGCCTCTGGACAATGCACCTGTGTGACTGTTACTCTGGACTCTGCCATGGACATTCCTTCACCATAGCCCCCACCCACTTGAAACCACCCATCCCATTTTGAGCACTGAAATAAACACCTATTTTGCACAAAACTATCTGGAGTCTGGCTGTGATTTCAAAATATTGTAATTGACATGACAGTGCAAATATGTCCTTGTACATAGTGAAGTCAACAAACAGCTGCCACAAAGCTGTAGTCCATGGGGAAACGAAGCACAGGACTCGTAGTGGGGACCCCAGATCTGAAATAGGGAGGGAAAAGCCACAACTCAGTCATCATACACTGGGGCAAATAGACAGGCATCAGAGATGCAGGAGAGTAGTTCACATTTACTAAATTATGTTTGAATTGTTACCTGTGTCCTATTGGAAGTACTGTTCAATGATTCTGTCCCTGTTGTCTGTTTCAGCCCCGTCGTTTTCCTCCTCGTCACTCTCCACAGGTTCCACAGCTGCCACAACACCACCGTCTCGACCATCCTCCTGCAGGAAAGGCACCTGGCGGCGCAAAGCCAGGTTGTGAAGCATGCAGCAGGCCACGATGATGTGACACACCTTCTTAGGTGAGTACATTAGGGATCCACCTGTCATATGCAGGCACCGAAACCTGGCCTTTAGGAGGCCAAAGGTGCGTTCGATCACCCTCCTAGTACGCCCATGGGCCTCATTGTACCGTTCCTCTGCCCTGGTCCGGGGATTCCTTACTGGGGTCAGTAGCCACGACAGGTTGGGGTACCCAGAGTCCCCCAATAGCCATACACGGTGTCTCTCTAGCTGTTCCATCACGTAAGGGATGCTGCTATTCCTCAGGATGTAGGCGTCATGCACTGACCCTGGGAATTTGGCATTTACATGCGAGATGTACTGGTCAGCCAAACACACCACCTGGATGTTCATGGAATGGTAACTTTTTCTGTTCCTGTACACCTGCTCCCTGTCTCTTGGGGGAACCAAAGCCACATGGGTCCCATCAATGGCACCAATGACGTTGGGAATATGTCCAAGGGCGTAGAAATCACCCTTCACTGTAGCCAATTCGCCCACCTCAGGGAAAATGATGTAGCTCCTCACGTATTTCATCAGGGCAGACAACACTCTGGATAACACCTTCGAAAACATGGGCTGAGACATCCCAGAAGCAATTCCCACTGTTGTCTGAAATGACCCACTTGCCAAGAAATGGAGTACTGACAGGACCTGCACCAGAGGGGGAATCCCTGTGGGTTGGCGGATGGGGGACATCAGGTCGGGCTCCAGCTGGGCACACAGTTCATGTATAGTGGCACGGTCAAGCCGGTAGGTCAGGATAATGTGGCGTTCTTCCATTGTCGACAGGTCCACCAGCGGTCGGTACACGCGAGGATTCATCCGTCTCCTCGCCAAACCCAGCGGACGGTGCCCAGGAAGGACAACATGGAGCACAGAGTCAAGCAACCCACGGGTACGTACTCACAGCTTGCACAGTAAACGATTCTCTATGCAGTGAATGGCGTGTCTGAGTGGCTATGCAAGGCCTAGGCCTGTGTGACGCAGTTGAAATTGAGCCATGTGGACCCTCGAAATGGCGGCTGCCTGACCTGTGAAGTGTGATAATGGGATGTGAGGTCAATGCGCTGGCGTGGCACACCGCGGCGGTCGGCGGTCGAAGACCGCGGCGCGAAGCCGCATTGGTTAACATTGAAGCCTATGGGTTTCAGGAGCCAATGGCGAAGGGCGCCGGCGGTGGCGGTACGCACCGCCGCGGTACGCACCGCCGCGGACGTGACCGCCATTTCCTATCTACTTATCCACTTGCGACTTGAACTTTCACAGGAGAGGACCTATACTGCAAGTGTTGCTGTGACCTCGGTCTGGAAGGGACAATGGCTGCTGCGACTGGGGAAAGGGCCCCTGCCTTCACTGGAGAGGAGTTGGAGAAACTTGTGGATGGGGTCCTCCCCCAGTATGCGCTACTCTACGGTCCTCCAGACCAACAAGTGAGTTTAATTCAATATGGATTTGGGGCCACTGGCTGGCTTGGGGGCCTGGCGGGGTGGCTGGCGGGGATGGGGGGCATGTTGGGGCTGGCGGGGGGCCTGGCGGGGATGGGGGGCATGTTGGGCCTGGCGGGGGGCCTGGCGGGGATGGGGGGCGTTGGGCCACTGGCAACGAAAATGCAGACAAACTTGAACGTGGTATTTCTCCCTCCCTGTACGTGTCACATAGGTCCGCGCCCATGAGAAGATCGGGATTTGGCGTGCCATCGCCAAGGAAGTCCGGACCCTGGGGGTCCACCATCGACGGGGCACCCACTGCCGCAAGAGGTGGGAGGACATCCACCGCGGGACCAAGAAGACCGCCGAGTCTCTGCTGGGGATGGCCTCCCAACGTAGGCGGGGTGCCTGCCGTCAACTGACCCCCCTGATGTTCCGGATCCTGGCGGTGGCCTACCCTGATTTGGATGGGCGCGTGAGGGCAGCACAGCAGACACAAGGGGGTGAGTACAAGCATTATCTACTCTGTTGTCGCGCAGTGGAGGTGTCTGGGTGGGGGAGGAGGGCTGTGGGTCCCCCTAGGCCAGGGCGATATCTGTAGGCTGGGCACCCCCGTAAGCCCCTGTGTCCCCAGCCACCACCCTCAGTAGTGTGTCAGTACAGCCATCCCTGGGCCGTGTCATCCATGGGTGCAGTTGTCAACTCTAGGCGTGTAGGGCATGTTCCACGGAATGCGTAGCGGACCCCAAGTGCGCAACTTAGTGCAGGGGGCATCTGTGTCTGTCATGTCCGCTAACTGTACCGGTGATCCATGTACTCAAAATCTCTTTATTTCTCTCTCCCCCCCCTTTTTGTTTGTCTTTCTGTGCTTGTGTGCATCAGCATCATCAGGCGGAGGAGAAGTGGCATCGGGGCAGGAGGGAGCTGCATCTCACATGGCCCAGGAGGGCCATGCCACAGAGTCTGACTGGACCAGTGAGACGGAGGGCGAGGGGAGCTCCACAACGGGGACGACTGGACCCTTCAGCGACACGGACACGTCCTCGGAAGGGAGCTCCCTTGCGGGGGTGGCACCATCCGTGCCCCCCGCCATTACAGGTACAGCCGCCACCCAGCGCACCATCTCCGCCCTCCCAGCAGCCCCTCAGCGTTCGCCCCGTGCCCGCTCTGCCAGGAAGCAGGGCATCTCCTTCGCCCCAGGCACCTCAGGCCCTGCCCCTGTTACTCCCGCTGCCCTCAGTGAGGAGGTCATTGACCTCCTCCGAACGCTCATTGTTGGGCAGACTACCCTTTTGAATGCCATCCAGGGGGTGGAGAGGGAGGTTCATCGCAGCAATGCGTACCTGGAGGGCATTCATTCGGGTCAGGCTGCCCATCAGCGATCGTTCCAGGCTCTGGCCTCAGCACTGACGGCAGCCATTGTCCCTGTCTCCTGCCTCCCTCTACTAACTCCCTCCTCCCAGTCTCCTGTTCCTCTGCCTGTCCCACCCACACCATCAGACCAGCCTGCACACACCTCAACACCCAAGAGCAGCTCATCCAAACATAAGCACCACAGATCACGCAGACATTCACACAAGCAACATTCCGATGCAGACATGCCAACAGTCACTACCACCTCTGTGACCCCCACCTCCTCGTCTCCCTCCTCCCTCCCTGTGACGTCTACACTCACACCTTCATTCACCTCACCATCAGCCAGTGTTTCCATCACCAGCATACCCTCCACTACAGTCCGCACACGTGCAGTCACCACCCCCACTGCCATTTACACGTCCCCTGTGTCCTCTCCCACTGTGTCTGTCACCCCCTCTTCCACACCACACAAACGCAGCCACCCACCCACCCAACAGCCATCCACCTCACGACAGCCTCCCGCTCCTGCACCTGCACCCAAAGACAGCAAACTTGTCTCGCCTACAACCACATCCTCTCCCTCCACTCCCATACCCACTGTACCTACCACTCTCCATTGTCCCAAGAAAATCTATCTCTCTACTGCTACCTTCTTTCCTGACCCTGAGCCCCCCCCTCCTTCTTGTCGGGGTAAAAAGAGCACCTCAGCCACCACCAGCCCTGCAGCCCCCTTGACAAGGGTGCAGGGGTATTGGAGCCCACCAGCCCGCAGGTCTGGATCTTCGCCCAGCAGCAAGGGGACAGCCAGCCCACCCCCTGGGAAGAGGAGCAGAAGGCGGAAGGGCCGCCACCGGAGCCCGGATTCGATATCCCCCCAGGACACTAGCCAGCCACCGTCAACAGCCACAGCTCCAAAGGGAGGAAAGGGCCACAGACTCCCGACTAAGGAGGGCAAGGGCAGCAAGGCGGAGAAGTCAGGCAGCAGGCCTGCTGCCCATGGAGGACCCGTCACAGCTGCCCAGGAGGAGCCCGCAACCCCCATAGCCGCTGCCCCGGGAGGAAACGGCACAGCTGCCCCGGGAGAGCCCACCACCCCCATAGCCGCTGCCCAGGGAGGACCCAGCCCAGCTGGCCAGGAGGGCCCCACCACCCACAGCCCAGGTGGGCATTGAAGGAGCACCATCCCCGCTGCCCAGGAGGGCACCACCAGGCAATGAGCAGTTGGCCATAGAATGGCCGCCGTCTCCAGCACCGCTCCGCTGGGGACCGCCGTCTCAAGAACCGCTGAACTGGGCCCTTCAAGGCAAGAACCGCTGAACTGGGCCCCGCCGTCTCCAGCACCGCTCTGCTGGGGACCGCCGTCTCAAGAACCGCTGAACTGGGCCCTTCAAGGCAAGAACCGCTGAACTGGGCCCTTCAAGGCAAGAACCGCTGAACTGGGCCCCGCCGTCTCCAGCACCGCTCCGCTGGGGACCGCCGTCTCAAGAACCGCTGAACTGGGCCCTTCAAGGCAAGAACCGCTGAACTGGGCCCTTCCAGGCAGGAACCGCTGGCCCTTTGGCAGACGTGGCAGGGCAGGATCTGTCTCGGGCAGGGCTGCAGGATGTCCTCTGGCCAACATGCCTCCTCCAGTGGCAGTGGAGTCTGTTATGGACTGTTTGGACTGTGGCTTTGCTCTCCCCAGGATGGCCCAGTGGGCAGGCCACCCACTGTATGGACTGTTTGGACTGTGGCTTTGCTCTCCCCAGGATGGCCCAGTGGGCAGGCCACCCACTGTATGGACTGTTTGGACTGTGGCTTTGCTCTCCCCAGGATGGGCCAGTGGTCATGGAGTCCTCTCGTGGATCTGGCGTCGTGTACTCAAGTGGCTGAGGTGCCCCCCCTTCCCCCTGAGGTGCCTGTCCTTTTTTCTTTCTGATGCCCCTGCAGTGTTCTCTCCATGGAGTTCTTGTCGTGGGACTGGGCCTTGTCCCTTTGCTCAGGACCCCTGTGGTCCACGGACAGTGGTTGGACTACATTTAGTAGCTGTATATATTTTGTACATAGTTTATTTATTTATTTGGATTACTGCTGTCCATTTTTCAATATATCTGCCCGTTTGAGATCTCTTCTTTTGGTCTTTGCATTATTTCGGAAGGGGGGGGTTTGTGGGTTGTGACAGTGATCTGTGGGAATGCATTGATGTGTGTGTTGTAGTGGGTGTGGGTGGGTGGGTGTGTGCCGGTGATCTTTTCCCTCCCCTGTGTCGTAGGTGCAGTACTCACCGATGTCTTCCGCGCCGCCGGGCGTTCTCCTGGTACAGGAGCAGGTATAGGAGTGCGGGGATGATCTGCAACTCGGGTTCCATACTGCCGGAATCTCGCGTGGAGTATGTGGAGGTGAGCGTTTTCCCGTTCGTAGTCTGTTTCCGCCGTGTTTTTATCGGCGGTGCTCCCGCCCCGGAAAAGGTGGCGGATTGGTGGGTCGTGATAGGGTGGGCGGTACATTGTCTGCCGCCTGGCTGTTGGCGGGGACCGCCGCGCTGCTTGTTTGTTCCGCCGTGGCGGGCGGAGTGTTAATGCGGCGGGCTGTGTTGGCGGTTCCCGCCAGGGTCAGAATTGCATATTTTGGACCGCCGGCCTGTTGGCGGGTTGGCCGCCGCTTTATCACCGACCGCCAGGGTCAGAATGAGGGCCTATATGTGTTATATGTTTCCTTCCAATAATAAAAAAAAAAAAAAAAAGGAAATCTTTGTCCAGGCCAAAGTTGAATTTGGATCCGACGTCCCTTGAGCCCTCCTCGGATACGCTGCGTGGGAAGTCCCAGTCAACTTTTGACATATGGACTTTGTCACTTTTTTGGAGCGTTTTCTCTCTGATGTCGGGCGATCCCTCCACAACAAGCCAATTTTGAGTCAATGTCATTGGATTGTCTACCCAGGAGCCTCCGGTGAAGTCCTGGAAGTCTGAAGCTGCAGAGCTTTTCAGCAGGATGAACCTCCAAGTCAGGGTGGGTCGCGGTTGAGGTAAGCCGGCTTTCATCATGATGTTGGGTTGGTCTCTTTATGGAGCTTTTTTCCAAAAGTTTTCCCAACCTCTGCAAACTTCTGGATCTTCTTCTGGAAGGTTTCTGAAGTTTCTTCAGGAGTCCACAGCTCACTCCAAGGTTCCAGAAGCTCTGAGTTGCTCCTTGAGGGTTAGTACTGCAACCCACAGAATAAACCGGGGTCAAACTCCAAAATGACCACTGGACAGTGGTCATCTGGTCAGTTCCTTCAGGATTTGATGCAGGGGACTCTAGTTAGCTTTTTTTTACTTGCAGCAAACAGGTAATCTCTTCTTGAACCAGTTGTATCCAGGCAACATCCTTTTTGTGGTGAAGCCCAAGTGTGCAGCTGCTGTAGTCTTTCTGAGTGCAGTGTCCTGGTGCAGTTTAGGGGTCCAGCATGGCAGTCCTTCTTCTTCTCACGTTGTTCCTTGTAGAGATCTAAGGTATGGGTGCATCTCTGCCATATTTATCCTTGCTTCTGGAATTAAAAGCAGGGGCAACTGTCCAATCACAGGCAGGCCACCACCCTCTTGAATCACCACTTCCTGGGAAGTATGGCAAAAATCAATGCCAGGGAGTAGAATTCTTTACATTTTAAAAATCCAAAATGTCAGAATCAGAATTTTCGAGGTTAGCTCTAGTTGAGTCCACGCACTGGTATTGCTAAGTTCTCTTAACACATCCCTCTTAAGCCCTCTCCTAATCTAATCAGGGGGGAACCTGGGTGTGTGGGCTTGCAGGAACTGGGGGAGGTCCTGAGCTGCCCCAAATGTCCTTCCCTCCTTTAAAGACCAGTTTGGCTGCTCTCCCCCATCCTGTTTCATCATCAGCTGAGGCAGATCTCCTCCCAAGGCACTTCCTTTGTCTTCAGCCCAAGCCTCTTCTGACCTCATCAAGGCAGCCTAGCCAGGCTGCCAGAGGCTGGCCAATCAGAGAAGGGCACTACAGAGCTGAAGTTGGCAACATTTAGTTGTAAAACTCTCCTCCTCACCAATGGCAAGTTGTTGGATGAATTATAACAATAGGTTTGATACTAAACGTGACTTATCTAGCTAATTTTGAGACTTTATTTATTAAAATTAAGGGGGTCATTCTGACCCCGGCTGGCGGCGGAAGCCGCCGGCCTGGCTGGGACCGCCAGAATACCGCTGTGCGGTCAAAAGACCGCCGCGGGTATTCTGGGTTTCCCGCTGGGCTGGCGGGCGACCGCCAGAAGGCCGCCCGCCAACCCAGCGGGAAACACCCTTCCATGAGGATGCCGGCTCCGAATGGAGCCGGCGGAGTGGAAGGGGTGCGACGGGTGCAGTTGCACCCGTCGCGATTTTCAGTGTCTGCATGGCAGACACTGAAATTCTTTGTGGGGCCCTGTTAGGGGGCCCCTGCAGTGCCCATGCCATTGGCATGGGCACTGCAGGGGCCCCCAGGGGCCCCACGACACCCCATACCGCCATTCTGTTCCTGACGGCCAAAACCGCCAGGAACAGGATGGCGGTATGGGGGTCGGAATGCCCATGGCGGCGCAGCAAGCTGCACCGCCATGGAGGATTCCCCAGGGCAGCGGGAAACTGGCGGTACACCGCCGGTTTTCCATTTCTGACCGCGGCTGTACCGCCGCGGTCAGAATACCCATGGGAGCACCGCCAGCCTGTTGGCGGTGCTCCCGCGGTCGTTGGCCCTGGCGGATTTTACCGCCAGGGTCAGAATGACACCCTAAGTCTCCCCATTTTACACTATTGAGCCCATTCACAGTGAGGGAAAATGAACCTGGTTATATTTATTCACCAGGGCTTATAAAACATCTTTTAGAAGGTCTCTGCTTATAGTTACACTGCACCCAACTCCGGGGGCACCAAGGGCACACCTTAGGGGTGACATATGTAGAAATAAGGTAGTCTAAAACTTTTGAAGCACTTTTAATTCTGAAGTCAAATTTGTGTGTAACTTTAATTTAAAAGCAGCCAGCAAGGCAGGCCTACCTGTAAAATGTGCACCTCAGCAGTGCACCTGTAGGTGCAACACATATGCTGGGGTCCCTAAACCTACATGCCCTACCATATACTAGGGACTTATAGGTAGGTTTATACTGCCAATTGTAATTAACTTAATTTGCATGCTCATTTTATTCCGAGCATAGGCCCTGGGACTGTTTAGCAGTGCCCAAGACACCCTCAGAGTCAGGAAAACACAAGCAAAAAGTGCAAAATGGGGGCAAAAAGTTAGGGGGTTTCTGCAATCAGCCCAGTTTTCTCACATTGATATATAAGGCAGTCCTGGACAACAAAACTTATGCAGTGATTGAAGGCGCACCCAAACTGCAGGAGCCTTCTAATGCAAACTTGGTTAGCAGTAGCCCCATCAAAAGGGTTTTTCCTGATGGTAGAGCTTTTGGCCTTTCCATCTATCAATATTCGTGAGGTTGAAGAGAAAAGATGTTCGTGTACAGGATGTTTGTACATTTTTATCAGTCGCCTCATTACTACGCTCCTCTAAATAAGGCCAGATTCAACTATTTTTTGGCATATCATCGTGAGTAGCTTACACAGATGATGAGCATACATTCCAGCATTTCAATACAAAAAGAGGGAGATAATGAAAAAATCGTGAGAGTTCCATTACTCCATTGAAACATAGGGAATTGTAGGTAGAGGACAGCTAAAATATGGCAATTTATGGTTTAAAAAATCAGGACTCTCCCGCCTGAATTTGTTCTGTTGGCATGCCTGATTAAATGCCCTCTGAAGGGGTTTTATGCATCACAGCAAAAAATGGCAATACGATGGGATTATAAAATTCCCTTCTGGATAAAAAACACATAAATCACATTAACCCCTTAAGTTTCACTTGGCATATGCCCATCGTCCACAAAAATACCACTTTCAAATACCACAGAAGTGTAGAAAAATATATATGACTTTAATCCTCTTTTACAAAATAGTTCACATACATTTTTCATAGCAAATAACACATAATATAAAGAATAAAAGCAAAAAAATAATGAAAACACAATAGCATAAGGGAAGACAACTGAGACATTACAATCAGACTTGCTCATTGTGTCAAGAAGTGTCCATGAAAATATTGCATACCATAAAGAGCCCCCTCCCTCACACTGCAGTTTCTGCATTAATTGTCATCTACACCTTTTGGTGGACATTTTTATAAAAAAAATGTCTTCCTCGGGACAATACAAATCTTTTCTTCTAAACAATTTCATCCAATGGTGATGTTGAGATGAGGGCCAAAAATCTCCTAAAAATAATTCTCTCACCAGGGGGATCATCTTGAGAATGTCTCTCTTTCCTCTTATGATTTACCAGATAGGAGAGACCTACCATCAGATTTTACCCAAATAATCCACTACACTCTATGACGGTACGAATAATCCACTAATTAATCTGACTTTCACTGAATAATGGTCCAGGTACTAGGTCCCTCCTGTGCAGGAGTCCTCCTGGTGTACTATCCACATGTCTATAGACCAAAGCCAGTTGTTTTTCACCTTATCAGGTTATGTGATTACAGCTTTGTTATAATGTTAACTTAACAATACCTTCAAAAGAACTTGACCCGTCCATAGCGCAACAGTAGTTACAAAACTACTGCTGAGCTATGGATGGGTATTCTTCACATAATTACTTGGGGCCACCACCAACAAAGTCCAGACCGTCATCAAAACCTGTCTGACAAAAATCCTCCAAATCCTCAGGCCAACCACCATCAATGACATACAACAACAGATTCCCAACTTTCTGCTCATGGAGAAATCATTAAAAGATGCCGTTCTGGATAGGTCATCCTCCAGCAAGCCTGCATTAATCACCACCAGGCAAGCCTTGACCTGGAAGCCTTAAAGGAAAAAGAAAAGAGGGAGGCCAAGAAATACTTGCTGCCAAGGTCGCAAGACTGACTGCAAGGAGATGGCTTCAAATTGAAAGAAGACCCTAGGACAGAGATGGGGGAAGAGTCCTGGTTGTTGGCCTATACCCCAGGAGGAGTAAAAGGGGTAAGTAAGTACTGGTTGTCGAGACGGGCCACTCACCTGAAAAGCAGGATATCTGCAGGGGCGATGGAATGCCCCTGACCTCCTGGAACATCTCTTGACACTTCCTGGTGGACACAGAAACCCTGGCAGGTACATCAAAAGGAAAAGGGGAGTGGAAGAGAAAGAGACAAAACACTGCCACATCTTGACGGTCCAGCCAGGCACCCTGTATTTTCGGGGTAGCAGGTCGTTGTTGACAGAGTGATTGTAGAGTTAGTGCACTCAACTTCCTTGAAACTGAATCTCTCTTTCTGATATGGGCATGGGAGCGGTAGAAGAACACGTGGATGCACCAGCACTATTCTTGGATAATAATAACTGTTGGCACAATTACTAACACTGCATTACCAAAAACCCAAACATGGTGCCAAAACAATAAGTACTGCAACACCAGGGCTGGCTTCAAAGGGATTCACTGTTGCACACTACAATTAGAACTGTGGTTGCACTTATCATGCATGAGGAAGACAAACAAGGGCATTCATTACATCACATCTAACTTTACTGCATGCATAGGGTTAAACTATAAGGAACAAAAACAATTCAAGAAATACAAATGTCCACACTGGGTTTTAACAGATAGGGTTGCACAGTTGGTTTGGTGTCACTGTGTGTGTGAAACCCCTTCAAAAGCAAATTCCTCAAACCTGAAACACAGGCATGAAGGACACAATTTAAACCCAATAGTTATGCTGTTAGAGAAAGAAAAGTCACGTAAATGCTCTTTTAAAATTTCACTGTCACTTTTTGATGCACTTGAGCTCAAGCAGATTTCCTGAAGCACATTTAGGCAAGTAACTACAATAATAATGTAGGATGTCCAGGAATGCATTTGTCTCTTCAAGATAAGCACTCTGCCAAAATACAAGGTCTGAAATACACCAGCTGTTATAGGAAAGTGCAGAACTCAAAGAATAAACACCCTGGAGAATACTAGTCACTTAGCTGCAGTCTTTTCCGGAGGGCTGGAGGAATGCCTAGTGTCAGCTGGTACAGGCACAAAGAAAAGAATTGCCTCAAAAGTCCTGAATACGAGGATGACAGCAGGGGCTAGACTGCCAAATCAGATGCTGAGATCAGGAAGTAAAACAAAGCCAAGCAGGGAGGCATGCTTCACTCTGCTATGTATAGCCAATCAGGAAAGCAGTTGAGTTTCCACATGTGGATGAGTCACCACACCTAATTAGAAGCACATGTCTACACCACACCAAATTAGAAGCACATGTCTACACCTGCTCACTTTAGCAAACAAGCATTGGTAAAACAATCATTGATAAAAATCAATTGTGTAACACAGCACATTATGTTTACTTATAAACATGAAGGTTTAACTAAGAACAGAGATATGATTTAACCCTAATCCCTGGGGATGCTGACAGATAACACAGGAGGCACCTCTGGGTTTCCTGACACTGGTAATTACTCGCGCCACATCAAAACGAAACACAAGCAACCCATGGTGTGCAAAATGATGGATTGGAATGTTGCCCAGAGTAATTACCAGTTGCTGAGTTTACTTAGAGCATTCGGCAATATAGAGCCCCAATTAAACAGTATAACATAGGAAGATATAAACTTCCTGGAAGGCAGTATAATACAAGGCCATAGGGGAGAGGACGATAAGAACTTAGAAGGCCAAACAATTAACGAGCAAAATGGGCAAACCTGGGGAAACAGAGATGATCTCTCACTAGACCAACCAATTCTTAGCATTATGAAAGTTATATGTACAACATTGGACTCAATTGCAACAACGATCATGGTCCAATCTCAAAAATTTGATGATAAACTTGAGCTGACTAAACAATTTACAACCTCCATACAGACCATAGATTACAGGATGGCCCTAGTAGAGGGCGTTATAAGGGAAAATCTGTTGCGCCAGGCAGAGGCCGACAAAATGGACAAGATGGACAGGCAAGCTTGTGGCCCACTGCTAGAAAAACTACTGGAAGTCCCGAAAGTAATCAAAGACATAATCGAAGATTGCAAATATAACCTTAAAAGCACACAGGTGTGCAATCACGAGTCAGCAGAAACAGAATCCAGATTAACTGAAAGGCCAATAGACAGAGAAGATAGAGAAGGGCCCTCTGGCCCAGGACGAGAGGACTGTCCAGATGCAAATACCCATATAGACAAGACTTAGGGAATCAATGGAAGTCTTGTATCTGGAATCAAAGCCTCAAACACAGTAGAAAAAAGGACCTCAAGCAATAGGCCTCAACCAATAGGTAGATGGAAAAACATATGGAAAAAAACTAGAGGAAATAAAAAACTACCAGCAAAAAAGGCTCCAAATATGCCACGACAGGCAAGCCCAGCAGGGCAAACTAGGAACACAGGCGACCAGTCTGCCTAACAGCAGCACAGAGATCAAAACATTAAGCCAGAGAGTCTTGAGAAACCAACTGACAAAGACACCAACTTTGTAAATAAAAATCCTGGATTATTGTGCGACAAAAGCTGCACTCATCATTCCCACATAAACCGTATACCCACTGGCCCCAGGGGAAACCAAGCATCAGGGCATGATACAGATAAAGGAAGGAGGTCAGAAAAAGAACCAGGTGCAAATCATGGGACAAACGAGGCAAACAACGCTCTAGTCAAAGGACAATCCAAACGGACCCTAGAGTCATCAAAATTAAGTACTGCATTGACAAGTACCTCCCAGCTACAAAAATAGAACATTTAGCTCAGGTACATTACTTAAATACAGGGGGAGACCACTATGGAAAATGCCAGCAGCCCCGAGCTCCATTACTGAGAGGGTACTACAAGAAAATAGTGAAAGCATAAGGGCAGAGAGCCCAGAGTTCACAGGAAGTGAACAAAGTATAAGAACAACCATCTGCGTGGACAATTCAATAGCTCCGGTTCCCGCACCTTGGACAAAAGTAAAACATTGCTCTCAGGCTAGCCCAGTAAACTACAATCTCAGTAGCCAGCCCAGGTGGGTTACTGATCCGCCTGCCCTATCGCGCCCAGTGCTTGACTTGGAAACCAAAGAAAAAATTGATAATTGGCCTCCAAAAAGGCAACCATATGAAGGACATAGGAACAAAGAGTTGCAATTTGGGAGGGATAAGGGCCAGGAAGAACGAACATTAACCAGTTTGGCAATTACCACTTATAACAAAGAAAAGGAAGATAATCAACTTCAAGGAAGACGGTCGCAGGGAGGTGGCGGGCATACTGAGATCCACACTGAAATAACTAAAGAGCTTGAAGTCACGATCACGTTTATCCCCGAGTACTCCTCAAGAGGAAGCCATGACATCCTAAATAGGACTAATATCCTACATTTGGTCAACTCTCTGCCAGCCTTGCAGAACGTAACAACCAAAGACCTCCTCTCAGTAAGATTCATACAAAGAAAAGGATTAGAGAACGGGGAATCAACAGAAACAGTCTGGGCTTCACCTTGGATAGTAGAACAGATCCTAAAATGTTCTAACTTGGTGAAGATTGGGGAATATCTACTGGAACTGTATCCAACAATATTTCTTGAAAAAGCTTCAAAGCAAAACGTGTCGGGTAGGCATGAGGTAAAAGGCAATTCTGCCTCGATACTGCAGGAAGCAATTAGCTCCAAACAACAACTCCCTGAATGAATAAATCTGAGCAAGATGAGGTTCTGTCTGTTGGTCAATTCCCCTAGAAACAGCATGGGCAATCCCCCACAGTTGCAGAATTACGAAGATCAGCCATCTAGAAGCTTGTAGCAAAAAATGGACGGCTTGAACACAAAAGACAGAACTAGTCCAACATTAAAAATGTTAAGCTGGAACATTGCAGGCTTAAAAAGCGAAATGGAGGATAAGGACTGGGTTGAATTAATCAAACAACAAGACATCAGCTGCTTCCAGGAAACTTGGTCTACTAATGCCATTGACCTAGATGGGTTCTCCACTTTCCATTCACCTGCTATCAAACAAAAAAAAGGAAGACCATCGGGAGGCCTGATCATTTGGATCAGAACTTCACTGCTGGGAAACTCTGCAGTAACTCATGCTGTATTAAGCAAGGAAATCCAGACGCTTGTAGTAAAATGTGAGGAGTGGTCACTCGAAATAATAAATGTGTATTTCCCTCCTATTAGCTGGGTCCAAGTCATGGCAGGTGTGCGCCTCCTCAAGGAACACATCTTAAACAAAAGAACTAAAGGTTGGAGGAACCCAGCATTAGGTCACACGAACAACCGCTCCCCTCAGCTCTGTAAAACCTTTTTACTGATATGCGGAGATTTCAACATTAAACCCCATTATATCCTCGGGGATGAACAAGTAGCAGAGGAAGATCATGTTTGGAACGACCCGACGCCCCTTATCCAACGTTGCCAAGACTCCAAGAAAGGAGAACTAATCTCTGAAGCACTAATAGAAGGAGGAATCCGTACATTAAACGGAAGAACAAATTCAGATAGAACTTTCAAATCTACCTTTCGAACTGGAAAAAGGCAAAGTATATTAGATTACATGGCAATAAACATCGAAGCCTGGCATTATGTCATCGACATGGAAATAAGGGACAGGACCGAGAGTGACCATGACCTATTGCTAATGGAGATGATCTATCCGGACATGAGCTCAGGGAAGACTGAGTCTCCATTTAACGGAAATAGTTTAACAATATCTATGAGACCAAATAGGAAAAACATATTAAGGTCAAATGTGGATGAATCCTTTATGAGTGTACCTAGTCAAACCTGGTTGTTATCACTCAGCTCATTCTTAAATTTACCAGCTAACGAAGCTTTACCCCTCCTACATAATTTTAATAATCTGTTATTACTAACAACAAAGGAAAGGACTAAGCATCTTCAAACTAATTCTAATACGACAGAGGGCTGGTTTGATGAAGAGTGTTTAAAACTAAAAAAGACGCTATCACAAGCACTAAAGAATCGGCATTTGAATGACCTTAATGAGCAACATTTTTACGAATGCAGGCAACAGTACAAGAAATTATTGAGATACAAAAGGAAGATATTCCCACATAAACTCTGGAAAATTCTCCTGCAAGCAATTTCAGCAGGAAACTGCAAAAAGTTCTGGGAGGTAGTCAGGTGGGTATGCGAAGGCCCTCCGAAAAACCTAGAACTGAATATCAACCCACAACTCTGGGTAAAGTACTTCACCGCCTTGTATCAGGAAGAGGTCAAGATGGTACCCGGTAGTACCAATAACTTAAATAGTTTTACTCAAGGGCTGGAAGGTAGTAATCAAAGATCAAGTAAGGCATTTCCACTTCAAGAGTCCTATGTAGTACCATCAAAATGGCCTGTTAGATTGATATATGAAACACAGAACAAACTAGTCCCTAATAAATTCCCTAGCACAAATTCCATGCGAGCAATCCATTCTATTCCATGTGCAATGGAGTTAATACCGGAATTCAGCGAGAAAGTGATTAAACAAGTTATTCTCCTCCAAAAGCTGTACAAGGCTGCAGGCCCAGATGGCAACCCCTCAGATGTTTATCGTAATCAGCTAATGTTATGGCTACCTGCTCTCGCCCGTTTATTCAACAGTGTTTGGCACCACGAGGTAATCCCCACTTCTTGGAAGAAATCAATAATCGTTCCAATTCACAAAAAAGGGCCTCAGGGTATGGTGTGCAATTATAGGCCAATCTCATTGCTTGATAGTGTTGGAATTGTTTTTGCCAAACTGATTCAGTCGCGCCTAGACCAATGGTTAGAGGATGGAGATTTATTATCAACACATCAACTGGTTTTAGGAGAGGCCAAAGCACAACAGATCAACTTTTTAAGTTGAACATGATCAGCGCTAAATATGTCACCCTAAAAGATTGTCTATTATATCTGGTCTTTGTGGATCTTCAAACAGCCTTTAACAGCGTAAATCGCCAAGCATTATGGCAGTTATTGTTGGAAATGGGTATACAGGGAAACATTTTAAGGCTGTTAATTCTATTGCATACAGGAAATACTGCCAGGGTCAGATATAGTATGAGAAATGATTATATGGCAGAAATTCCAATCCAGCGAGGCATAAAACAAGGCTGCGTTTTGGCCCCAACCTTATTCAATTGCTACATAAATGAAGTAAGTCAAGACCTGAGGAAATTAAATCTGGATGTGCCAAAACTAGCTAACGAAAGTATACCTATCTTGCTTTTTGCTGATGACGCTGTATTACTGGCAAGAACGGAGATAGCAATGCATCGACTACTTAGGGGTTTTGAATCATTTTGCACCTCAAGGAGTATGGTAATCAATGAGGGGAAAACAAAGCTTATGATTCTTAACCAAAAACAGATGATGCAATCGACTTTTAGGGTAAACAACAAGCCTTTGGCCCGAGTGGCTACTTATGACTACCTGGGCTGCAGACTGGACGAAAAACTGACATGAAAACCGCAAATTTATAAAAGTAACATCTCCTTGGTCCAGCAAGCTGGAGAGGTACTCAGATTTGCAAAAGCTACAGGCAACCATTCTGTGAGTTCTGCACTGCTTGCATATAAAACAAAAGCAAGGGCCGCAGCACTATATGGCGCAGAGATTTGGGGATTTAGTAAGACTCCATCAATACAAGTAACCGAGAATAAATTCTTACGCTGATTACTTTGTTAAGGCAATGCCACACCAATGAATGCAATAAGAATCGATCTACAAATGAGAAAGGTTGAGGACTACATTGCATTGGCTCCAGTAAGATACTGGATCCATATTTGGGCAAAAGTGGAACTCAAACCATATAGAGATGTACTCATGGACATCATGAAGTTACAAAGTTATCGTAAATTGCCCTGGTTCAAACATATCCCAACCATCCTGGCTGTTATCGGCCAGGAACACTTCTGGCTCCATCCAGGAAAAATCAGAAGGCCTCGTTTATCTGTCATAAAAAAGGCATACTGGGACCAAAAGACTCAGAGCATGTGTGAGACACTTAGCCCTTTATTTAAGCGTTACATTTTGTTTAATCAAGAGCTCAAACCAGCTTTTTTCATAGACAGTATTTATCCGGAAGAAAAAAGGGCTCTCTATTTTAAATTTTGTGTGGGCACACTACCAGTGATGGCGGTGACCAACAGATGACAAACCGTCCCATCTGGTAGATTAGAATGTTGTCCATGTCTTTATGGTGGCCAAGAAACACTATCCCACTTCCTCTTATTATGCCACTTCACGCTCAAACTCCGCAAATTGTATTTCCGTCCACTTTTTAGATCATACGGAGTCAGGAAGTGCAAGGAGGCGGAAGTGTTATGTATGCGATCTGACGAGAAACATATTGTGACAAAGGTCTCAACTTATATACTGGAAGCTTGGAAGTTACGTCTATCAATGCACCTGCAGCTGGCAGAAGTATAATTGCTTGTGTTGTCCCATAGCTATTATTAGCTTGGGAATCCGGTGCAGGTTGCTGTAAAACGGGGTTAGGTCCTGGGTCACTATTAAACTGATGGTTGGCACCGTAAGGTCCCAAATGATTAGTGCCAGAATAAGATATCTAAATTTTAGATTTATAATGTCTTTTTAGAATAAGTTAAGAGTGTCATGTAAATTATGGTTATAGATCACGTTTTATGATAATGCAGGGTAAAACTGGGTACAATTTGGCACCTGTTAAACTAAAAATTCAAGTACAGTTTTTTTTTTTTTATTGAGCTGTTTTATTTAATGTGACTTTTTACCGAGTATGATGGATTGGTATTCATTGTGTGTTATTGTTATGGCCGGATAGGCTGACAACAAATAAATAAAAAAATTAAAAAAACTTAGAGCATTCCATCTATCACTTTTTCTATACTGTAATATGTCACCCTAAGTAGGACAGGTGTGCCCAGACGTGGGGCCTGTGCACATTGTCACTGGAACCAGAGCAATTACCAGTAGCTGAGATTAAATTCAAGCATTTCATCCATCACTTTTTGTATACTTTAGTATGTTGCCCTAAGTGGGACATGGGTCATATGCACAATGTATCACCGGAACCAAGCTATATCTGCTGATGTGCCCATCATACAAAGGGCAAAACTAGTCCCTGGTTTCTTATTTTCCTGTTCAGGGAGGACTCAACTTGGCAATTTGAGCTGGACTGCAGCCATCTGAGCTGGGTCCAAACTGAGGTGGCATGGTGTACAAAATAACAATGGATTGGAATACACCGCAGAGTATTTACCAGTAGTTGAGAATAATTCAAGCATTCCATCCATCATTTTTTGTTTAATTCAGTATGTCCCACTAAGTGGGATGTGAATGCCCAGACATGGGCCCCATGCACACTGTGGCACTGGAACCAAGGTATATTCGGCTGATGAGCACATAACAAAGGCAAAACTGGTTCCGGCTTACTTAGGTTCCTGTTCAAGGAATACCTGGCTTGGCAGTTCAGGCTGGCTTGTTCTCATTGGAGCAAGGTCAATATTGATTTCCATAAAGCTGAGCCCAAACTGAGGTGGCATGGTGTGAAAATTAAGCGTTATTACCACTGAGTGAGATTAAATCAAGCATTCTAGGCATCAATTTTTGCAGCCTTTTTATGCTATTGCTCTCATTTTACTTTTTTATATATTAATTTCTCTTGGCTGTTAACCCTCCTTTGTCCCTATTTATAGAGAAAGTATTAGCAAGTAATATCCAAAGTACAGGTCATACTTGAGCACACTTTTATACCTGAACACTCAGGAGACGCTTGACCACATGCTAGCCACATGCTAGCTGTAACCTAATATTCTATCAGACATTCCCTAGGTGAATTTTTGTTGATATCTTTCTCGTTGATGATATTATTGGGAATTCCAAAATACAGCTCTAAATAGTGCTGTGAAAAATCAGCAACATTTGGGCAAATATAGTAAAGGTAGCTGGTCATAAATGCATAATGAAATGTTTCAGACTGAAGAAAAAAAACATTATTACCACCGAAAATATATTTGCAGTGAATGTTTTAGCATACTAATTTCATCTCAAGGGAATCGCAAACATATTTTGTATTGCAGTCCCTCGAGCTCATTTCTCATTACCAGATCCCTATTTCTTTTAGAAAACTCAGCATCTGTCAGATAAAACACTCAGCGGATTTCCTGACCTCATATGCTTTGGAGCAAATTTGAACATCAGGGTTTTCTGCGATTGTCTTTCTACCTCTTTAAATAATAAATACTGAAGGTTTATTGCAACATCTATATGCTGATGTACATGTAGATACCAAGAGGCCACATTTATAGTACTGACAAGTGCTTGATAAAAATAAATATCTCCTCCTACAAATGTAGAAAATAAATTCTGGTTCCATTGTCCTGGTTTTTATTTCAATTATTTTTCTTCCCATTGAAACGTATTCTATTATCTGTCAGTTTTGTTTTGAAAAGTGTCAGATATGTAATGAGACTAAAGGCATTTAAGGTCAGGCCCTACAAAACATTTCGCCCAAAACATTGTAAAGGACTATCAGGAAAATGTATGAAGATCAGTCAACTTGCAAAGTATGACGTTTCCGACCGGAAATTAGAGACCCTAATAGTTAGAGTCAGGACCAGTGGGACTGTCTGATCACAGATGACGTTTAAAATTGACAAAACAGTACTTTGGGTACTTTCATGCCATGAGAGATTGCTTTGAAAATAACACTAACTGTTAGTTTGTGGGTACTAAGAAAGATTTGCATTGTCATTCGTCAAAACGTTAAGTGGTGCGAGTCCAGAAATTAGCTTCACACTCTATTACATGTTCTAGGGTTTTTTCACAAGTAATGTGCTTCCCATATGAAAATAACTAGGTAACAAGCATTTGCACGCGCTAGTTTTCCTCCCTGTAGATATTTTCCAGTACGTTGAATAGGGCTACTATGAGTGTGGCTTTTGTTAGAGTACACATTGGGTTTCTGTGAATTACAATGTTACAAATTGTTTCTCAATCAAAGACATTATGCTTCCTCTGCTGTTCATTCTAGAGGTTCCTCCCATTAAGAGAATTATCTAACGGATCATGCTTTTAAACTTAAATCATATTGTCGATTAAAGTTAATTTTCCATCTAGGCTTAGCAAAATATATTGACATGTCCACATTTCTGGACAAGCAACAGAAGTGGTCACAAAATGTTGAGCCCATTTCACGACTGCTTCCTATTCTTCACTTAAATTATTCTGAAACGAGAAACCGATGACCACTGTGAGTTTAATTTTAAGAGATTGAGAGGTTTTCTTTCTGCCTCTATTAAGCCACTTTCACCCCTTGACACAATGTTGCTTTTAAAGTATGCCTGGGAGGCACTTTCAGAGTTCTGCTCCTCGGAATTCCACAGTGTCTAAAAAGGTTCTCAAAATTCTGCCTCACACCGTGAATGGGTAGGCTTTTGCTCCGCTGCTCGTTCACGCTACTTGGTGCCAGTATTGCGCCCCATGCTGTAAAGCGAGTGTGAACTGCACCACGAGATTGAGTGCGCACATCCATTTTGTTTTACCTATATACCTGTTTTGTGAATGGTGCTGGGTCTCTTTTCTTAATTCACCCTAAATCTATTCAATCCTCCAACTATCCCTCTCATCCAGTCGTCTTTTATGTTTGTTAAAGTAGTGTGTATCTTTGTGTTTGTGCTTGTGGGTATTTGTCTTTTTTTATGTTTCTATGATTTTTGTGCTTTTGTTTGGTTTTCCCTTCCTTATTTCTTCCTTTCTTATTTATTTCTTTTTCCTGTTTCATTTTTTGGCCACCAAGTGCCATTGCAGAGCATGGGTGAAGCATCACCAGTGCAGCTGGTAACTGCACACCTTGCGGTCACTGACACCGCCAAGGGGTGAAGCCTCGCACCATTTCTTCAGAGTCAGAGGTGGTTGCACTCGTTATTTTTGTGCAGTGCCACCTCCCATCCATGCTGACAGCAGGCCCAGGAGTGGGTAAGGCCTGTGGGAGCACTGGCTGCTGTGGTGGAGGGTGCCTTAGTGCGTGCCACAGAGGACTGAAGTGAGGCACGCCCACCAGCATGTGAAATACCGCTGTCCAACATCCTCGACCGAAAGCAGGGCCTGCTGAATCTGCTGGACATCTAGGTTGTGGGGCTTGGTAAGTAATTATTTATTTGTTGTTCTCTAAAATGCAATTTTTTTTTTTCAGGCAGCACACTCAGAGGTAAGTTAAGTTTGCATAACGTTATAAATATTATGTGGTCCAATTTGAGCAAGCCAGGTGCTCAGCTCTACCAAATCTTTCTTATCACTTCTCGCTTGGGCTGATTATTTAAGAAGTCATGGAGCCTACTTGATCCTGTCAGTAAGATAGTGGTAGTAGTAATATCAGTGAGTAAATGTTTTCTGTGTCTTTCTTTTTATGTCACTCGTACAGTCCAAAGCAATCTCCCAGTGATGTGTAGCATGCATCTGTGCATTGAAAAGGGAAACTGAGTCAAAGAGGATTGAGAAACAAAGACCATTTGTTGCAATGCATTTGTAGTTCCAGTGTAGTTTAGGGGATTTGGAGTAGGGCTTAGGTTTAGTAAATTAGGAATAGTTCAACTCAATACTAGAACAGTACAATGTGTTACTGCGTTTGCCTGTCAAAATATTTTCTAGGAGATTAACTGCAACCACTAATCTATTTTTGTAATCTTCTTTATTTCTTACATTAGCAACCAAGGGAAAAAAGAGGGAAGTACCACCACCAAAGGCGGTGTGGCAATGGCTGACAGCTCTGTAGGCCCAGTAAGTCCTCCTGTTAATATTATTTCCGTAACGTTTACCTCTCCCCATTTAGAAAAGTTTTTCCTTGTTTTCTTTTAATACTTTTTCAAATCCTCTTCATTCTGTCTAATGTTTGTTAATTCTTGTTATCCATGTATTATACTTTTTTCAATATTTCCTGTTTCTGTAGCTGACTTTTTCCTGTCTGTACTAGCCTGTAGCTTTCTTCTGCTTTATTGTTAAGCATATACCCGATACCTTATATATCCTGTGTAGTGATACTGTGAGAATAAGCAAATAGATATTACAGCCCAAAACATGCTATTCTATGTATGCTTGGTGAGAAGGCTTTCTTTTTCTTGAGTGGCCATGGTGACCCTTGCAATGTTATGTTGTATGTAGGCCTGGGTGGAGTACGCAGAGTTGTGCTAAGTGGAACTTCACAGAGTGGTCAAAAAACTCTGCCATGCTATGTGTAGTTCCACAGATTGGCAGAGTTTCCCTGTCACCGGCCCATTTGCATTGCATTTTACGTCAAACGCAAAAAGAGGTAAATTTTTGTGTTCAAAAGTGCATGCAAATGGCACCACACAGTTTGCATGGAAATGGGCATCTTATTTTTCATGGTGCTAGGCCTGTTTTTTAATCCTTCTATATCTTTTCAATCCTCCTCCCTCCTCCTTAATCTACCACCCAGTTTTATTTATTTTATTAGTGTGTGTTTTTGTGCCTGTGTATTTTAAGTATTTTTTTGAAAAAAAAATTGTTTTCATGACTTTTTTGCATTTGTATTTATTTTTCCTTTCCATCTTTCCTTCCTTCTCCCGTTTCTTCTTGTTTCCTGCACTCCGCCCCGTACCTTGGAAAAGCAGGGTGGCGAGCAGTGGAGGATGGCGCCAAGTCCCACCAAGCAGCCAGCAGCATCAGCCACCTACTTTGTGGTGATGGCACCACCAAAGGGTGCAGCTCTGGCCAATCTTTGTGAGGTGGGGGTGGCAGCTCTACTTTTTTTATGTGCAGCGCTACCTCCCCTCCATGCAGGCAGTAGGCCTGACAGCGGGTATCCCCTAAGAGAGCTTCAGCTGCTTTGGGAGAGGTTAGACAGGTGTGTGCCACACACTAGCCAGGTCCAGCGCACCGCCCAATGGCTGACGCACAATTGGGCATATATCCTCAACCGGGAACAGGACCTCTTCGACCTGCTAGGCTTTGAGATTCTGGGGTACGGTGAGTATGAATTATATTATTTGTTATGTTTGTGCTCTACAATGCTCACTCCTTTTTCCAAATAGCATGCTGCTCACACTCAGAGGTAAGTTACATTTAGTTTACTGAATAATATTATATGATCTAGTTTGGGCTAGGCAGGTGTTCGGCGCTACTTAATCATATTCATCTGTGCTTGATTTGGCTGATTATTTAAAAAGCTACTGCAATGAAGACTCCTCTGTCCTCCTGTCACCATAGTGAATTAGTGATATCAGTGAGTTACCATATTCTGTGACTTTTATCTGTGTAGCTCGTACAGTCCCTAGCAATTTCACAGTGATGGGGAGTACTACTAGTATGCATCTATTCATTGCAAAAAAGGGAGACTGAGTTGGTCCATCAAGGGGGTTGAAAAATGAAAATAAAATCAAAGATCATTCCTTGTAATGCATTAGTTTCAAATGTAGTTTTTGTTAAGGATATTTGGAATAGGGATTTTAGGATTAGTATAGCCATTCCACAATAGTCAAAACTAGTACCATAGGCGGTCTAATTTAGATAAGTACAATGTTACTGCATCTGCCTGTTATGATACTTTTCTGGAGATTAACTGTACCACTAATCTATGTTTTTATCTTCTTTTTTTCTTACACCAGTACCCAAGGGCAAGAAGAGGGGCAATGTCGAGGCCGGTCCGGGAAGAGTGGGGGAGGAGGAGGCACCGACCACCAGACCAGCGCCACTGCTGAGGGATCTGCTCATCCCAGTAAGTCCTATTATTTAATATGATTATTTCCCTAACTTTTACCTCTGGCTACTATTATATTACTTTTAATTTTGCCTTGTTTATTTAGATGTACTGGTTCCTTTTTTCTTAACTCCCTATTCAATTTTTGTTTAATTCCCGTTATTCCTGCATCTTTTTTCTGTCTTTCATTGACCATTATTATTCCACCCCTTCATTTGCACTTCAGTGCTTCTGAGTCATCATCATCTTAGGCTATAGCTTTGCCCCTCCAATACGAAAAGTTTTTGGTTGGCTTGACTTCCTGGTTTTTCTAACATTGTGAACCAACAAAATGGCCAGAATGATGTTTTTGATAGAAGACACTGCTGTGCTAACCAAATTGTCGCAATGTATTGCAGTTGAATTTTTTTTTATTGAAAAAGTTAAGTGAAGGTGTATCTGGCATCTAAAAAATGTATAATTTATTTTAGCCACACCGGCCACCAGTGGTGCCTCTCTCAAGTTCTGCTGCAGAAGGAGAGTCAGTCGGGGGAGAAGCGGCGGCAGGAACAGGCAGTGGTGGCTATAGGTGAATATAGTAGGAAGAATGAAAGGATGATTGTATAAATACTTGTATGAATAAACAAGGGAGATGGACATGCTGCACACTTATTTTGCTAACTTTGTTTTATGGTTACTAAAGCTATGGTTCAAATTGGGGGGTATTTTAATTTGTGTTCTATACCTGGACTCACTGTGTTTGTTAAGCGAGGCAGATATGTATTCCACTCATTATCATTCATTAACCGCCTCTCTGCACATTTCATTTTGCCACCCATGACCGAAGTGTAGTATGGCTCCATTTGTGACTGCAATGTTGGCTGTGCAATGTGCGCCTGCTTCAGTTAATGTGGCATTTTAAAGTTTTCAATGCATTGAAAACCTAATACACAAGGTGTGTTTCCCTTTGCCCACTCAGTCACCTCTTAGTAGTTCATTCCTTTATTCTTTCCAATGTTCTTCCATCCCAGCCTACAAAAAACATTGAAAAATCCCTTCTTGCCATGTGCCACATTTTTATGGCCATGTGAACTGTTTCCAAAATATAGTCATGGTTTCCCATAACAGAATTATTTTACACCTGTTCCGAATTTTCCCTTTAGACTTTCATCTATATAGTGACTGATGAGGCAAAGCTTAGGCACATGATGAAACGATGATCAGTGACACCCCTCTTTTTTAAAGCAGAAGCTCTACCTACTGGCCTAATCCTTCTGCCTTACACTGCAGTAGAGTAAGTCAAGTTCCCTGTCCTTACTGCCCAGCAAATTAATTTGTTGGAAATAATTTGTGGTGGTGGGTGAGGCTAGTGAGTAAAGTGGGACTAATAAGTGTCTGATTTTATTTCAAGTTTAGCATAAGGGATATTCTGTGTTGAGTGTGCCAAATACAGTCTATGAAACCAGTTCCGTTCCCCGTAGTGCAGTGCATTGTTTTCCCCACTGTCTACTTATGGCAGACAGGATCATTTATACCCACATTTTATATGTGACACAGGTGATGTAGCATCTTATTTTTTATTCATTTGCCTCTTTAGAGTCAGGGTAGAGACCAAGTGAAAGGCATTTAGAGAAGAGCAGGGCCATTAGAACTAAAGATAGTAAACTGTCCACTACAGGTTCCCCAGCTGCAGACAGTAGCAAAGTACCCAAAGCGCTGGTTAGCATGTCTCCATTAATTTGGCACAGCAACTTGTACTCCATAGTGCATAATTCCTTACTCATAAATGGGAGGTAATTAATTTGTATTTTTCCACTAAAGGTGTCTGTTTAGTTACTAGGAAATCCTTAAAAAAATCAAATCACTGTTATTTTAATCTTGTGTTATCCTGCCTTTATTCTTTTCGAACAGACAGTCAGGGCTTTTTATGTGAGGCATGTGTGGGTAAGAAAATAACATTGGGCCTGTGACTCTCCTAATCATAATCACATCAAATTCCAATGTCTCTAGGGCAGCAGCAATGTATTGTTTCCATGCCACCCACTTCTTTTAAAGAAGTGTTTGCTCAGAGCATTGTTTACAATTGGTCTTTTTTTATTTCTGTTTTTCTTGCTATAGCTACTCTTGCTGGTTGACCAGCACCACCCGCTAGGCAGGAGATAGTGACCTGTGGCGGCAGAGGCTAGAGACTATACAGGCCAAATACCAGTGGCTGGTGGTCCTATAGGATGAAGAGGCAGAAATAGCTGCCTCTGACCCAGGGCCCAGTTCAGCAGCACGCCAACCCCAGCATCCAGCCCCCCAGCCATTACACTGCCAGAGCCCTGACTGCACCTGCTGCCCCTCCACTCTTACACAGCATTATTACATTGTATCCTGCAGCAGATGGATCGTATGGAGAGTCAGCTTGTTAGGATCAAGCAGAGCATGGACCAGCTCTAGTCCCAAATACACAATGGCCTCTTCTGAGTCCTTTGTTTATATTTTTTTGTTTTGGTAGGAGCGACTTGTTAAGTTCGGAGAAGGTGACAAATGAGTTGAGACTGTGTCTCACTTTTGACTTTTTGCGGACAGGGGTATGTGTTTGGGGAAAGGGGTGGGCCTTTTGTAGGTAGAAAGGGTGAATTTTCTATTTGTTAATAATAAAAGGGGATATTTTTCTTCATTTATGTCTCAAATGTTTAGTTTGGTGTTTTAGTTTGCTCTGCTGTCTTAGTGTAGCCTGTATTTTAAATCTTTTTAAAAAGTGTATGTCATAGCCCTTGCTCTACTGCCCTAAGTAACTAAATTGGCCACTAGGGAATGATTGTCATTGCATACTTTGTGATACACACAAACAACATCTTCTTCAGTAGAAGTTAATTAATAACGAAACAAGTTCATTTCAATCCATAGTTCTTTTCTTACCTGAATAGATGAAGTGTCAGCTGATACCTCATTCTTCTTACTGCAGGGTCTTCCCAAGGTGGCAAATTAAGGGGATAGTAGTAGTACAAGGCTAGCGTGCTAACAGGGAAGACACAAGATGCCACTCCCACCTATGTGAACTCAAACTCCAGGATTAATCAAAGGGTTATTTATCACAGTCAACTAGATTGAAAGAAACCAGAGAGTAAATGGGTCATAGACCAGACTACCACAATGACAGTAATTGACACACATCAAAGAAAATCTGATATGATAATAAACAGTGGCGGCCGGCAGCTTTAGGAGAGAGAGGGGCGGGCGGGAAGCACACACACACACACACACACACAGACACACACAGACACACATGCACATCCATTAACAACACTCATAACATTCAAACATTCACGCACGCACCAAACATTCATTTTAAAAGTTCACACACACTCATTCTTTCACACACACATGCATGCATGCACATCCATTAACAACACTCATAACATTCAAACATGCACGCATGCACCAAACATTCTCTTTAAAACATCACACACACACTCATTCTTTCAAACACGTGCGCACGCACATCTATTAACACTCAGAACATTCAAACTTGCACGCACGCACCAAACATTCATTTTAAAAGATCACACACACTCATTCTTTCACACACATATGCACGCACATCCATTAACAACACTCATACCATTCAAACATGCACGCATGCACCCAAAATTAAAACATCACACACACACTTACCTTCCGCCTCAGGGTCCCAGGAAGGTTGGGACTGCTGCCTTGCCTTATTGGCTGACCTTAGGTCAGCCAATGAGGGAAGGCACCAGTCCCAGCCTCATCACAGAGTGGGATGGGGGTCAGTGAGACTGCTGACCCCACCCCACTCTGTGACGAAGTGTCACTGATTGACACTCGCCCTGGGCACTTCAGGACTTAAACCTGAAGCACCCAGGTCAAAGTCAATGGGTGACGCTTTCCTTGTCACCCACGGGAGGGCCTCAAGGCACCTTTGCTGAGCCGAGGAGGTCACACCCATAGGAGATGTGACGTCCTCAGCCCAGAAAAGTTCAGCTCAGGCAGCCAGGAGTCTGCGCAAGTCGCGCATGTCTCACTCCTGGCTGTCTGAGCTAAAATTGAAAAGTGTCTGTCAGGCTGACCTTTGTTCAGCCTGACAGACACTCTTCATGAGGGGCAAAAGGTGGGGGGCATGGCCCCTCCGCCCTAAAGGACGGGCTGTGCCTGATAATAAAATGAGCAATATCAGCATCTTCTGAGCAATAGAAAGCTAGTATTTAAAAATTAAATTTAGGAAATGAAATCTTAGAGTAAGAAGTGGGCTCAGAGTCAGGAGTGGTTAGACAAGGTTAACAATTTACACAACACACAATGTATGGCCTTAATGATGATTTGGATGGGGCTGGTGTGGAATATTGCTCAGGTAATGAAAGGTGATACAGTGAGTTGGTGACGCTTTAATCACATCCGCCCCAGCAAAAGTGTGATCCATTTATGTTGTAAAATAAAGTCACATCACAATAAATCACACATTCCTAGGGAAGAGGGTTAGGGGCTAGATGAATTTGGTAGAAAGGGGAATTTGGGGAAGGTGTGACAAAGACAAACACAACAACAAGCAAACCAGGACAATATTCATCTGGCGCTGAGCAGCACACCATCATCAATCTGTTATGATAGGGAACGATGAAGGGATCAGTATGTCACAGTTCAGTTAAATGCATTGCAAACAGTCTTTCTATCCCACAGAGACCCAAGATAGTATATATCTATATGTTATGTCTTCTAGGATTGAAAAATACAAATTATGGAGGATTGAAGTTAACCCACCCAGTTTTAAAAAGTACGGTTGTTAAAAGGAAAATTATACAATATTCCAAAATTGGGTGGTGCATCTCCATTCTTCTTGGAATATCTCTCACTCATGGGTGTCTAGCTGAATCTGTCCAGTAGGTAAGCTGAAGTGTTGAGCTTTCACCAAGTTTGTTTGTGCAGGAGAGGACTAGAAGGCCTGGAGATTGAAAAAACAGTAACTGTATAATAATGTAAAGGAGAAGGACAAAAGAAAACAAGGTAAGCTTCATGAGGAGTAAGGAATGTACCAAGGAGAGTCAGAGGCTGAGCAAGAACAGAAAGAGGAACTTCACATTTTAGCAAGCATTGCAGCAAACAGACACTCAGCAGCATTTCTCAAATCAATGCACCTCTCTCCAGACCACAGAGCTGAGTGAGAACTAGGCCTCAGAGTCTTTACCCTCATCATTTCTCTTTGAAGTCGATAACTGTCTCCTTCTAGCTGCTGAGGTAGTCCTGCCCTGAGTCCTTCCATCCTTCTTCTCCTTCTCCTGATTCTGAGTAACTCTGTCCCAGTCCCAAACTGAGCAAGGTAGACTTCTGTAGTGCACTGTTGTTGAAGAACAAATAGAGAAACATAATTGTAGTATTTTGTGTAGGTTTATGTTTGGTTGCTAAAGTGACTGGTCTGGTCTTCGAGGAACCAGAAAAAGGGAGTAGACCCTGCTGATAAATGTTGTTACATTTGCAAGGCCAATCACTTTCAGAAAAAAATGATCATGCATCAGCACTCAACATTGTAAATCATCAAAATCAAGTTTACAGATTTGTTGAATTCCTTCCTTCAGTCTCAGCCACTACATACATCATCAATCATCACTCAGAAGCACTCAATAAAGCACACTCACTAATGAAATAGTTAGTGGTTACCTCTTCGAATCCAAGCACAGTGGTTGATTAAACATATTATTGCCTCTTAGATGGTAGCAACACATTGAAATGTGGCATTATCCCTGGCAGTCTTTTAATCAATGATGTTCTGGGGCAGCCCGGCTAGATGTTATGTTATGTAATGTTATGTTATGTTATGTTATGTTATGTTATGTTATGTTATGTTATGTTATGTTAAAACAACATAGTCTTGAGTTTTTTTCTGAAAGAAAGATATTCGGTACAAGTATGCATTATATAAGGAAGTTTCTTCCAATAAGATGGGGCCAGAAACGAGAAAGTTCTACTGCCTGCTTTGGATTTATTTATTTCAGGAATCATTAGGAGTGCTCTGTCACTCGATCTCAGATTTTTCCTAGGGCAGTAGAGCATCAGCTTTTAAGCAATGTAAATAGGGTTTTTCCCTATGAGGGCTTTATGGGTTGAGCAGCATGTCTTTAAAATTATTCTTTATCATATTGTTAATCAATGTGGAGACTTAAGAAGGGGTACAGAAGCGGTACCTGAAGGCTGGTTACATACCAGCCTGGCAGCAGTGTTTTGATCAACTTGAAGTTTGTCATTTACGGAGGTCAGCAGAGAATTATAATAGTCCAGCTGGCTACTTATAAGACCCTGTAGTAAAGTCTTCCTGGCTGATAGTATCAAAAATGGTAAGTCTTTCTCATGCATATGCAGAGGATGTTAGCAGGTTCCAATCATTAAAAAAAACTGCTCTTTCATAGTTAGGTTCTGATCCAGTTAAACACCTAGAATTGTGACCGCATGCTTACATAGATGCTTTACCAAAATAGTATAAGCATCAAGTAACATTTTGAAGCATTTAATTGCAGACAGTTGAGGGTAATCCATGCTGCATCTGCTTTCATGCCAGATTGAAAACATTGCTTGGTGTTCTCATGATTTTTATTTAAAAAAATCACCAATTGAGTATCATCTGCATAGATAAAGATCTCTAGCCTAAAAGTTCTGACAAGTTGTGCTAAGCGAGAGACATATATATTAAAAAGTGAGGGGCTCAAGCAGGAACCTTGTGGCACTTCCATATCAAGCTGCCTAATAGAGGATTTTTATGGGCCTATAGAGGAGAATTGTGATCTATCACTCAAGAAATCTTTGAGCCACTTTAAGACTGTCCCTTGAATGCCGCAGTCCTAAAGTCTCTGTATCAGCATCTGGTGAGACACCATAACAAAAGCGGCAGAAAATTCTAGCAACACCTGCATTGAGGGGGTGTTTGAATCAAGGGCTAATCGTATGTCGTCTGTCACTGCGACTAAAGCTGTTTTTGTACTATGTGCAGAGCGGAACCCCTATTGTGGAGGTCAAGAATGCAACGTCTCTCAAGGTAGGAGGTTAATTGATTATTAATGAGTGCCTCCACAATTTTACTTAGTAAAGGAAGAAGAGGGATAGGTCTATAGTTGAATAAGTCAGTTGCTGAAAGAAGGGCCTTTTTCTGGATAGGTCTCACTTGTGCTGTTTTCCACACCTTTGGGAGGTTGCCAGTGATAACCAACTGATTGAATAAGGAACATACATCCAGAGCTACCAGCTCTGAAAGTATGGTCACTATTCTCGGTGGGCAGACATCACTACGAGAACCTGACTTTCCTTTTTTGTAGCAAACTTTTTGCACGTCGCAAACAGTGAATTCCGCTGTTTGCGACGTGTAAAAAGCACATCGCAATGCCCAATCCCCGTTTTGCGAGTCAGTAACCTGGTTACTGAGTTGCAAAACAGGACTGCGAGTCGCAATTAGGAAGAGGTGCTCCCCTTCCTAATTGCGAGTCGCAGCACAATGCTGTATTGCTTTTTGACCGCGAACGCGGTTGCAGAGCAATCACAGTTACCACCATGCCACAGTGCCAAAATGCTTTATTTAAAAGCAGTTACAGACATGGTGGTCTGCTGTCTCCAGCAGGCCACCATCCCTGTGAGTGCTGCAAGTCTTAAGAAGTTCGCAAATTACGACCCACCTAATTATTATTAATGAGGTGGGCCTTTGCGAACCCCTTGTGAGTCGCAGATGGTGTCAGGTACACCATCCTTCATTCTGAATTGCGACTCGCATATTGCGAGTCTCTCTGACTCGCAATTTGGAAGTCGCAATTCAGAAAAGACATACATCTGGCCCTTTATTCTTTATTCTGGGGTGAACAAAGTAACAACAGACAAGCTCTATTTAAGAGAGAAGGTTTGAAAAGGGTAGACACTAGATGTAGATCCTTAGTGGCTTTGTCAAAGTTAGCATAAATCTTATTTATTGTTTGCTCAAAGTGATCTGCTATAGAATCATATAAATGTTGAGATTTAGGTTGCTCAGGCTTACAGGCCTGCAGGTTAGTAAACTTCTTCAGGACTTTGTTTAGAACTGTGGAGGAATTACTTGCCAATAAAATTTGTTGTGCTATAGCGGATCTACAAGCTGTTTTAATATTTTTATGATCTACTGTGAGTGCAGCTTTATATCTTGCTTTATCCACAAGATCCTTATTGGCAGTCATTCTAGTTCTTTCCATTGAGAGTTTTTCTAGACTCAGTAAAGTACCATGTGGCATAGGTTTTCTGACTGATATTGGTCCTGTTGTTTAACAGGGCGAGATGGTCAAAAGCCAAAACAAGTGCTTTATTAAATTTGTGAAGATTTTCATCCCTATCTGTAGATAAAAAGGGTAGAGAAAACTTAAATTCTTTGGAAAATGAGTCTGTGTTAATGTAAAAATAATAAAAGGACAGGCAATGGCATGTGAAGGATGCAAGCATTGTATTGTATGTGCGGAAGGGAATCTGAGGGCTTCTTCACTTCACATATGTCCAACTCCAATCCGGCTATTTATGTGAATATTATAAATGGTGGGGCAGCATAAATTTGACACAAACAATGTTCTACTAACTATTTTTGTTTGCAAAGAAGGAAGCTAAATGAGAAATAGTTAAATGTTTTATGGTGGCACTGGCATACTCAGTCTGGGAAGTAGAGTTTGTCCTCAAACTCAGGTGGTTCACCCAGAAGTTATTCAGCAAACACACTTGATTCTGACCAATCATCCTCTTCCTCCTCCTGTGGAGTTTCAGGAACAGTTGAATCAGGTGGTATAAAATGTTCGTTAATTTTGAACATGGCTAATCTCTCCATGTTTTGAGGCAAGAGCCTAGTCTTTCTCACTGTAACAACTGTGCCAGCTGCACTGAACACATGTTCAGCAGACACACTGACTATAGGAAAAGCCAGATACTTTATTGCCAGCCTGCTGAGCTCTGGCCATTGGTGCATGTTCCCATACCAATACACCAGTGGGTTTTGATCCACACAGACCTCTTTTAGGTATCCAGATACGCCTTATCCTCCCACTGATCATTGGTGCCTGCCACGCACTCAATCTCTTTTGCCTTTGCCTCTGCGCTGGACTTAAGACCTGCCACTTGAAACCAAGCCAAAGCAGAGGTTGGGGTTGATTCTTCTCTTCCTGTTGCTGTGGTTGTTGCCAGTGTTCTTGTTGCTGGTGTTGGCTGCTCTGAGACTAGACTGCCATCTCTGGAAGTGGAAGGCAGTACCCCAGAACTTCCACCCAGGAGTGGGACTCTAGTAATTTTCAACCATTCATCTTCCAGGTCTGTGGCTTACTCAACATTCCATGTATTGTATTTTGAAACATCCCCATCAGAAAAAGAAAAAGAAATGAAAGTGCCCAAAATTTTTTTGTACTATGGATCAAGTAGTGTGGCACAGATGTACTCTTTGAACAACATGATGTCTCTTTGCAGGCTTGTCTTACCAGCCAAGGATTAAGCTTTGAATCAAGGCATGAGCTCCTGCATTTTCATTCACACCTGCAAGTGCGAACCTTTCAGACACATTTTTAAACTGGTCCCGTAGGGGATGCAGCAACAGGATAGCTTGGGCCACCGTGCTGTCCTCCTTACTGACTTCCAGTGTGAAAACCTCAAAAGCAAACAACATCTGTGTCAGGCATTTGACTAGGCCCCATTTGTCCGCATCCATGCTTTTCTTAATTGTATCCCAATCCATTGAATGATATAGTCATCAATCTGACTGTAGTGCTCAAACAGATGTTGCACCATGTAATAGGTTGAGTTCCAACATGTTGGCACCTCCTGTATGAGGACATTGACTGATACTCCATTAGCACACTTTCTGATCAACTGCTTCCTGGCTTTAAAAGAATGGCTGAAATGAGTGCAGATTGTTCTGCAGGTGGGCAGTATGGTGCTGACTATGGGTCTGATTTAGATATTGGTGGGACTACCACTGTCCCACCAGAGCAGCAGGCCCAAGTGGTCCATCAAGTTGACGAAGTTTCCACCACAGCATTTAGAGCTATGGTATTTGGACCTCTGGCCACGTCAATGGAGTGTATTCTGTCACAGGAATGTTATCCCACAGCCAGTGTGTTGAACTCCAATGCTGGCATATAGCACTTGGTCGGGATGGTGGGACTGCGCTGACCTTATTTAGATAATACAGTCCTGCTGGCTTTGTACCAGCGGCAGTACCCCGATGGCGGGAGTCTATCGGTGGACCTATTCAGCATTGTACAATGGCTGTGGCTGTTGGATGGATGCTAACAGCATACAACTGATGTATATTGGCCAGTTGTGAATACCTGCAAACCACACTGTAAAACACAACCCATTTCAGACCATGATTCTTTGCTATTACACTGCAGAACACCATTTTAGTACCGATTTTGCCACACTCTAGTCAGGATTTTCGATCAACTTTTGGGGCACTACATAATTAGTTACTCACTATGGCAGGGAGGAGGAATTGTCATTCATGATGTGCGAAATTGGAGTAAAGCCACAATTGTTTGGAGCCCAAGTACAAAATACAGCCATATCTCAGAAAAGGCAAATGTGGACCAGTTAACAGAATGAATGCTGTAGCAAATAGTCTGCGCTCACTGGAGGAAATTAGGAAGAGATGGAATGACATATAAGGGAGAGTGCACTCACTGGCCTCTAAGTGTTACCAGTAGGCCCAGACTACTGTTGGTAGTTCTCTCAATCTCCTATTACAACTCTTTCCCTGGAAGGTCTTGCAGATCTTCCATCCTTAAGGCTTGACAAAAATCCCTGGTGGAGTGGAGACCAGTATGTTAAGCTTAGGAATGGCTCAATAATCACAAATTGAGTTTTTGCATTTAACCTAGCTGTTCCGAATACTTCAAGACCCCTATAAAAACATATAGCTAAACTTGATTCAACAAAATGTCTTGTTTTATCCAAATTTCTAGCATCATGGTTGTGTCTGTTTTTTCAACAATGCTCAGGATGTTTTGTCAGATTTTTTGCTGTTTTCCAGAGATCATCTCTTGCACTTGCCAAGTCCCTTGCTTTATTTCAATGCATGTTGTTGAACTTGAAAAATAGGTTCCAATCTTCACCTCTCTGCACATGAAGGAATATTGCTTGCAAGTGTTGTTTCACCTATTTGCATAATTCACATGTGTTTTTGATATATTGTTAATGTGTACTCATTTTCACTGTAAATATTTGAATAGGTATGTTTAACTCACATTTTAACAAGTATTGTCAATGGTGTTCAGAAATGATTACAACTACAAAGATACCCTGTTTTGTCTCTGGAAAACAGTAATGCAATGTGATGTTGCTCAACCTCCCTTTCTTCCATACATGCACATATGTAAAAGTGCTATGCATTTGTCATACACCATTTCATGCTATGTAGATGTAGGAAAATGTAATTTGTTGTGTTGATCTAGTATGTTGTCAACTTATTTTTACTCTATTGAATTGATGTGATTGCTTACATAATTCATAGGCCGTTGAATCAAAGATTTTCTATCATGTTCTGTGGCATGCTGAATATAAGTAGTTTTGATACACAATTTACTTTTCAGTGTCCATATGATGATCAATGCCATGATTTCTAATATGTTGTACTACAGTATTTTGTTTAGCCAGCTTGGCCTTGAAATGGTTTAGTTCTCAATTCTTCTCGCTACTTTGTTGGGTAGAATGTCAGGTAAATGTAATGTACCCTTTCTATGTAGCATTTTTCATTTCAGGACATCTCTTCAACATTATTACTGAAGTTTGCATCTATATAAATTAACCCTCATATATAAATTAATTAAAATCACAAAAAGCCCTAAATCATTCTATTAATCATAATTTTCACTTTTTGGTTGCTTCGTTTGTATTTGAAGACACATTTGAGATACAATCAAAACTTTTAATTTCCTGTTGTTTGTAATGCATTATAGGTCTAACACAGAGGGCCACTAGATTACCATCTGCAACTGAAGACACCTCCACTCTGGAGCAGGATGAAACCTCCAATAAAAACTCCACTTCTGCAAGCCCAGATGATGTGGAGCTCCCTAGTCCACCTCGTCTGGCTGGGCAGAAAGCTCCAGTGAGTCTCATTTGGCCAACACCTATACCTCTCACCCCAGCTGCAACAAATCCTCAGCCTCAGGATACCTACACTCCCTGTGTCCAAAGGAACCTCACACCAATCTTGTGCTCCCCAGTCCTGGCTACTGTTAAGACAACACCACCACCACCTTCAGTTCTGCCAGGACCCAGTGGAATGGGGCACACTGTCTCAATGGCTCAATGGGAGGGAATCAGTGGGCCAGCAAATTGAGGACACTGGGATAACTGTCACCCAGACAACCATTGACCAAATCTTAAGAGCTCTAACTCAGTCCCAGGACGCGATGGTCCAGGTACTTACAGTACAGAGCTCTGGGAAATGAAGCAGGTGCATAGGGAGCACAATGTAGAAATATAGAATCACAACTCCAATTTGTGGGCAGCTGGTGGTGCCTCCTTGCCCTTCCCCTTGGCAGCTGGTGGTGCAACCTTGCCCTTCTCATTGGCAGCTGCTGCAGACACACTGTCAGTGCTGATGGCTGCTTCCCTGGACCCTCTCCCACCTGTAGTAGCTACTGACACTACTGTGGACGTGGACTGGGTGGCTGAGGTACTCACCTTGGTTCTGACCACCCTGGCCTAAAGTGAAGGACGGGGGTGGGGTAGGGAAGAGGTCAACAGCAGTGAGGTGGGAAGAGGGTGACGGTTTGATAGTGGAGAAAAAGGGAGTGGTTGTAGGAGGTGTCTGTCTGCTGTGTTTGGGTGCAGGTGCATGGGCTGGATGCTGTTGTGAGGTGGATGGCTGTTGGGTGTCTAAGTGCTTGCGTTTGTGTACTTTGGGAGGAGGGGACACAGTCACAGTAGGAGAGGACACGAGGGACGTGTGCATGGATGTGGGGGGGTGAATGCCAGTGAGAGGTGTGTAGTGATAGGCGTGATGATGATGGGGGTAGTGGATGAGGGTGTAGTGCATGCAGGTGTGAGTGGAGACACTAATGGGAGGGTAGTGGACGAGGAGGGGGACAGAGTGGAGTTAGTGGATGTTGGTATGTCTTCATCTGGATGGTGTTTGTGTGAGTGCCTGTGGGTTGTGTTTGCCTGAGCCATTCATATGTGTTGTCTTGGGTGCATGCTGGTCTGAATGTGTGCTTGGGATAGGTTAGAGGTTGTGGGGAATGGGACTGGGTAGAGGAAGTTGGGGGGGGGCTAGAGACAGGGACCATGGCTGCCATCAGGGAGGAGGCCAGAGCCTGGATAGATCTCTGTTGGGCCGCCATGCCAGAGTGAATGCCCTCCAGGAATGCATTTGTTTGTTGCAAATGGCCTGCCAGCCCCTGGATGGCATTTACTATGGTTGACTGCCCAAAAGAGATGGATCTCAGGAGGTCAATAGCCTCCTCACTCAGGGCAGCAGGACTAAGTGGGGCAGGGCCTGAGGTGCCTGGGGCAAAGGAGATGACCACCCTCCTGGGTGTGCGGGCACGGGAAACTCGCTGAGGGGCTTCTGGGAGGGATGTGATGGTACAGGGTGGCGGCTGTACCTGTAGTTGGGGAGGCACAGAGGTGTTTACCACCAGCAGGGACCTTCCACCGGAGGAGGTATCACTGTCAGAACTGTCCCCTCCAGTCTCCGCTGTGGTGCTCCCCTTGCCCTCCGTCCCACTTGTGCCCTCACCATCGGTGGATTCAGCCTCATGAGCCCTGTGGAATGCAGCTCCCTCCGTCGCTGGTGCCTCTGCTCCTCCGTCAGATGATGCTAATGCACATAAGGACAGGGTGACAAACAAAAAGTGGTGGGAAGAGACAAAGGATACACTGGCAGCAACAACACCACCGTTGGCGTACTCGACACGCACACACACAGGGAACAGCCCTCCGCACTAGGCAAAGCATTACCAGTCACAATACTAGTCACCAGCCCTTGGACAGGAATACCTAACGCCAATAGCAGCATACCTGACACTCACAGACCCCTGCCCAGTAGTGGATGCCACTAACTTGCTTGGAGGTGGTTCACATCATACCCTGCCCAACATCGGACCTACCCTGCAATGTCCGGCCTGGCCTAGGGGCATCCTCAGGCCCACATCCCCCACCCAGAGACCACCATGCACAAGTAGTAAATTGGGAAACTGTATTCACCCCCTTGAGGGCTGCTGTGATGCCCTCAAGCGCCCATCTAGCTCCTGATAGGCCACTGCCAGTACGCGGGCCATCAGGGGGGTCAGGCTTCCTCATTGGGAGGCCATCCCTAGCTGGGCCTCCGCCGTCTTCCTTGCCCAGCGTATCAGGTCCTCCCACCATTTCCGACAGTGGGTGCTCCACCTGCGGTAGACCCCCAGGGTCCGCACGTCCTTGGCGATGGGACGCCATATACCATTTTTCTGATGGGTTCTAGCCTGCAGAAAAAGAAACATAGATAAAGTTATCAGTCATACCGTCCAGCCTTGTTACAGTCATGGCACACCATAGCCCTCACATCCCCTTACGCACAGACATTGCCCACCATACATGAAGCATGCTGCCCAGAACCCTTCATCCAATCCCCCCACATAAGGCCCTCACACACAGCACTCCATGCATCCACGCCCCTTGCATTGTGCTCACGGTGCACTCACCTGTTGGTCTGGAGGCCCATACAGCATTCGGTACTGGGGTAGGACCCCATCCACCAGTATCTTCAACTCCACAGCGGTGAAGACAGGAGCCCTTTCCCCAGTGACATGAGCCTTGGTCGATTCCAGACACAGGTAACAGCAGGACTTGCAGTGGAGGTCCTCTCCTGTTGAAGGTCAGGTAGCAAGTGAGTGAACAGATAGACAATGATGGTCACGTCCGCGGTGGTGCATACCGTCACCGCCGGTGTGCATCACCAGTGGCCACTGTAACCCATAGGGCCGAATGACAACCAAAGAGGAGTTGCACTGCGGTACTCGACCGCCTCGCGCAGCGGCGCACAACGTCAGCCGCATTACATCAATTCCACATATCCATCCACACAGGACAGGCGGACACCATTTCAGGGGGGGCAGGCCATGGTACCTAACTGCGTCACATTACACATAGGCACCACTTGGGTCTATCCAACAACATACTGTTACAGTCAAAACATGCAATGCAGTTAGTGTTTGGAAATGTGGTATACTGACCAGCTGCACCCTGTTTTGCCCCCTAGATTACAACCGCTGTGGATAAATAGGAAATGGAGACATCCCCCCATCTACAGACCCCTGGTGGACTTGGCAACAATGGAGGACAGGCACATCATCCTCACCTATAGACTGGACAGGGTCACAGTCACAGAGCTTGGAGCCTGACCTGATATCTGCTATCCCTCAGCCCACCAGGATCCCCCCTCTTGTACAAGTCCTATCTGTGCTCCATTTCTTGGCAAGTGGCTCCTTCCAATTGACAGTGGGCTTGGCAGCTGGAATGTCTCAGCCAATGTTCTCAATAGTGCTGACCAGAATGTTGGCTGCCCTGATTAAACACATGCGCAACTACATTGTTTTTTCTCTCAGGTGGAGGATTTGGCCACAGTGAAAGCTGACTTCTATGCAATGGGACATATCCCCACCATTATTGAGGCTACTGATGGTAACCATATTGCATTTGTTACCCCTGGAGAATTGAACAGGTGTTCAGAAATCGAAAGAGCTTTCACTCGATGAATGTGCTGATAGTGTGCCTGGTGGACCAGTACAGCTCCCATGTCAATGCAAAGTATCCTGGCTCTGTGCATGATGTCTATATCCTGAGGAACAGCAGCATCCTATATGTGATGGCTCAACTCCAGAGGCACTGGGTGTGGCTAATAGGTGAGCCCTGGTTCCCACCCAGTGGATGTTGATGTAGGGGTATGGTGTGGGCCCTAATGTTTAGTGTGTGTCTAACAATTGTCCCTCGATAATTGCAGGTGATTCTGGTTACCCCAGCCTCTCATGGCTAATGACCTCTGTGAGGAATCCCAGGACAAGGGCAGAGGAATGTTACAATGAGGCACATGGGCGAACAAGGAGAATAATAGAGAGGACATTCAGCCTCCTGAAGGCCAGGTTTCGTTTCCTCCATCTAACAGGTGGATCCCTGTACTACTCACCCAATAAGGTGTGCCAGATAATCGTGGCATGCTGCAAGTTGCAAAACCTTGCCTTGAGACGCCAGGTACCTTTTCTGCAGGAGCACGAGGCTGGAGATGGGCGCGTGGCAGTAGTGGACCCTATGGACATTGAAGATAAGGAGGCAGAGGATGAGGATGAGGACATCAGAAAAGACATTATACAACAGTACTTCCAGTGACACACAGGTAAGACACTGTAACTTCACTTTGCATTGACAGTTTTGTATTTGACATTGTACATGGCAGGCAGATTCTCCCAATTCTATGGCCACTTACGGTACCCTTTGGCATCTTTATTTTCAGATATCTGTGCCCCACTATGGCACCTGGTGTGTTGACTGTAGCAAACTACAGGTCATTCCCATGTATACATTACTGTACATTTGTATTGCAGTGTTTAAACCTTGTTAAACAAATACGTAGTTAAATCATTTGACATACTTCATACTTGTATTTTTTCAAAGGATGTTTATTTAAGTGCTAATAAGTAGAAGGGTATGTGCAATGGGCTGGGGTGATGGTGGAGGAAAGTCCAGGATAGAGTCCAGTCTATTTGTATCACAGGTGCATTATCCAAGATATGCCCCGTAGGAAGAGGAGCAATGGCAGTTCAAGGTGGACAGGGTGACAGAGTGGGACACAAGGGTGACAATCAGGAGAGTCTTATTTCCTGACGGGGGTCTTGGCAATGTTCTCTGGCTTCTGCCTGGATCGCAGGGACCGTTTGCGGGGTGGTTCCCCTTCTGCAGGCCTGTTGTTCCTGTGGTGGGGCCTCCTGTTCACTAGCGGCAGCAGAGGTGGAGGGCTGTTCATCGGTGTAGCTAGTGTCAGGGGCCGACCCTGTGGTGTGCCACTGCCTCCCTCATGGTGTTGGCCATATCTGCCAGCACCCCTGCAATGGTGACCAGGGTGGTGTGGATGTCCTTCAGGTCCTCCCTGATCCCCAGGTACTGTCCCTCCTGTAGCTCTGGGTCTACTGCAACTTGTACAGTATCTGGCCCATCGTCTCCTGGGAATGGTGGTATGCTCCCAGGATGTCGGTGAGTGCCTCATGGAGAGTTGGTTCCCTGGGCCTGTCCTCCTCCTGTCACACAGCAGTCCTCCCAGCTTCTCTGTTGTCCTGTGCCTCTGACCCCAGGTCCCTGATCGTCCTGTGTTTGTGGTGTGCCCTGAGGTCCCTGTAGTGGTGGACACACTGCTGATTGACGTGTCCTGGGGACAGAGGTATGGGCCCGCTAGGTAGGTGCTGTAGTGGTGTTTCCTGAGGTGGGAGGCTCTTTGGTTGCATGGGACTGTGCCTGGGTAACTGACTGTCCGGAGATCCCTGATGGGCCAGGTTGGTCATCCAGATCCAGAGGTGCTGTCATCATTGTGGGCTTCTTCTGTGGGGGGACTGGATGTTGCTGGCACCTCCTCTTTGGTGATGTTGAATGGGGGACCTGTGGGGATGTAAAGGCAGTGTTGCAGTGTATGCGTGTGACATCTTGTGCATGGGTGTGTTGCCCTGTATGGTTGTGATTTACCTGTCAGCTTTGCCTTGTGTGTGTAGTGATTTTGTGGACTAGGTGATTGTCGCTAATGTGCATGTTTTAGGGATGAGTATTGCAGGGCTGTGAGTGATGTCCATGCATTGGTGGTGCATGCAGGGCTTGGTATTGGGATGGGTGGGTTGTGATGATAGGGTGTATGTGAGGTAGTGGAGTGATGGGGCGAGGGTAGGGGTGGTGGTATGTGATGGCATGCAGGTCGGGGGGTTATAGTAATAGAGATTTGACTTACCAGTGTCCAGTCCTTCTGCTACTCCTCCCAGGCCCTCAGGATGCAGTATTGCCAAGACTTGCTCCTCCCATGTTGTTAGTTGTGGGGGAGGAAGTGGGGATCCACCGCCAGTCCTCTGTACAGCTATCTGGTGTCTTGCAACCATGGAATGCACCTTCCCCCGTAGGTCATTCCACCTCTTCCTGGTGTTATCCCTTGTTCTGAGGAGGTGTCCCACGGCATTGACAAAGTCCACGATTCTCCGCCATAGCTCCATCTTTCTAGCAATGGATGTCTGCTGCACCTGTGATCCGAATAGCGGTGGCTCTACCCAGATGATTTCCTCCACCATGACCCTTAACTCCTCCTCTGAGAACCTGGGGTGTCTTTGTGGTGCCATGGGTGTAGTGTGAGTGCTGTGTGTGAGGGTGTGTGGGGCAATGTATTGGGGTGTGTGCTGTAAAGTGCATGGATGGTGTATGGTTGTTCTGTGGCTCTGGTTCTGTGGGTGCTCTTGGTGTGTCTCTCTCTCAATCGTCAATTTGTTTGAGTCATTAAGGGTTGTGGGTAATGTGGGTGTGTGTTTTATAGTGGTTGTGTGGGTGTGGTGTGTGTATAGGTGTCAGGTGTGTGTAGTTTGAATTGTCCAATTTAGTGTTGTTTTGTTTGAGTGTGTGTATTTTGAGCGCAGAGGTATGTACCTCCAATGTTTTACCGCAGTTGAATGTCCACCACGGTGATTTGTGGTTCACAATGTGATGGGTGATGTTCTGTTGGTGTAACAGTGTGGATTTGGATGCCGCCAGTTTATCACTGACCTTTGGTCTGGCAGACTTGTGTGTGTGTCTGTATAGTGGCGGATTGCTATGTGTGGGTCATATTATGGGTAGCGGTAAACCACCACGGTGGCGGTATGTTGGCAGCAGTCGGCATTGCAGTAAGCTGGACTTACTGCCAATGTCATAATGAGGGCCTATATGTTTCCAATTTCTAACAAACTTTAAAAAACTGAACTCTCAATGTATTGTGTCATACATGTGTAAGCAACAATTTTTTGTACACATTTTAGAGATTGTTTTACAACTCATGCATAACCCAAATTGTCTGCACAATTTAGAATTTGACTCTCCAAGACCTTGGTACGATGAAAGAAGGGAAAATAATCAAACTAAACATATTAAATAGGCAAACTATTATTGATTCATGTCATCAGCAAGGGCCAGAAATCCTGCCTCACAATAGGAATTCCACATCAATCACACCAGTAGTCACACCAATAGTCACCAATAGTCAAAAACATGACAGTACTACAATTTGTGGCTACAGAATAATTTCAATATACTATAGCAGTATCTGGAGGCATGTCTCAGCTATGCAACAAAATGTTATTTCTACAATGATGAGACACATCAGCAACTTTATACACTTAACACAAAATGAAGATTTTGCCAATGTGAGGGGAGAGCATTATGCTATGGCTTAACACATATATGTGGTTATAGCAAGTTAAGGAACACATATTGCCTTGTCAGTAACATCCAACAGATTTAATACAATCTCATGAACTTCCATTCACTCACTGTGAAAGTTGTCTCTGTACAAGATTTACACATCCAAATTGGGTGTCTGTCTCAGGATCAACCCAACAGCAACATACCTATGCAAATGTGGCAGCTTTGAAATGTCCAAATGAAGATGTCATGGTGAAGGGTCCTAAAGGATCCTAAAACAGAACAGCAAGGGAAAATTAATGATTTCACCTAAAATATTGACTCAAATGATAAGTTAGGAGGACATATATACTTAGCACAAGCAAAGATAATCTATGTCAATAAACGCGGTAGTCAATGTATAGAAATGTTAATCAACAAACATTTTTGCCCTGAACTAATCATTATTACTAAATTACCACTATGTTACAAGTTGTTCTGACAATTGACATAATATTATCTAAAGGCAAACTCACACTTAAGTGAGGAAGTTGTCAATAACATCTTGACATATGTCAATTCCTTCCTCGTCACCACTGTCATCTTCATTTACCATTTCAATACCCTCATCCAGTGGCTCTTAATGGTCTCAATCCTCTGCGAAGATTGAGATGTTCAGCCGCAGGGCTATGCTGTGCAACATGCAGCAAGCAACCGTGATTTGGCGCACTTTATCGGGTGAGTCGAGAAGGGCTCCACCATTCTTGTCCGCACATCTAAATTTGGCCTTCAGGAGCTCAAAAGCTCACAGCACTTGCATCCGTGTTCTTCTGTGGGCCTCACTGAAGAGGACTTCCCCTGGTGTTGTTGGATTCCTCAGCCGAGCTAACAATCATGGTTGGTTGGGATAAGCAGAGTCTCCTGTATGAAAGTAAAACATATTTTGAACAAAAATATTCCTAAACTATGAATAAAGCAAATTGACCTTATATCATACTGTACTTAGCAAAAAGCCAGGCCCTCTCACTTCTACGTTGTGACATTTACAGGGGTATGGTGTTGTTCAGTAGGAATCATGTGTTGACCCTGAGAAACAGGCACACACACTTGAGATGTACCAATTAGGTAAGCAGACAACTTGCACATTGATTGAATGGAAGTTCTTCAGATTAGAGTAGACTTGTTCCCTGGAATGTGGTGGTACCAAGGTAATATGTGTGTCATCAATTGCTCCAACTATATGAGGCATGCCACCCTAAAACATATAATTCTTCCTTCACATTGGCAACATCCTGATGTTTTGGAAACTGGATGAAACTTGTGATGTATCTCATCATTAATGAAAGGACTTCTTGTAGCACACCACTGAAAGTTGGTTGTGACATGCCTCCAGATACTGCCACAATGTATTAGAAAGATACTGCCTTACTGTATTGGAAAGATCCTGTGAACACACAATGAAGTTCTGCCATAATTTTCATTATTGGTGTTATTGCTGTTATATTCCTACTGTGAGGCAGAAGGCCAGGCTCTAGCTCGTGATATAAATATAGAATAGTTTGCCTATTCAATCTGTATATTTTATGATGACACTTTTCTCCATCGTGCAATGTCTGGAAAAGGTCTGAAGACTTGAGGCTGTCATCTTCTGCCCCTCCCTTGGTTCATTTGTCTGTGTTAGATAGGGGGTATCTGGTTGGCAGTCAGTTTGCACTCAGTCCAAGCAGGGACCCTCACTCTAGTCAGGGTAAGGAAGCTACACTCCTAAGACAACCCCTGCTCACCCCCTTGGTACCTTGGTACAAGCAGTCAGGCCTATCTCAAAGGCAATGTGTAAAGTATTTGTATCAACACACACAGTAATACAGTGAAAACATTCCAAAATGGACACTACACCAGTTTAGAAAAATAAGTAATATTTATCTAAATCAAACAATACCAAAACGACAAAAATCCAACATACACAAGTCAAGATATGAATTTGAAAAGTAAAAATAGTCTTACCTACTAGTAAACAATGATAACTTGTTGTTACAGAAAGTGCCTGATTGGCGTAAAAAATAAAGCTGCCTGGGCGAGCGTACATCGGAAAAGTCAGCGATGCGTCGATTCCTTACTCTCAAAAGAGGCCGTACGTCGTTTCTTCTCCGGTCAGGTAGGCAATGCATTGTTTTTCTCCCCACAAGAGAGCGATGCGTTGATTTCCAGACAGGCACCTTGGATCCGTGCAGGTTCAAGATGACTTTGACACCCAGCAATGGTGCGTGAGAAATCTGGTCACATGGAGTTGGAAAACTGCACTGTGTGGGGTTTACGTCCTTATCTGCAGCCGCCAGCAGGTGTTGCATCATTTCTCCAACCGTGATGTATCGATCTCCCAGTCACAATGCAGGAGGGGCATCAGTTTCAGCCGCAAAGTTGGTGGTGTGTTGTTTTTCACCCATACTGCAGGTGGTGCATCAAACTTTTCCCTGAATGTTGTCCTGTGCATGGATTTCAGTCCTTGTGCTGCCAACTTCACCTCTCAAGGGCCAGGGACTGGATAGGACACCACTTGGCAAGGCAGGAGTCTCAGCAGAGAGTCCAGGTGCTGGGAGAGGAAGTCTTTGATGGCCCTGAGACTTCAGAACAGGGGGCAAGCTCAGTCCAAGCCCTCAGAGATTCTTCTCAAGCAGGAATGCACAACAAACTGCAGTCTTGGTCCCCTTTCACAGGCAGAACCAGCAAATGCAGGATAGCCCAAAAAAGCACAGGCAGGGGCAGCACTTCTCCTCAGCTCTTCAGCTCTTATCTTTGGCAGAGGTTCCTCTTGAATCAAGACGTGATCTAAAAATCTGGGGTTTTGGGTCCACTACTTATACTCCTTTCTGCCTTTGAAGTAGGCAAACTTCCAAAGAAAGTCTCTGATGTTCAGAAGATCCTGCCTCACACCAGGGATGGGAGACTGTATCGTGTAAGGGAAGGCACAGCCCATTCAGGTGAACATGATCACTCCTCCCTCCACTTTAGCCCAGATATCTCATTAGGATATGCAGGCTACACCCCAGTTCCCTTTGTGTTACTGTCTAGATGGATTCACAAACAGCCCATCTGTCAGTCTGACCTAGACAGGGAATACACAAGCAGGCAGAGTCAAAGAGTGGTTTAAGCAAGAAAATGCCCACTTTCTCAAAGTGACATTTTCAAACGGACAATTTAAAAACCAACTAACCCAAAAGATCTATTTTTAAATTGTGAGTTCAGAGACACCAAGCTCCATGTTTCTATCTACTCCCAAATGGAAACTGCACTTAAAAGATATTTAAAGGCAGCCCGCATGTTAACCTATTAGAGAGATAGGCATTGTAACAGTGAAAAATTAATTTGGCAGTATTTCACTGATAGGACATGTAAAACACATCAGTACATGTCCCAACTTTAACATACACTGCACCCTGCGCATGGGGCTACCTAGGGCCTACCTTAGGGGTGCCTTAAATATATTAAAATGGAGGTTTTAGGCCTGGAAAGTGGGTACACTTACCGGGTTAAATTGGCAAGTTAAAACTACACACACAGACACTACAGTGGCAGGTCTGAGCCATGTTTACAGGGCTACTCATGTGGGTGGCATAATCAGTGCTACAGGCCCACTAGTGGCATTTGATTTACAGGCCCTGGACACCTCTAGTGCACTTTACTAGGGACTTACTAGTAAATCAAATGTGCCAATCATGGAAAAGCCAATTACACATACATTTTGCACAGGGAGCACTTGCACTTTAGCAGTAGTCAGCAATGCTAAAGTGCCCAGAGTACCAAAAACAGCAAAAACACAGGCAAAACATGTAAAGCAGAGGCAAAAAGACAGTGGAGACCATGCCAAGAATGCCCAGTCCACTAGTCTGCATTTAAGAAAAACAAAGTATCACTTAAAATGGTCCTACAATATTTTGATAATCAACATACATCTCATGTCTTTGTAACAATACCTATCTTTTTGTGACAAATATGTAGACCACATTTTTGTGCTGTGTTGCAGCTTCAAATGTTATCTGTGTTTATATTAATGTGTAAATAATGCATTCCAAATATATTATTTATAGTTATACATTATTATTTTTTTTTTTCTTTTCAAAATTCATCAACGGAAGTATAAAATAAATTGCCTCACTTGATTTTAAACACAGTAATGGTTTATATTTTATGTGTAAAACTTTTACAAAAAGTGTGTTGTATGTATCTTACATTTGAAAACAAACCACCCACCATTTTGATTGGTGGTGATGCACATTACACTTAAAAATACAGTGCTTCACATCCTAAAATGTCGAGCCCCTGATCTTGAAATCAGGACATTGGGTATTTGACAGCCGTAGGTGCAAGTTGACTGTGTAGTAGGTATTACACTCCACAATGGACATAGCCATAGGCTAATGTGTGACCGGTATGCATGAAAGCCAATGGCTGTGTCTGTCTCCTTTCCAGATAGTGAACACCATGTACATGTACTCTGCATCTTGAAAAAAGCTCACTTGCCTTCTAATACTGCAGCCAACAACACCTCCTCCACTTTTGCTGCTGTTACGAACCTATGGGTGCCAGGATGTCAGGCAAAGCAGGTGACAGGTCCTTTAACTTCTCCCCTGAGGAGCTGGAATTCCTCATCAAAGATGTCCTGCCCCTGTCCCTGTACTGCCAGTTGTATGGGAACTCAGAGGAACAGGTATATCTTTGATTGGGAAATGTTTCTAAGTAACTTGTTTCTTCTTCGTACACAGGCCTTTTTGTCCCTTTTCATTCATAAGTAAAGTGTTGTGATTGGATTGTAGTGAACTTAATGATGTATCAAAGGATATAATGATGTTTGACAATGTTTAAATGTTTGTAAATAGAAATGAAAAGTCATCTGAATGAATAAGCTGACTTTTCATTTTATTCTACTAAAAAATCCATGTTTAATTTGACAGACTGCATGCCCTTTACATCCAGTGACCAGTAGACACTACACCAGTAGTATAACGGAAAGTTACAGCCAAATAGCAAAATGAGAGAAATGCATAGCCCAAGAAGAAACATTTAAGTTATGGAGTTGTCTGATGTTTTTGTTTCAATTTAACCTGCATCCCAATTTATGTAAGATGTGTCTGTGTGTGTCAGCCATGTAAATGTGCCACATATGGGTAAAGGCATATCCTGTGCCGCAAGTATGAATGACTTTGGCTCTCAATTACCCATACAAATGTGTCCCATTATTACACACACTTTCATTACTCACCACAAAACATGCTCCCATTGACATAAATGGTAGCCCTTCCACACTGCCCTTTGTCACTGTATGTGTTTCAAACCATAGTATCTGCCTCTAATAAACTTTGGCATTAAGCCAATGTAGCTTTGTGGGGGTATGTGTGCTAACATTGTACAAGTTGTTTAGCAGTAAGAAGCTCACATTGATTTGTACTTCTCAGAAGTGGCTGTCACTACAGGAAAGGTTTCAGATCCCTGGCCTAGGTGATGTTTGTGGACTGGATTAGCAACATGAGGATCTTGAAAATGTTGCGGGTACCCAACGTGCCAGTACAAATTAGTATTTTCTAGGGGGGGAAAAGTTGGTAAATAATCTGTAGTGGCTTTTTAGAAATAAGAACCCAACAGCAGCATCAAGGGGAAAGTTCTAGTGTGAGTTCAATTTACTAAATAACTATTTTTTGTTAGAGCAACTTTGCCATCAACATTAAGGTTGGTATACGTCCAATGCAGAAGAAGAGTTGCTGAAGCTTTATGTTTTGCCCAAGGTTTATAATTATTTATTTTGTAGATTACATTTTGGGAAAAGACACAACCTGATTTGTGTTCACTACCAAATCAATGAATATCAATTAGGTAGTTTGATTTTTAAGGGGCAGTAGTACCAAACTGGCATTTATTGTATCATGTGTGATGTTCCTTCACCACTGTGAATGATGTTATGTTAGCACTATTAGAGGTGACATGGAAAAAAATTATATTATGATTCAGTGGGTGTACCAAAGGTCATATTAGGAATTTGGTTTTATACACAAACATGAATAAGCATGCAAGCCAAAATGACTAGCAACATCAGGTTAAATGGATACATGTGTGTTTAACCAGGCTGCCAGGCCTTTTCCCAACTTAGGTGCCAGGCATTTTTTTGGCTATCTGGGGCAGTTCGCGCTTAGGGCCTCATAACATTTTGTCCACATAAGCTACCCACGCCAAATTTGCGTCCTTCTTTACCAACATCCGAATCTAGGGATTCTAGAGTTACCCAGAGTTTGTGGGTTCCCCTGAAGGAGACCAAGAAATTAGCCAAAATACAGCAAAACTTTTATTTTTTTTCAAAAAAATGGTGGAAAATAGCTTCAGAAGAAAGCTGTGTTTTTTCCCCTGAAAATGCATCAACAAAGAGTTTGCAGTAATAAAATCATCAGCTTCACAGCTTTCAGGAACAGGCAGACTTGAATCAGAAAACCCAATTTGTCAACACAATTTTGGCATTTTACTGGGACATACTCTTTTTTTTGCTATTAGCCTTCTTCCACTTAGTGACAGCGCGTTTGAAGGCAGAGGAGGAGGCAGTCTATAGGGCAGGAGCCCTTTAATTTGAATTTGCGCTCCCACTGCCGCGGGAAGCGCGTTTGAAGGCAGAGGAGGAGGCAGTCTACAGGGCAGGAGCCCTTTAATTAGAATTCGCGCTCCCGCTTCCGCGGGAAGCGCGTTTGAAGGCAGAGGAGGAGGCAGTCTACAGGGCTGGAGCCCTTTAATTCGAATTCGCGCTCCCGCTTCCGCGGGAAGCGCGTTTGAAGGCAGAGGAGAAGGCAGTCTACAGGGCAGGAGCCCTTTAATTTGAATTTGCGCTCCCGCTGCCGCGGGAAGCGCGTTTGAAGGCAGAGGAGGAGCCAGTCTACAGGGCAGGAGCCCTTTAATTTGAATTCGCGCTCCCGCTTCCGCGGGAAGCGCGTTTGAAGGCAGAGGAGGAGGCAGTCTACAGGACACGCGAGAGCTTGATTTGAAAGTTAATTTAAAAAAATCACACGTTATGACTTGCGGTCCTAAAAATACTCATACCAAATGTTTTAGAATGGGTGGGAACACTTTGACAAAAGTAAAAGATTTTTGCTATCTAGGTCTGTATCTAAGTTCCACTCTGTCTTGGAAATTCCATTTGAATTTTAAGTTTCAACAACTGGCAAGAAATGTTGAGGCAATCTTTTGTTTTGCCCGCAGACTAGGGCATAGACCGGTCCACCAGATCCTCACGCTCTATAACTCTAAATGTGTTTCGGCAGCGATTTATGGGGGCGGCCTCTGGGGATATACCAGTCCAAGCCGTCCAAGCCGGAGTGTAAATACGGCGCACATGCCTCGGAGTCAATTTTTTAGACGGGAACGCCTACCTTGCATATCATTAACGCAAAGTAGGTGTCCACGCTAAAAAATGACGCAAACTCCATGGACTTTGGCGCTAGACGCGTCTAACGCCAAAGTATAAATATGGAGTTAGTTTTGCGTCGGAATTGCGTCAAAAAAACAGACGCAATTCCGGCGCAAACAGAGTATAAATATGCCCCTTAGTTCTTTTAATTCATACATACAAATTCTATCATCAGACTTGCTAGAACCTTATTTTGTCTGGTTCCCGACCCCTTCTTTATACTCTTTACTCGTACTTTTTAGATTTAACCTGATCCACTTTAGAGTGGCGTTCCCGATAAAATGCGTATGGGAAAAAACACTACCGCCATGTCCTTGTGATAACTTTTTCGAAACAAAGCACTTGCCGTTTTATTTTATTTTGTAAACTTTTTTCAGTTCCCAGGAAATCCTTTTTATTACCCATTTTGCGTAACTTGCACGCTTCTTCCTACAAAGAAGGACTGACTGGCATCCAAAACCTCTCATCCAAACAAATGGGCATTTCTATTCTTAGTTTTATTAAATCCGCTATCACCATTAGAAACTGATATGAACTGGTAATGTGACTATTTATTAAGAGAAATTATGCATTGTCTTATTACTACATTGTCTTATCATTATATCATTATATACGCTTTTATAAATGTTCATTATCTTATACTGTTTTAGTAAGCTTGGGTGATAAGCTTAGATTTAATAGATTTGCTTTTTATGAATGCTATAAGTACTGTATTTTATGATGACTTTTATGTATGCATGTATACTTTTATGGCAAAACGCCGAATAAAGTTATTTTGACTGACTGACTGACAGCAATGGGTGTGAAACTAATGCTGGATCCTGGAAAGCTGGACATTTCTGAAAAGTAGACAAAATTCTGAATTCAGCAAGGGGTCATTTGTGTAGATCCTACAAGGTTTTCCTACAGAAAATGACTGCTGAAATAAAATAATATTGAAATTGTTTTGCTCTGTAACTTTTTCCTGCTTTGTCAGATTTTTTAAAACAATATACCGTTATGTCTGCTAGACTCCTCTGGTTGCGGGATATATGGGCTTGAAGGTTCATCAAGAACCCTAGGTACCCAGAGCCAATAAGTGAGCTGCTCCTTGCAATGGGTTTTCATTCTATACTGGGTATACAGCAATGCATTTGGTGAAATATAAAGACTGAAAAATAGGTATCAAGAAAACCTTTGTATTTCCAAAATGGGCAGAAGAGGATGTGTTGAGAAAGAATGGTTATTTGCACATCTCTTAATACCGGGGTGCCCACACTAGCATGTGAATTACAGGGCATTTCTCAAATAGACATCTTTTTTACATACTGCCTTACATTTGGAAGGAAAAATGTAGAGAAAAACAAGGGGCAATAACACTTGCTTTGCTATTCTGTGTTCCCCCCAAGTCTCCTAATAAAAATGGTACCTCACTTGCGTGGGTAGGCCTAATGCTTGTGACAGGGAACGCAACATGGACACATCACATGTTTATATTGACATCTGAGGTGTTTTTTGCAAAATGCCTAGCTCTAGATTTTGGCCTCTAGCTCAGCCGGCACCTAGGGAAGTCTACCAAACCTGCACATGTTTTTAAACTAGACACGTAGGGGAATCCAATATGGGGTGACTTGTGGGGCTCTCACCAGGTTGTGTTATCCAGAATCCTTTGCAAACCTCAAAATTTGGCCAAAAAACACTTTTTCCTCACATTTTGGTGGCAGAAAGTTCTGGAATCTGATAGGAGCCACAGATTTCCTTCCACCCAGCGTTCCCCCAAGTCTCCTGATAAAAATGGTACCTCACTTGTGTGGGTAGGCCCAGCGCCCGTGACAGGAAATGCCCCAAAACACAACCTGGACACATCACATTTTCCCAAAGAAAACAAACATGTTTTTCGCAAAGTGCCTAGATGTGGATTTTGGCCTCTAGCTCAGCTGGCACCTAAGGAAGCCTACAAAATCTGTGCATGTTTTAATACTAGACACCTAGGGGAATCTAAGATGGGGTGACTTGTGGGGCTCTCACCAGGTTCTGTTACCCAGAATCCTTTGCAAACCTCGAAATCTGGCCAAAAAAACAATTTTTTATCACATTTTGGTGACAGAAAGTCATGGAATCTGAGAGGAGCCACAAATTTCCTTCCACCCAGTATTCCCCCATGTCGCCTGATAAAAATGGTACCTCACTTGTGTGGGTAGGGCTAGCGCCCATGACAGGAAATGCCCCAAAACACAACGTGGGCACATCACATTTTCCCAAAGAAAACAGAGCTGGTTTTTGCAAAGTGCCTAGCTGTGGATTTTGGCCTCCAGCTCACCTAGGGAAACCTACCAAACCTGTACATTTTTTTAAACTGGACACCTAGAGGAATCCAAGATGGGGTGACTTGTGGGACTCTCACCAGGTTCTGTTACCCAGAATCCTTTGCAAACCTTAGAATTTGGCCAAAAAACACTTTTTCCTCACATTTTGATGACAGAAAGTTCTAGAATCTGAGAGGAGCCACAAATTTCCTTCTACCCAGCGTTCACCCCAAGTCTCCCAATAGAAATGGTGCCTCACTTGTGTGGGTAGGCCCAGCGCCCGTGACAGGAAATGCCCCAAAACACAATCTGGACACATCACATTTTCCCAAAGAAAACAGACATGTTTTTCGCAAAGTGCCTAGATGTGGATTTTGGCCTCTAGCTCAGCTGGCACCTAGGGAAGTCTACCAAACCTGCACATGTTTTTAAACTAGACACGTAGGGGAATCCAATATGGGGTGACTTGTGGGGCTCTCACCAGGTTGTGTTATCCAGAATCCTTTGCAAACCTCAAAATTTGGCCCAAAAACACTTTTTCCTCACATTTTGGTGGCAGAAAGTTCTGGAATCTGATAGGAGCCACAGATTTCCTTCCACCCAGCGTTCCCCCAAGTCTCCTGATAAAAATGGTACCTCACTTGTGTGGGTAGGCCCAGCGCCCGTGACAGGAAATGCCCCAAAACACAACCTGGACACATCACATTTTCCCAAAGAAAACAAACATGTTTTTCGCAAAGTGCCTAGATGTGGATTTTGGCCTCTAGCTCAGCCAGCACCTAGGGAAACCTACCAAACCTCCACATTTATGAAAACTAGACAACTAGCGGAATCCAGGATGGGATGTCTTGTGGGGCTCAGAATCCTTTTCAAACCTCAAAATTTGGCCAAAACACACTTTTTGCTCACATTTTGATGACAGAAAGTTCTGGAATCTGGGAGGAGCCACAAAATTCCTTCCACCCAGTGTTTCCCCAAGTCTCCCAATAGAAATGGTACCTCACTTGTACGGGTAGGCCTAGTGCCAGTGAAAGAAAATGCCCCAAAACACTATCTGGACACATCAACTTTATTGAATACAAAACTACCTGTTTTTGTGGGGGGTGGGGACATCTGCGTTTTTGGTCCTGGAATCAGCTGCCATCTAGGGAAACCTACCAAAACCAGACATTTCTGAAAACTAGACACCCGAGGGAGTTTAGGGAGATGTGACTTGCATAGATCCCCCAATGTTTTCTTACCCAGAATCCTCAGCCAACCACAAATTGAGCTAAATAAATCACATTTTTCCCACATTTCTTTGTGGGATCACCGCACCGGGACAGATTTCCTACCACCCAATGTTCCCCTTAGTCTCCAGGTAAACATTATACCTCACTTGTGTAGGTTGGCCGAGTGCCTGTGACAGGGAAGAGCCAAAAACATGTTGAAATTGAGGGGAAACAAAGCTGGTCCTAAAGGGCAGTTTGAAAAAAACAATTTTAGGCTGACAATTGCAGCAGAATTTTCATCGGTATAGATGAGACAATGCTGGGTGGTAGGAATTTTGTGGATTCCTGCAAATTCCGGAAGGTTCCATCACGAAAATGTTGGAAAAATGTGTTATTTCCAGTTAAGTTAGAGGTTTGCAGTGCATTGTGGGTAAGAAAATGATGCAGAGTGCATGTGAAGCACACCACCCTGGAATCACCCAGATGTTTACTTTTCAGATGTGTCTAGGTCTTGTGGATTTTTCTACATGGCAGCGTCCCAAAGTCCAAAAAGTGCAGCCCTCACCATTCCAAGTGGGCCGATTTTGAGAGTTAGCCAAGCTCTCATTGTATAACCAAAACCCAAAATAACCAAATGTCCTCTAGCTTGCCGTGGGATTAGATGTTTCAGTGTGGGGGGAGAGCTGAAACACTGTTACCCCCTTCCGTTGCGGTGGGGGCATAACTAGGCCCATACTGGTTGGTAGCCACCACCCCACTATTTTTTTTTTTATTCCCTGGCATCTAATAGACTTTCTGCCCCACCCCGGGTTGTGGATCGGAGGTAATTGCCCCATCTGCCCACCAGTGGGCAGAACAACTTTGGCCCTATTTTTTTGGGGTGAGGGTATGGCAGTACTCTTATTTTGCAAAAAAAATCTTCCCTGGTCACTGTTGGGCTTTCAGGCATTCCAAAAATAGGCTGATCTGCCCCCAAGTGGAGCAGATTTGGCTAACAGTAATGTGCCCCCATGGGTAGCTACCCTTGCCCAAGGGGCTGCCCCCCAAACAAAATACACACACACCAATCTCTTGTGCCTATGTGGTTTCTGCCCCCTGGGGCAGATTAGCCTAATAGAAATAGGCCAATCCGCCCCCAAGGGGAGCAGAAATGGCATAAAATATATTTGTCCCCCCAGGGGAGCGACCCTTGCCTAAGGGTTCTCCCCGTGCGTAAAACTGGCGCAAAAAAAAAATCCTCAGGGCTTAGTGGTTTCTGCGTCCCTTGGGGGGAGATCGGCCTAATAAAAATAGACCGATCTGCTCGCAAAGGGGACAGAAATGGGCTAAAATAAATTTGCCCTCCAGGAGAACGCACCTTGCCTGAGGGGTCGCTCCCCTTGCGTGAAATTGACGCAATAGACCTGTTTTTTAGTGGTTTCTGCTCTCCTTGGGGGCAGAATGGCCTGACAAAAATAGGGTGGCCTAAATACAATTTGCCCCACTGGGGAATGACCCTTGCCTAAGAGGTCGCTCCCCATACATAAAAAACACAAAGTAAATAAAAAAATATATATATCCCTGGTTCTAGAGGTTTCTGCCCCCACAGGGGCAGATAGGCGTAGTCATAATAAGTGGATCTGCCCCCTTGGGGGGGGCAGAAAAGGCCTAAAAATATTTTGCCCCCCTGGGGAGTGGCCCTTGCCCAAGGGGCCGCTCCCCTTATGCGTAAGTATAAAAAAAAAATCCCTGTTGTCTAGTGGTTTCTGCCCACCTTGGGGGCGAATCGGCCTAATTATAGAGGGGGCAGAAATGGCCTAAAAATAATTTGGCCCCCCGGGGAGCGACCCTTGCATAAGGTGTCGCTCCCCACATATAAAAAAAATATATATATCCCTGGTGTTTAGGGAGTTTCTGTCCTCCTGGGGGCAGACAGCTTAATTATATTAGGTCGATCTGCTTCCGGGCAGGCAGAAATGGCCTAAAAATATTTTGCCCCCCGAGGGAAGCTGCTCTTGCCCAAGGGGCCGCTCCCCTCATGCGTAAAAATTCCCTGCCCTCCCCGGGGGCAGATCGGCCTAAATACATTAGGCCGATATGCTCCCAGAGGGATCCGGAATGGCCTTCAAATAATTTGGCCCCCTGGGGAGCGACCCTTGCCTAAGGGATTGCTCCCCACATATAAAAAATATATATATATATCCCTGGGGTCTCGGGGGTTTCTCCCCACGGGTGCAGACCGGCTTAATGATATTAGGCTGATCTGCCCCCGGGGGGCAGAAATGGCCTAAAAATATTTTGCCCCCCAGGGGAGCGGCCCTTGCCCAAGGGGACACTCCCCTTATGCGTAAAAAAAATTAAAAAAAAATTCCTTGCTTCCCCTGGGGGCAGAAATGGCCTAAAAATATTTTGCCCCCCAGGGGAGCGGCCCTTGCCCAAGGGGCCACTTCCCTTATGCGTAAAAATAGAAAAATAAAAATTCCCTGCCTTCCATGGGGGCAGAAATGGCCTAAAAATATTTTGCCCCCCCAGGGAAGCTGCTCTTGCCCAAGGGGCCGCTCCCCTCATGCGTAACAATTGAAAAATAAAAATTCCCTGCCCTCCCCAGGGGCAGATCATCCTAAATACATTAGGCCGATCTGCTCCCAGAGGGATCCGGAATGGCCTTCAAATAATTTGTCCCCCTGGGGAGCGACCCTTGCCTAAGGGGTTGCTCCCCACATATAAAAAATATATATATATATCCCTGGGGTCTCGGGGGTTTCTCCCCCCGGGTGCAGACCGGCTTAATGATATTAGGCTGATCTGCCCCCGGGGGGCAGAAATGGCCTAAAAATATGTTGCCCCCCAGGGGAGCGGCCCTTGCCCAAGGGGCCACTCCCCTTATGCGTAAAAATAAAAAAATAAAAATTCCTTGCTTCCCCTGGGGGCAGAAATGGCCTAAAAATATTTTGCCCCGCCCGAGGGAAGCTGCTATTGCCCAAGGGGCCGCTCCCCTCATGCGTAAAAATTCAAAAACAAAAATTCCCTGCCCTCCCCGGGGGCAGATCAGCCTAAATACATTAGGCCGATCTGCTCCCAGAGGGATCCGGAATGGCCGTCAAATAATTTGGCCCCCTGGGGAGCGACCCTTGCCTAAGGGGTTGCTCCCCACATATAAAAAATATATATATATCCCTGGGGTCTAGGGGGTTTCTCCCCCCGGGTGCAGACCGGCTTAATTATATTAGGCTGATCTGCCCCAGGGGGGACAGAAATGGCCTAAAAATAATATGACCACCAGGGGAGCAGCCCTTGCTCAAGGGGCTGCTCCCCTGATACATAAATATAAATAAAATAAAAAATCCCTAGAGTCTAGTGGTTTCTGCCCCCCTTGGGGCAGATTGGTCTAATAAAAATAGGCCGATCTGCCCCCAAGGGGGGCAGAAATGGCCTATAAATAATGTGCTGCCAGGGCAGCGTACCTTGCCTAAGGGGTCGCTCCCCTCCTGCAAAAAAAAAAGAAATACATAATCCCTGGCATCTAGAGGTTTCTGCCCCCCCGGGGGCAGGTCGGCCTAACAACAACAGGCCAATCTGCCCCCATGGGGGGCAGAAAAGGCCTTACAACAAAAGGCCAATCTGCCCCCATGAGAGGCAGAAAAGGCCTTACAACAACAGGTCGATCTACCTCATGGGGGGCAGAACAGGCCTTACAAATATTTGTCCCCCTAGGTTGCGACCATTGCCGAAGGGGCTTCTCCCCTTATTGAAATATATATATAAAAAAAATACCTGGTGTTTAGTGGACATTTCTGCTGCCCAATCGCTATCGGGCAGCAGAAATGCTGAGAGAGACATGAAAGGAAATGAATGGTCTTTCCTTTCCTTTCATGCCTCTCCCACCCTACCTCCTGGTCAGAAGAGAAATGCTTTTGCATTTCTCTTCCAGGATCGATCAGAGGTGACCTCTGAAAGTTCAGCACGCAATTTGCACTCTGATGTCATCAGACGTCACTAGGAGGGTGGGGGGGTCAGGGGTGGAAGGGGAAGCGATTCCCCTTCCATCCCCGACTGGGGGGTGTGTGAGGGAGGCCCATGGGGGGCCCTAGTGCGCCCCCGTGGGGTGGGTGCAGGACGAGTTGGTCGCGTCCCGGGCACACGGGAACCGTGTACCATGACGAGACCAGCTCACCTCAGGCACCCTGGGGGATTAAAAACATATCCCAGATGTGTTTTAAAACAAAATGTATATTTCATTTGCATTAAAGGTGACAGATTTGCAAAATGTCTTGCTCCTTTACAAATGTGCATGTAAGCCAGTCTGTTTTTGGAAAATAATTGTGATAGGCATACAATTTTTGGTACAACAGACAGAAATGTGAACACATTGGTAACAGAGTACCACAATGCATAAACCATTTTACAATGGCCTTTGTTATGTCCAGATGATAAATCAATGATGGAGAAAAATGGTATACCTAAAGGAACTTTGCAGGTGGAAGGTTCTGTCACACATATGTTGGAATATCCCACCTGGAAAATTCAATATCATTTGGTAGTTGCAGTCATAGAGCCCCTCCTGCCTAAACATGCTGTAATAGTAGTATGGAGTTTTTTTCCTGAGGCCACTGATGCAGGCGGCTTTTGTAATGTATGGGGTGGTAGACTCAATGTGCGTCTTGGGGCAGTGACTGTATGCTGTGGTGTTTCCATCTGACTCTTGTGCAATTTCAAGGTTTCTGAGGTGGGTGATACTTGTGTACTGCTGGACTTTGCATAAAGATGTCACTGTCTTCTTCCTCATCACCTCCTACCTTGATTGGAGCAGATTCCCTGTTTTCCTCATCTTCACCAACACCAGTTGCAACAATTGCTTTAAGTGCACCTCCTGCCAGTGCCAATGCCTGGAGAAGAAGGTGGATGTGTTGCTGATTGCCTCTCTGCAGTGCATCTACTGAGGTAGAGCCTGATGCAGGTTCGAGGGGAGGCTTTACAAATATGGTTGCTGGTAGCTGTGCCACATCCCTCGGAGCAAGTTGAATAAGAAGGGTAATGTTTGTCTTCTCTGGGCCAGCTTCAATGACAATGACTGGCTCGTCATCCCCTTCCATAATTCTAAGGCTTGTAGGAACTTTTCTTTTCCTTAGTCACTCCTGGTATTTCTCAGACTCTGCCAGGGTACAATCCCTGTCCAGGTAATCAGAAGGGGTACTTGAGTAAGATGGTGGAGTACCATTCTTTTTTCTTGCTGGAGACTTGGGAGTCAATGATTCTAAAAGAGAAGGTTCTTGCTTAGCAGGAAGCTCCACCTCCTGTTCTGGTTCTACTTCAGGAAGATCTACTATTGCTGGCTGCAGTCCACTTTGCTCAGTTTCACTCAGTTTCCTGCAATGATTGGGTAATACTTTGCGAAAGGGACAAATCCAATTCAACATCACGGCTTGTTGGCGCCAACATGATTGCTGTGGCTGCCTCACTGACAGACATAGGCTTTGGCTTATGTTGGGGTGATGCAGAAGTGCTGCTCTCAGCTTCCTCCCCAGAGGTCGTGGGACAGGCACTAGTTTCCAGAAAATGGTTGCAATCAACACACCAGTGGTGGAAAGCTTCTTCTTATCACAGGTCACTTTTTTAGCAGCACCTTACTTTGGGGCCATCTTAAAGCTGTCAGTTGGCAGTGGCACTGTGCTGCACAAACAGAAGAGGTTGGAGGACTGATTCTACGTGCTGTGTGTGGTCATGTCTCTTTGTGCAGACATTCTGTCTGGTAGTACTGTGGGCAGCATCTCTTCTCTTGTGCACCCAAAAGCTAACAGCCAAGAAAAATATTTAGTAAAATGTGGCATTGTTGCAGTTTGAGTTAGTAAAAACATGGACAATATAATGTAGTGTGGTTGGTTACTTGTGTTTTTGTTCTAAATAGTTAACAGTAATATATCCAGTGATTTGTAAATTCAAACCACACTAATGTTGGACTTGGCCCTTTTTGCAGTTCATCCCCAAACTGTTTGTCTCCTGCCTCCTATTTTATCTGATCAGTTGTTGTTGGCTTGAGGACTCTGGTCACTTTACCACTGTAACCAGTGATAAAGTGCATATCCTCTCTGTGTAAATAGTATTGTTGATTGGTTTATCCATGATTGGCATATTTGATTTACTAGTAAGTCCCTGATAAAGTACACTAGCGGTACCCAGGGCCTGTAAATAAAATGCTACAAGTGGGCCTGCAGCACTGATTGTGCCACCCACATGTGTAGCTCTGTAAATATGTACCAGACCTGCCACTGCAGTGTCTGTGTGTGCGGTTTTGCACTGCCAATTTGACCTGACAAGTATACCCACTTGCCAGGCCCAAACCTTCCCTTTGTGCACATGTAAGGCACCCCTAACGTAGGCCCTAGGTAGCCCCATGGACAGGGTGCAGTGTATGTTAAAGGTGGGGCATGTATTTATGTGTTTTACATGTCATAACAGTGAAATACTACCAAACTATATTTTCACTTTTGCAAGGCACATCTCCCTCATAGGTTAACATAGGGGCTGCCTTTAAATATTCTTAAACTGTAGTTTCATTTTGAGAGTAGATGGAAATATGGAGTTTGGGGTCTCTGAACTCACAATTTATAAATTCATCTTTTGGTAAAGCTGTTTTTTAAATTGTCAGTTTGAAAATACCACTTTTAGAAAGTAGGCATTGTCTTGCCTAAACCATTCTGTGGCTCTGCCTGTTTATGAATTACTTGTCTGAGTCACACACCGACAGTTGAGCTGTTTGTGCATCTCCTCTAGACAGTGACACAAAGGGAGCTGGGGTATAGCCTGCATATCCTGATGAGCCATCTGGGCTGGGGTGGAGGAAGAAGTGGTCACTTACACCGGAATGAGCTGTGCCTGCCCTCAAACAATGGAGTATCCACCCCACCCCCGGTGTGTATCTGGGGCCTGGCCCGGGCAGGAGAGGATCATGTAAATAACAGAGACTTTCCTTTGAAGTTGGGCAACTTCAAAGGCAGAAAGGCGTATAAGTAGTGGACCCAAAACCCCAAACTTTTGATTACTTCTAGAATCAAGAGGAACCTCTGCCAATGACAAAAGCTGAAGTGCTGGAGGAGGAGTACTGCCCCTTTGCCTGTGACTGTGATTTGCTAGGTTGACCTGCAGTTGCTGCTTCTGTCTGAAAGAGGACAAAGAGTGGACTTTGCTGTGCATTCTTGCTTCAGAAGAATCTCCAAGAGCTTGAACTGAGCTTTTCCTCCTGTTTTGAAGTCTCAGGACCATCAAAGACTTCCTCTGCTAGCACCTAGACTCTCTGCTGAGACTGCCGCCCTGCCAAGTGGTGCCTTGTCCAGTCTCTGGGCCCTTGAGTGGTGAAGTTGGTGGAACAAGACCTGAAATCCACGTACAGCACACTGTGCGGAAAAAGTTTTGGTGCACCACCTGCAACGGGGCTGAAAAACGAAAAGCCACTAACTTTGCATCTAAAATAGATGCTCCACCTGTCTTGTAGCTGGGAGATCGATTCATTGAGGCTGGACAAACGACACAGCGCCCACTCACAGCTGCTGATAATGACACAAACCCCATGTAGCACGGTTTTCCAACACTGTGCGGCTGGATTTCACATGCATTGTTGCTGGGTGTCAAAGTTATAGTGAACCTTCGTGGATCTGAGGTGCCCTGTCCAGAAATCAACATATCGCTCTCTTGCAAGGGAGAAAAATGATACATTACAGACCTGACCAGAGAAGAAAATTATGCACGGCCTCAATTGCGAGTAAAGAATCAACACATCACTGAGATTTCTGATGCACGCTCACCAGTGCGGCTTTATTTTTTACTTAAACCAGGTACTTTGTGTAAAATCAACGTTTCTATTGTTTTCTATGGACTAAGACTCTTATTCTTTGGAAAAATTATATCTTGACTTGTGGATGTTGGATTTTTGTCATTTTGGTCTTGTTTGATTTAGATAAATATTACCTATTTTTCTAAACTGATGTGGTGTCCATTTTATAGAGCTTTCACTGTGTTTCTGTGTGTGTTGGTACAAATACTTTACACATTGCTTCTGGGTTAAGCCTTTCTGCTCGTGCAAAGCTATCAAGGGGGTGAGTTGGAGTTAACCAGGTGTGTTTCTCCATTACCCTGACTAGAGTGAGTGTCCCAACTTGGACAGGGGGTAACCTGACTGCCAACCAAAGACCCCATTTCTAACAACCACCATAATATAACATTTCATTTCCAATCAGGATAACTACATTCAGATGTAACTCTGCTTTAGGCACAGCTATTCTAAGGGAGACACCTGTGGCAGTTAGGGAAGTGCATGGGAAAATTGAATAATCCTTAAAAAATGAAGGCTGGTGTGTGTGTGCAGTGCACCTACTATGGCTAGCAAGGCGTCCGGGGAAAATGGAATAATGGCTAAAACATTGAATGCTTTGTGTGGCTGTATGTCTATTGTAGTCAGGGGGTAGATGGAAAGCGGCAAAATGCAAAAAAAGAAATTAAAAGCATTAAAAAAGTAAAATTTCAAAAAAGAACATGTAAAATTAAACAAAAAGTAAATTAGAACAAATAATAAAATAAGATAATTGCTGCTGTACTACAGGAGTATGAGCAACCCACTGGGAGACAAGGAGGTGCAGGTGAAAAATTCAAACAAATGTATGTAATATAAATCACTGTTCATCATTATCATATTCATTCATAATATACATATACTACAATGATCCTCAAGCATGTCATTAAACTGGTATCAGGAAAAAGTAAAAATATTTACAAAAACAAAAAGCCATAGCCCTTTCCTACAAATATCCCTAGAAAATGGCTTTGAAAACTGGAATAAATAAAGAGTAGCCACAGTAAATGGCCACAGCTGGCCACATGGTCAATTAACAACAGAAAGCAAGGAGGCATGGAGAACAAGGAACACAAGCAAACCTACAGAAAAGCATACTGACTGGCTACACAAAATGGTAACATTGAAGAAAATACTACCATTAATTTAGCACTGACAAGCATGAAAATTAATTGAGCTAGGAACATTTTACAACAACACTCATCTTTTTATGGCATCAAATATTACCCCACCTGTACAGTTATTTGCAGGAAAAAAACATAAAATACCAACAATAACCCACGTTTTTAATTTAATCCAATGCTACCCCCTACCATAAATTATATATTTTTTTTATTAAAAACACATATGCCACAGATACAGTTCTTTTAAGCATGGACAACTAGTACTGGGCCTACTGGCTGGATAGACCATTGGCAGACTAGACCACATACTAAAATAAATTAATATTGCAAACGCAACAAACATGGAGAAAAGGTACTGAACTGTGCAACATTTTACCTTTGCAATATATGAACAACGAAATGCAAACAAATAACTAGGCCACCCACCACAATGGAGTATAAAAATCAAATAAAAGTACAAGGAAATACTGGTGCATGCCCTATCAGACAAACAACACCTTTCTGAAATGGTTTTTGAACTTCGTTGTGACATCACAAAAACAGACTCCTTAAATCCAATCGTATATTTGCAGCATAGAAAGAGAGTGATTCTTTCACCTCAAAATCCAATTGTAATGTGACCAAGTGATGGACAAAACACTAGGAGAAGCCTGCTGGACAGCACCAGGAAGCTGAAGTCTCAGGGACACTTCCTTCCTGTGGAAAAAAAAAAGTGGAAAAAAATGTCTTCTCCCACTAAAAAAAAAAAAAAACTTCAATGGTCCGTTGGAGCAGAATATCCACTCAAAAACATCTTTTTGAGTGGATTTAGCAGCTTCTCGAGTAGAGAACCTGCTCAAGGTGCAGCTGCGGTCCCTCACCAGAGGCACAAAAAAAAGGCACCGCCACGTTCGGAAGCTGCACTAGTGAGTGCGAAATCTCACAAGTGGCCTAAAAGTATTGTGGTGCTCACCACTTGTTGGATGGTGGAAATTATTATGAACTCCGCATATGTAGTTCCTAAATTCTGGCAACTCTGCGAGTGGGGGGAATTTTTTCCACCCACCCGTACCTTAAAGATTTAGCTGCTGAATATTTATGTACCTGATGTAGACCTGTGTTGATGAACGTCTTAGTAGGAACACTTTCAAGAGGAATATGCATTTGTAAAATACCAAGTAACCCATCCTGAAGGACTCATACAGAGTAGTGCCCATATTCGCAACTTCATCTGACCAGCATCATCCTGATCTTATCAGGAGCAATCATGCTAGTGTAAGGAAAATGCCATACTAGATTGGCACTTTTACTCAGAAAGGGTATGGTAATTGGCCTTCATAATACTTAAATCCACAAAAGATCAATGTGCAAATGTTGGTAAGTTCTTAAATGCTTTCTTGGTGACACATAAAAGTGGCACACAATGTAAGAATAAAAAAGGATTGCTTTTTGTGGATTTGAAACCCTAAGTGTGGAGCATCATTAAATCCAGGACAACTGCACTATACATGTCCCCTTCCAGAACTGTGCCACCTAGAGAACAGCCACTCCTTTTCTTTTAATAGTTCCAATTGTACAAGTAGTTGTTATTGCATTGAGTTTATTAAAGATCAGTGATTGCTTTAAAACTGTGTTCTAATTGACAATATCCTGTTATATCAGGAAAACAAAGGATAACATAAATTATAAATAATCTATATGTTTACATAAAGAAACAGTGAGAAAGTCTCAGTCATTGGCACCTAGGGTCTGGTTTGTAAAGCTTATTCTGTGTGCAAGGGGCACACATCATAACTTTTGATTGGAATGTGAAACACTTTTGAACCGCTCAAAGGCATGCTCTTCCTGTGCCATGTAACAGAAATCTCTGTTGCATAACAATTTAGTGACATGAGAAATGCAGATCGGGAGGTCCCAGGACTTGCAGAGGTTACTGAGCCCCAAGCATGTCAATGCAGAACTTTTACCTTTTCATGGGACCAGGCATTATTCCCAGAGGTTGTGCAGTCTTGTTGGCTCCCCCCTCTGCCTAACACTCACTTCTCAGTGTCTGATAGAGAAGACAGACGCTCCTTCTCTACTTTTGCTTTTGCTTTCCTGATTTACAGGCAACCAGAAAGCCCTCTTCTGTGGTGTAGGGAGCACAAAATGAAGTGGTGAATCTCCTGGTGCCCCGGGAGGCTCCTTAGCAGGAGCCCACTTTAAGCAGCCTTGGGGGCTACCTGATGTAGGGAAACACTTCTTTAGGTCTCCTCAAGTTGCAAAGTTTAAAGGATGGGTTATCCTACTTCTAAGATTTAACCTTTATTTGGAGAAGGCCACAAATGGCATGTATATGTACCCGATAGGAACCTGATAAAAAATAGCAATTTGTAAATAAAAAAATAGAAGCACATCTGGAACATTTCAGAGTATGAAGGGTATGGCTTGATACTCATTAAGACAATAGGTAATCATCAAGGCAGCCTTCCATTTGTCCACTCTCTGAACCGGACTACAAGGTATGTCCCATGCAGACTATTTTGTATATCCCATGCAGATCTGGCTTTGACCCATGCAAGGAGTATCCTTGCTTACCTAATCACGTAGAAGCAAATTCAAGAATGGATATTAGGTCTTTACTGTGGTTTAATTTATTTACCTGTAATGAATGTATGGATTGAGGTTGCTGTATTCCAAGGTACAAAGAATACCAGCTACAGAACTGGAGATTCTGGATGCTAAATGGAACTCAGCTCTGGTTATGTAATCTTCTCCGAAAGTTTTCTGCTCTCTTTTTCAGTCAGCTCATAGATTTTATTAGAGGATAGCTTAACCCCCGGTACCAGATTTCTTCATAACAGACATCACATAACAGATTGGAGAAGCCTGAAGTTTTTTCACCTGCCTCAGGTCAGTAAAAAGGAACGTGGCAGAGACAGGAATTTAAAACTGCGACATCTTGAAAGTAGACATATACTTCGACTCAGAACCAAGACGGCTTATGGATTGAACATGGATGAAGAACTTTTCGTTCATTTATAAGAGACAAAATATTACAGTTTGAAAGGTAGAGGTATAGGAACCAGCTCCAAGTAGATTTTATTACTATTAAGCATATGATATTAATATGGAAGTATCCGGGTCACTATCGAGTTAAGGAAACACACAAATATGTCTTATATTTGCAATTGATGATTACTTGCTGATAAAAGTGATTGGTATTTTATAAGGAAGGGAATGACAACATTCTGTTTCTCCTCTTTGTATCACAATTGAAATAATAATAAGCACTTAGCTGAGTCTTCAGTTGGAATTCAATAGAATCAATGAGACAGGGTCTTACTTAGCCAGATATCAAATTGGCACTTAGCCAACAATGATTTGATAATTGAATTAAGAACTTTCTTGTCCTAAAAAGATACCGATGCATGTATAATTTGAACTGTAGCAAGATTGAGTGCTATCACTTATAAATATCACTCAAAGAGGTCCAGTAGGGTACAGTTATATTGTGAATAACAGAATGTTAAGCATAATTTGTTAGTGATCTCAGTTACATTTATGAATATGTTATGTGAATATAACCATCATGTTTTGTTGAAATTTAATATTTAGGTTATATGTTTGTTTTGGCTTTTAAGCAAACTATGAGGTCCAGGATGCCTCGTTACGGGCAAAACAGACTATCTACTACTAAAAGAGAATAGTAGAAGGATTCACTGATCGTGAGCAAGACTCTCAATGAGTTGAGGCATTGGTGGTTGCTGAAGCATTCAAATAAAGAGTTTATATTAGGACCTTTTGACCTTTTGGAGTGCGGTGAATTACCTTTGCTACTCTAGATATATATATATATATATATATATATATATATATATATATATATATATATATATATAGATATATATTTAACTTCACATAATTTATACTAATTGAAATACTAAATTACCAAATACATGTAAATTCAATTATATAAATTTTAAACAGTTTCAAAACACTTACCATCTATTTCCCAGAAACAAAAACTAAAATAATATTACAAAAATAGGAATACAGATTATGTAAAAATTAATTATTTCACAAAAACATAAATCATTATAACTCAGTAGTAGTAGTAGTTTATTGACATATCAAAATAAAAAATCTCATAGTCAAACATATTTTCTTTTCAGAGTCACAGTTAAAAATGAAAAAAGGGTAACATTTCAGATACCACAATGCAGAATATATCTTATACAATAGAACATGTAATACAATCAGTACGGTCTATTGGTGGTTCCTGTAGTTCATGTTACAAGCAACTCTAAAATTCTGCAGCAATAGAGCCCAAAATGTGCAGTTCGGAACATCTTGCAATATTACCTGAAGTCCAAAAGTAATCAATCAAATAGTTAGAGAAGACTGTAATTAATTTTGCAGATAACCTATGGAGTCTGGGACAATTGGGACCAAAGTGCACAATACATATCATTACATTATAATATTGAAAATCCAATACCATTTTTAATTAAAAAAAGGAAAATGATAAAAGGCTAAAACTTCGGCAGTATAAATTCATGCTTTAGGCTGGGACGATAGCCATGTGCAAAAGATCGCAATAGTAGGCTCTTACTCTGGGCCATCTCTTGCAAGAGCTCTAATTGCTATACAAAGGGTAAACCGGGCTCCCGATAAATATTTGGAAATTGCACTTACTACCACTGTTGATGAATCGCTTTTGCAAATCCTATAGGCGTTAGCACGATAAGAAAGAGTCAGTGTAGGAGGCTGGCCTGGTTTGTAGTGGGTACTAAGGTACTTACACCTTATACCAGGTCCAGTTATCCCTTATCACTGAAATGTAGGCAGTGTTCTAGCAGCTTTGGCTGTCTATAGGAAGCTGTAGCAGAGCAGCTTAGGCTGAACTAGGAAACATGCAAAGCTCCTGCAATACCACTATAGTTACACAGTACTTATACACAATAAAATACAGTACTGAGTGTTACCAAAAATAAAGGTACTTTATTTTAGTGACACAAGGCCAAAAATATCTTAGAGGCAATACTCCTTCTGGGGGTAACTATTATGCACTATGTACACACTAGTAACCAAAATCAGGTAAGTAAACAGTCATAGAAGAGTGCAAACAGTAGAAAATACAATAGATTGTAATTGGCCTGGGGGCAACACAAACTATATACTGAAACAGTGGAATGCGAATGTCGAATTCCCCCCTAGGCAAGTGTAGTGTTTAGAGGGGCGCTGGGAGTGTAAGAGAACACCAAAGGTAAGCAAAGTACCCCATCCCAGAGCACAGAAAAGCAGGAGTAAAGTACAGCAAGTTTCCCCAGGATACATTACAAGTTGTGATAAAGGATTTTGCAAGAACCAAGCAAGCCTGCAAGCAACAAACAATGGATTCCTGAACCTGAAGACTTATGGAGAGAGGACATCAAGTCCAAAAGTCGAAGAAGAGTCCAGGAAGGACAGGAGCCCATACCAAACTAGAAGAAGGTGCAAAAGTGGATTCTCTGGTCAGAAGAAAAGTACAGAAGCGCACCAAAAAAGATGGCTGCAAGTTCCTGTTTGGTGCAGAAGATGTCCAACGTAGAGTTGTTGGATGCAGGCTGTTTGCATCACTGGATTCCGCCAGCAAGATTTGGTTCAAGCATGTATGCAGTTTGCATCAAAAAGGAGCTGCCTGGAACCAGGAGGGACCTGGGGGTCTCAACTCAGACTGAGGAGCCAGAGGGGGCTCTCAGCATTTCAGAGAGCCTTCAGAAGACCAGGCAGCACCCACGGGAGTCCCAGAACACGGGGAGAAAGAAGATGCAAAATGCAGTCATCGCAGCACTACGCTAGAAGGTCCCACGCTGCCGGAGAACAACTCAGGGAGCTGTGCATCACAGGATGGAGTGCTGGGGACCTGGGCTAAGCTGTGAATAAAGAACTTTTGGAAGAAGATCACAGAAGCCCAAGGAGCTGCAGAAGACATGGTACACATGGGGTACTGTCGCAGCACACGGAGGCAAGCTCTTCCCTCCACCAAATTTGGACAGCTGGACCTTTGGACAGTCTGGGTCACTTCAGTCCACCACCTGTGTTCCAGGAAGCACGCTCGTCATCAGGAGAGGTGTCCCAGAGTACCGGTTGTTGTTGCAGAAGGGTGCCTGCAGAAGCAGGGAAGTGACTCTGTCCCTCCACTGGAGATTCCTTTGGGTCTTCTGGTGCAGGGTGAAGACAGACAGTCCTCGGAGGGTGCACACCTTGAAAACTGTTGCAAATGCTGGCTGTAGCTGAAGTTGCAGGTCACAGGAGTTGTCCTGGATACTTTGTTGCAGTTACAGCAGTTCCTGGAGCAGTCTGTGGTTGATCGTACGGTCAGAAGCTAAACTGAGGATGCAGAGGAGTACTGGAGGAATCTTGCAAACCGAATCTGAGGAAGCATCCAGAGTAGAGACCCTAAATAGCCCTGAGAGGGGGATTGGCTACCTACCTAGGTATGCACCTCTCAGAAGGGGTCTCTGACATCACCTGCTGGCAAGGGCCACTCAGAGGTCTCCAGAGGGTCCCCAAACCTTGGAATACAAGATGTCTAATGCCAGGGACACTCTGGAGGAGCTCTGGGCAGGGGAGTGGAGTGGTCATTCCCCTTTACTTTGTCCAGTGTCATGCCAGAGCAGGGATTGGGGGTCCCTGAACCGGTGTAGACTGGATTATGCAAGGAAGGCACTGTTTGTGCCCTTCAAAGCATTTCCAGAGGCTCTGGGAGGTACCCCTCACATGCCTTTAACACCTATTTCCAAAGGGAGATGATGTAACACCTCTCTGTTAAAGGAAATGCATTGTTCTGCCTTCCTGGGATTGAGCTGCTCAATCCCCAGGAGGGCAGAAACCTGTCTGTGAGGTGGCAGCAGCTGGGGCTGCAGTGGAAACCTCAGAGAGCTGGTTTGGCAGTACTGGGAGTCCATGGTGGAGTCTCCAGGGTGCATAGTATTATCCCCTATACCAGATTTGGATTGGGGGGTCAATTCCATGATGTTAGACACCTCACATGGCCATATTCAGAGTTACCATTGTGAAGCTACACATATGTGTTGACATATATGCCTTGCACACTTAAAATGGTGTTCCTGCACTCACAAAACCTGGGAAATTGGCCCTGGACAATGCGGGGGCACCTTTGCTAGTGCAAGGGTGCCCTCACACACAGTAACTTTGCACCTTGCCTTCAGTAAATAAAGGTTATACATATAGGTAACTAATAAGTTACTTAGGGCAGTGTAACGTGGATGTGAAATAGTGTGTGCACTATTTCACTCACGCTGCAGTGGCATTCCTGACGAAAGGTTTGCATGAGCTCCTTATGGGTGGCAAAAGAGATGCTGCAGCCCATAAGGGTCTACTGGAACCCCAAAGCCCTGGGTACCTAGGTGCCATATATTAGGGACTTACAAGGGGGGTCTACTGTGCCAATCAGAATTGGAATATGGGGTCACTAAAGTGTAGGGACAAACTTGGTAAGTAGAGAGAGCATAAGCACTGGAGTTCTGCTTAGCATAACTTCAGTGACACAGTTAAGTATATTGACAACACATATAGGCCACAAACTATGAGCACTGGGGTCCTGGCTAGCAGGATCCCAGTGAGACAGGCAAAACACACTGACAAACAGGCAGACATTGGGGGTAACATGCCAAAAAAGATGGTACTTTCCTACACAACCTCCCAAACCAGGGACAATAAGACTAACCTTGCCAAGATGAGTCTTCATTGTCTAAGTGGAAATATCTGGAGAGTCTATCTGCATTGGAGTGGTTACTCTTAGGTCTATGTTCCACTGTAAAGTCCATCCCCTATAGGGAAATGGACCACCTTAAAAATGTAGGGTTTTCTCCTTTCTTCTGTGTTAACTGTCTGAACAATTAAGTGAGTCCCAATTAAGTATGGTCTTAACTCCTTAAGAGCCCAGACCACAGAAAAGGCCTCCTTCTCTATGGATGACCAACGCTTTTCTCTAGGGGTCAACTTCCTACTGATAAAAACAACAAGTTGATCCTGGCCCTTTGAGTTCAGTTGTGATAGCACTGCCCCTACCCCCAGTTCAGATGCATCTGTCTGGACAATTATTTTTTTAGAGTAATTTGGGATTTTTAGGACAGGTGCAGTACACATAGCCTGCTTACGCTCCTCAAAAGCTCCTCAAAAGCTCTTTGAGCTGGCTGTCCACAATACCTTTTTAGAGGTGAGGTCATTAAGAGGGGCAACAATGGAGCCATAGTTCTTAGTGAACCTCCTGTAATATCCAGTGAGACGAAGAAAGGCTCTGACCTGGGTCTGAGTAGCAGGAGGAGCCCAGCCTAAAATAGTCTGTATCTTCCCCTGTAGTGGTTCAAACTGTTCTCCACCTACCAGGTGGCCCAGATAAACCACTTTTCCCTGCCCTATCTGGCATTTGAAGCCTTGATAGTGAGGCCTGCCTTTTGCAGGGCCTCAACAACTTTGCAGAGGTGGACCAGGTGGTCATCTCAAGTGGAGCTAAATACAGCAATATCATCTAAGTATGCTGCACTGAAAGCTTCCAGACCTTGGAGGACTGTGTTCACCAGCCTCTGGAAAGTGGCTGGTAACATGCCAAGAAAGATGGTACTTTCCTACAGTCAGGATTTGCAAAGTGGAATAATCCATTTTCTCCTAGGAACAATGGTGGTCATTATGAACATGGCGGTCTGTAACGCGCCGCCAGCGGTGGCTGTAAAAACCGCCAACAGAGGAGTGGTCCTGACCGCCAAATAATGAACCAGTCAAAACGCAGGCATCCAGAAAACCACATACCGCCAGTAGAAGACGCCCACCTTTCTGGGTGAGCGGGCACGGGCAACTCAGTGGGGAGCAGAAGGGAGGGCAGTGATGGAATGAGGGTGGCGGAAGATGTCCCTGTAGTGGTGTGGCCACTAGGGTCCGCCACCAGCGGGGAGCCCCCATCGGAGGAGGTATCGGATTCACTACCTCCAGTGGTAACTGCCACCCCGTGGTACTCCCCTTGCCCTCCTACCCAATGGTCCCCTTGATGTTGGAAGTCTCTGCCTCCGAGGATCCGTGGGCCGCTGCCTCCCCACTTGCCGGTGCCTCAGCTCCCTCGCCAGATGTTGATGCTATACAAAACCAACAAAAGAGAACAGGGATGGGTAGACAAAACAGGAGAGACACTTGTAAATAGCTGAATAGAGGTACGTAGTGGCCAGACATACACCCACCCAGAAGACACCCTCAACAGGCAGCACCGTTCACTATGCCCATGGCTATACCCCTGACTACTGACCAGAACCCTGCTCTACACCTATCCCCTGAACTACCTAAGGACCCGACATGTGGGAGACCTGACAAAGACACCCCTACACCCTTTGGGGACCATCATGCAGAAGGACAACAGTCTGAGTCCCTGCCTCTAAGCAGCATGAACCCTAATGCACACACAGCCATCCTTCCAGACTGAAGTTTGTGACATGAGTACTCACCCCCTTGTGAATGCTGTGCAGCCTTCAAGTGCCCATCCAGGTCTCGGTACGCCATTGCCAGGATACGTTGCATGAGGGGGGTCAGTGCCCCACGGGCACCCCTTCCACGTTGGGAGGACTTCCCCAGCTGGGCCTCACAGATTTTACGCGCCCAGTGCCGCGGGTCCTCCCACCTCTTCCTGCAGTGGGTGCTCTGCCGGTTGTACACCCCCAGGGTCCACACCTCCTTGGCGATGGCATGCCAAAGTGCCCTCTTCTGGTGGGTGCTGAACTAAAAGGGTGAAACAGAAATGGAACACAGAGATCAGGCACTTGCAAGATTGGTAGAGCTGGCTATTCGTCCACTATGAAATGGACAGTACTGTCAGACTTACAGGACATAGGCACGCAGCATGCCATGCACCATGGCCCATGCAGGCTCAGAGGTGCACACAAATGTCCTTACAACACCATCCATTACACTCAAACAGTGCACCCCAAACCCAGACTCACCTGTACCTCTAGCCGTCTGTAGAGTTTTGCGTACAGGGGCAGGACCCCGTTCACTAGCCTCTCCAGTTCCTCCTGGGTGAAGGCTGGGGCCCTTTCCCCTGCAACACGAGCCACATTCATGACCAGAGGCAGGACACAGCAATACCCACAGTGGAGTACCTGTCTGCACGAGATCAGGGAATCAAGTGAAGTATAGATGATGAATTTGCATACGTACCACGGCGGTGTGCACCGTCACTGCCGGCAGCGATCATAATACGCCAGGATTCCTCATTGGCATCCATGTTAACCAAAGACGGTGCGAACGGCCGTGAACACCGCCTTACGCTGTTAAGGCCCATTGATATGCTAGGAGGGTGATAGAGCACACAATAGGTCTCCTGAAGGCTAGATTTCGTTGTCTGCATATCTCTGGGGGTTCCCTGGCCTATGGGCCTGAAAAGGTGTGTAGAATAGTGGTGGCCTGCTGCATGCTGCACAACGTGGCAGTGAGACATTATATCGCCCTCTTGGAGGTGGAGGGTGCTGTATGTCCTGACCAGCTACCTCAGAGATGGGACGAGAGTGTCAATGGTCATCCGGCCTCCACTGTCCGCCAAGGTGATTTGTGCATCATTATTTGGAGGGGGATGTGGGTATGCTCAGCACTGGCGGGGTGGGGAGGTCCAGCATTCCCACCGACAAGGTCATGGCGGGGACTAGTGGTCTGGTGATTTTTGGCAGGGTCAGGATTTTCGTTCATTAGATGGTGGGTTTCCATTCACCGTCAACAGTGGCCTTCTGTTCACCACCGCCACGGTGGTCAGCGGTGTTTACTCCTGTGTTCATATTGACCGCCCATATGTTTGGGGCAGAGGAAAAGAAAGTATTCATTTGTTTCCTCAACTGACAGACACAGTTTGCATTTACTATCACCAAGGCCGTTCAGCAACCATTGAGCAGTGTAGGCATTAACAGGTAGAGTAACACATCTAAACTGGAGGAATAGGGATTGAACACAAGCAGGTATGGGCAAATCCACAACAGGTTCAACCAACGGCTCCTGCTTGACAAGCAGAAATTCATTTGTCCTGCGGCCTAACCGACTCATCTGGAAAACTCGATCATTGGCCTTCTCCTAAAATCTCTGCTTTACAAGTGTGGCCGCATCTGCTGAAAGCATCTCAGGATTCTCTCCCAACTGGGGAAATCCCAGTTCAGCCCATGCTGATTTCATTTCCCGCAGCCAATTTACCTTATCCAGACAATTTCAGCATTCTAATAAATCTCTGAATCCCTCCCTGTATGCTTCCAATTCTACCGTCTTCCAGAGATGAATCCAATATAGAGGGGGCTTCAGGGCTGCAAATCTGAGATGTTGTTGAACCCAAGATCTAGTCTTAAAGGTACCAACGGGGTGCCCTTACCCAGTCTCAAAATGTTTCTTATAAAGTTATTTTCTTTGTCTAACAGGATATCCTGCTGGTTGTTAAAATCCCACAATTCCGCTCCATTCAAGGCAGCTTCCCTAACTCGGGCCTTATATATTTCCAGTATGAGGTTTAATGGGGGACTTACTGTAGCTTTAGACATTTGGCCCATGGCTCCCCCCATGACATATCTAATATGCGCTTTTGCTGATGTGTGCATCCCATCTTCTAAAATCTATCAGTCTAACCCCCAAATAGTTGATCTTGTTGACTAGTACTAAATTAACTTAATTCATTGTCATACTAGCCTTCACTTTTTTCTTTCCCTGGAAACAGATCATCGATTTTGTTTTTCCTACATTGACCTCAAGGTCAAAATCTTTGCAGAAAAAAACTGAATTGATCAACTAAGTTTTTAAGACCCCTAGGTGATTTTGGCAGGATTAGGGTATTATCCACATAGAACAACCCTGGTATTTTCCGGCCAGCCAGGTGTGGCAAATCGTTCACACAGTTGGTTAGGTACTCAATAGAGTTATAGATATACAGGAGAAAGAATGTAAGAGCAAGAACACAGCCTTGCCGCGCCCCCTTTTCAGTTGTAACTGGCTCTGTCAATTCACCATTCCTGTCACATCTAATTTGGGCATAGTTGCAGTCATGAAGATGGATGATCAGGTTCAGAAGTCCACGTGGATCTCATTTTGCTCAGCATGTCAAAAGGTGCATGGAGACTGATAAAGGCAACATATTAGTTCCCTCCACCAATATCCACAGTCTTCCATCTAATTGTCATAAACCTCACAACATGGTCAATTGCACTAAGTGCTGGTCTGAATCCAGCCTGCAAACTAGAGATGGCCCCACTCTCCTCGATCCACTCCGACAGTTGAGTCAAAATCTGCTTCACAAAAATCTTTTGAGGATTGTCTAGCACACTTATCGGCGGAGAGTTAGCTGGATTGCTAGGATTTCAGTTCTTATAGAGGGGGACTATTTCTGCCCCCTTCTATGTGTGAGGATCAGGCACGCCGGCAGCCACTGCATTACTAACCATGTTAGTGTAGCGTGCTCAAATATCAAGGTTTGACTTGTAAAGGTTGCCGGTATTTTATCAAGGCCCGGGGCTTTGCCCCTCTTAAGGGAGGTTATGGCTGTCGTTCTTTCAGCTAAAGTGAACTTATTTGAAAATGCACTCTCTTCCCTACAGGCACTCTTCTCTCTGGGTTCAGATTTGTCTCTCTTAGAATGGAACGAACTGAAGTGATGAACCCACTCATCAAGAAGAATTGATGACCCGTTTTAGGGCTGGGATTCCCTGATGTAGCTTGAAACCAACTTCCAGAACTTGTCGGAGTCCTTGTTCCTTTCTGCTTCTAAAAGGGCTACCCAATGGTTCTCTTCCTAGTATTTCTGGACTTGAGTCATCTCTAGCCCATAGTTTGTTCTAGAGTGTCTAATCAAACATCTAGGGCCAGATGTAGCAAAAATAAAAATTGCGACTCGCATTTTGCGAGTTGATGCGACTCGCAAAAGGCGAGTCGCAAATTGGAATGCCAGAAAAAAAAGCGATCCGATTTTGCGACTCGCAGCCGGACTCGCAACGCTGTGTGCGAGTCCGCAGTTTGCGAGGTCGCTGTTTGCGAGTGTGCAAAAACGAACTCGCAATTAGCGAGTGGGTGTCGCAAATTGCGAATACCTTCAAAATTGCTTGCAGATGCAGCAGAACACTCCAGAAAGCATACCAGAACACCCTGGAAACACTTCCTGGCACATGATGATGACATCACAGCCAGGAAGTTAACAAATACACCTGGGAGGAGGGCTCAACAGTGAGCAGTGTCTCTGCCACTCACAGTAGGGTGCTGAGGAGCGGTAGGCACAGCACCATGGACGCAGCAGGGACCAGCCAGGCTGGCAGGAGGGGCAGGAGATCATAGATAACAGCCAGGACAGATTCATGTGGCACATGGTGTTAATGTGCCACATGACTGGTTGGCATTTTCCTGCCCATGGACAATTTCAACTTGTATATAGTTTCTTCATGACATTAATAAAACAGTTATTTTTGTTCCACTTAACAAATGGTTAATAGGTGAGTATGGTGGGAGTTGACACGTACCGTCCAGAATATTGCGTTGCAATGTGGTCCCGTCTCAGTCTGCCTTGATTAGCTAGACTCCTATCCCCATGATGGCGATGTGGTTGTTCTTGCTCTTCATCATCAGGATCTGGGTCTGCAGGGGTGAGAGGTAGCCCACGTCGGGTGGCTATGTTGTGGAGGATGGCGCATGCGACCACAATTTTGAAAGCGGTAATGGGGGTGTATTGGAGGGCGCCTCCGCTGCGGTGGAGGCATCGGAATCTTGCCTTCAGGAGTCCGAAGGTGCGCTCTATGAGGTTCCTGGTCCTCTTATGCGCACTGTTGTATTGCCTCTCTGAATCATTGCTGGGTGTTCAAAATGGAGTCATGATCCATGGCCTTAGAGCATATGCACTGTCACCTGTTGGGCACAAAAGTACACTGTTAGTAAGTCCAGATAGTCGTGCACAGTGACCTGTGTGTATGTCTGCAAGGTGTATGCAGCTCTACCTAGGAGGTATCCGTCTCCAAACTCCCCGCGTTCCAGGCGTTGATGTATCCCACTATGTCTAAAAATGTATGAGTCATGGGTACTGCCTGGAAACTTAGCTACGATGTCCGTGATGATGTAATGGGCATCACAAACAACCTGTATGTTGAGTGAGTGGGTACACTTTCTGTTGCGGAAAATATGTTCCAGATTAGCGGGGGGCATATTTGAATGTGTGTCCCATCTACACATCCAATGACATGGGGGAAGTGGGCAATGCGGTAAAAGTCCAGCTTCGTGCTGTTAATTTCTGCCTCATTCCTTGGTAAGTATATGAACTGAGACCTGTGCGCTACTAAGGCATCTAGGAATGCCTTGAGGAACCTTGACACTGCACTTTGGGATACCCCACCTGCCACGGCAATGACACCCTGATAGCTCCCTGAGGCCAAGAGGTGCAGTGCGCATAGTACTTGCACATGCGTAGGGATGGCGCAGCCACGCAGAGTCTTGTGTTCTAGCTGTGGTTTTAGTAAATCTATTAATTCTAGAATGGCAGCGCTGCTAAGGCGGTATTTATCATAGATCTCCTCTTTAGTTTGCTGGAAAAGGGTCTGCCTTGTTCTATATATCTTCTCCTGTCTGTGGCCCCTCCTCCTCCTCTGCTGGGCTGCGTAGACTCTCCTCCTCACTGCTATCAGGTATATGTCCGCCATCTTGAGTGACCCAGATGCCTTCTGGGTCTCCTTTTATACTTTGGTAATGGTTACCACCTGCTCTGAGTTAGTGGTAAATGCGACTTGCAAACTGGGCTTTTTGCGACTAGTCGCAATTTGCGAGTTGCAATTGCATAAGGTTTGCGACTCGCAAATTGCGACTTGCAATTTGCGGGTCGCAAAATGGGGTCGCAATGGATGCGACTCGCAAACGGGTCCCATCGCTTTTTGCGAGCCGGAAATGGGCTTTTTGCATCCCATTTCCGATTTTGCACTGTCGCAAATTGCGAATCGGCCCGTTTGCGAGTCGCAAACGTTTGCTACATCTGCCCCTAATCTCCCCCTGAGGTCCCTCAATAGCCTATACTTGGCTTCTCTACAGGACCTGGTGTACCACCCAATATTTTGCTTATATCTCATTTTACCTTTACGTTCTTTAAGAACCAACACTTTAAGACATTCAAATAATTTCAAGTGCTCGGCCAATATCCTCCCATCATCCTGCCCATACAGGGCATTGATTCAATATGGCTTGTCAATAATCGGTATATGGTTGCAGTAATGCATGGGGAGGAATTTATAATTTCCCACTTAACATTGCGTTTGTTGTTTGCCACGGTAAGATGTTGGTCAAAATCCCCAGAGACAGGAGCCCCAATAAAGAGGAGCAAACTCCTAACCGAAAGAATCAGTGGATCATGATCACTTCTTCATGCTCTGCTACTACCATGTCTCACATGTGACCCTACAACTATATATGTAGTAATAGATAGTCTACGTGGATTCTGTATGTCCCTCCCCTGAATGGGATTTACATCTGAACTGGAGCATCCATTACATGCTTGTAGGCCATGGGCTAAAGTAATGTTGACAATCTGAAGTGTGGCCCTAGTTAGTCTATGGCCCTCATTATGAGTCTGTCAGTCTTAAGACCGCCAGACTCGTGGTGGCAGTTTTACTGATGACGGGCTGGCCGTAAAGACCGCCATATTACGAGTTTGGTGCTTTGGCCTTAATTAGAACCCAGTAGCTTTTATAACCTGGTCTATACTTGCGCCCCATGGCGCATGTTTCCTGGAATACACAGATTATATACTTATCTATAAAATTCCCCTATCTGGGATAGAGAGACAAGCAGCTACTCCTACTATGTTCCAGCTGATTATTTTAACTGGATTCTCAGGCATTGCTTGTGTTTTTTTGTTCCAAGGGTATACCCAATAGATTTGAAGGTTGTATCAATTCACCCTGGGGGCAAGCATCACTAGAATCAGTTATGCCAAGGAACATCATCCAGACCCCCACAATAGGCCCGGGTTGACCGAATCTTTGAGTCAGTCCTCATCAGACAGTGCGGATAAAGTCTGCCTATGTATATTCTGTCGGAGGGGGGGAATCACCATTTTGGTCAAAAGTACTGGCACAATCTCCTGAGCCAGATCTCAGCCCCTTAGTAAAAGGAAAACCTGTACAGGGATAGAAAGCTGCAAGTCTGCACAAAAAAGTTGGAGCAATTTAAAAAGATCTGGTTCACTATGGTAGGAGAACTGAAATTTATGACAATATAGGGGGTCATTCTGACCTCGGCGGTAAAAGCCGCTTACCGCCGGTCAGAAGGTCGCCACAATACCGCCGCGGTCAGCCGCCACGGACATTCTGACCCGCAACTGCAAAACCTCCAAAAATCCGCCCTCCACTGCAGTCCGCCACATCAGCGGCCAGCGGTAAACTGGAGAAGACCAAACCTCCACCGCCACGCCAACAGAAATACGCCCATCCCATTATGACCCGCAAATCCACGCGGCGGTCATTCAACCGCGGTATTCCATTGGCGGTACACACCGCCGCGGTCAAAATACACACACCTTTACAAACCCCTACCACATTGGACAATTTGAAAGGCACACACCTGAAACACATACACACACCACTCCCACACATCCAATACCATATAAAACACACACCCACATCACCCACAAACCCCTACCAACAAAAACCAGAGACGAAGGAGAGAGAGACACATCAGAGAATAGATAGCCAGACACACAGAGGCACACCACAACATCACACACACCACATAGAAGCACAAAGCACCACACACCAACACACACATCATCACATACACCACCCCACACCTCATACACACCACCCCATGGCACCACAAAGGCACCCACGCTTTTCGGACCAAGAACTCCGGGTCATGGTGGAGGAGATCATAAGAGTGGAACCCCAGCTCTTCGGCTCACAGGTTCAGCACACCACCATAGCAAGGAAGGCGGAGCTCTGGCAGCGGATCGTGGACAGGGTCAACGCGGTGGGACAGCATCACAGAAATCGAGAGGACATCCGCAAACGATGGAACGACCTACGGGGGAAGGTGCGCTCGATGGTCTCGCGACACAACATCGCAGTGCAGAAGACTGGCGGGGGACCCCCACCCACTCCACCCGAATTCACAACATGGGAGCAAGAGGTACTAAACATCCTGCATCCTGATGGCCTCTCTGGAGTACACGGAGGAATGGACTCTGGTAAGTACAAGGCCAACCACTTCCCCCCCCCCAGCATGCTAACCCCCACCCTCACCCCCAACCCCCCAGCACACATCCTCCCTGAGAATGTCTCTCCAGCACAACCCACCCAACACCAACCCCTGCATGCCATCCCCAAACTATGGACACCCATCACCTAAGCATGACCACTGCACATACCCATCCCCCCCCCCCACAAAACACCCTCACAACACCTCCCCCAAGGGAATGCCAGCACTGAGGGACAAGGGCACCCATAAAACGCAAGCTAATGCACACACAGAAACAATAACCATACCCTCTTACCCCATGCAGGACCCGAACGACAACACACCGGTCAGGAGGGACCAGAAATGTCCATCCCACCCCCGGAACAGGCCCCTAGTGATGACAGCAGCTCTGTCGACCTGGAACCTGACGACCAGCCCGGACCATCGGGGACCTCTGGGCAGTCGGTTCCCCTCACCCAGACACAGGCCACTGCAGACCCAACCCCCTCTGGGAACAACAGCACAGCTCCCACCCAGCGGGCCCATGCCTCTGTCTCTAGGACAGGTCAAGCAGCGGTGTGTCTACCACTACAGGGCCCCCAGGGTAACCCACCAACCCAACAACAACAGGGACCTGGGGGCAGTGGGAGTGGGCACACCGTCCAGGGGACAGAGGCCCAGGGAAACAGGGCAACTCGGAGGGCTGCTGTGCGACAGGAGGGGGAGGAGAGGCCCAGGGAACCCACTCTCCAAGAGGCCCTCATCACCATCATGGCAGCCTACCACCACTCACAAGAGACGATGGCGACGGTGCTGGCCAGGTTCCAGGAGATCCAGGCACAGCAGGAGCAACACTACATGGGGTTCAGCGACCAACTCACCAACATCTCAACCGCTATGGGGAGCATAGTCCAGGCCCTGAACCGTATAGAGGACACGTTTCGGGACCATGTGGCTTCACACAGGGCCCCTGTCACTAGCCAGGAACAGGAACAGCCTACCACCTCCGCCGGCGCTAGTGGACAGGAGGCCCCACCACAACAACAGCCCACCAGAACCCCACCTCCTGCTGAACAACAACCGCCGCGCAAAAGGAGCCTGAGATCCAAAAAACCGACAGAGTAGGATGTCAAGACCCCCGCCAGCATCACATACCCCCTGAAGTCCTCCCACTGTTCCACATTGCCACCCTGTCAAACCTTGAACTGCCCCTGCTCCATCCTGCCACAGGCATATGGACAATGCACCTGTGAGACTGAGAACTGGACTCCGCCATGGACATTACTCCACCCCCACCCATCACTGTTTCACTATCATGTACCAATATCTATGCACTAATAATAAATCACACATTGCACTGAAATCAATCAGGACTCAGCCTGTCTTATTTACAAATGTATGACACATTACATATCAATTACGTATAATTAACATTGTGAATTACACATACCGAGGTAACTTTGCATTAGTCCATGGGCCAACCAAGCCGAGGTCACGCAGTGGCTCATACAGCACAGAAAAGGGAAGGGAAAATCAAACATCATGTTTATAGTTCTGGGGGGAAATCGACAAAGTTGAGATGCAGGAGGCTTTCAGGAAATGTAAAATGGCATGGGTGATTATTACCTGTGTGCTACTGGAAATACTGTTCTATTACTCTGTCCCTGTTGTCTGTGTCGTCCTCTGAGTCTTCCTCCTCTTCACTCTCCGCAGGCTCCACAGCTGCTTCAACACCACCATCTGCACCATCCTCCTGCAGGAAAGGAACCTGACGTCGCAATGCCAGATTGTGAAGCATACAGCAGGCCACGATGATGTGGCACACCTTCTTTGGTGAGTACATCAGGGATCCCCCTGTCATATGCAGGCACCTAAACCTGGCCTTCAGGAGGCCAAAGGTCCTTTCGATGATCCTCCTAGTTCGCCCATGGGCCTCATTGTACCGTTCCTCTGCCCTGGTCCGGGGATTCCTCAATGGGGTCAGTAGCCAAGGCAGGTTGGGGTAACCAGAGTCACCTATTAGCCACACACGTTGTCTCTGTAGCTGCTCCATCACATAGGGGATGCTGCTATTTCGCATCACATACGCGTCATGCACTGACCCTGGGAACTTGGCATTTACATGGGAGATGTACTGGTCAGCCAAACAGACCACCTGGACATTCATCGAATGATAACTTTTTCTGTTTCTGTACACCTGCTCATCGTCTTTTGGGGGTACCAAAGCCACATGGGTCCCATCAATGGCACCAATAATGTTGGGGATATGTCCAAGGGCATAGAAATCACCCTTCACTGTAGGCAAGTCACCCTCCTCTGGGAAAATGATGTAGCTCCGCATGAGTTTCATCAGGGCAGACAACACTCTGCTCAAAATCTTTGAAAACATAGGCTGAGACATTCCAGATGACATGGCCACTGTTGTCTGGAATGACCCACTTGCCAAAAAATGGAGGACTGACAAAACCTGCACCAGAGGGGGAATCCCTGTGGGTTGGCGGATGGGGGACATCAGGGCTGGCTCCAGCTGGGCACACAGTTCATGGATAGTGGCACGGTCAAGTCTGTATCGAAGTATTATATGGCGTTCTTCCATTGTCGACAGGTCCACCAGCGGTCGGTACACGCGAGGATTCGTCCTTCTCCTCGCAAGTCCCAGCGGACGGTGCCTTCTGTCTTCTTCTGTCTTCTTCTGTCTTCCTCTGTCTTCTTCTGTATTCTTCTGTGTTCTTCTGTATTCTTCTGTGTTCTTCTGTATTCTTCTGTGTTCTTCTGTATTCTTCTCTGTTCTTCTGTACTCCTCTCTGTTCTTCTGTGTTCTTCTGTGTTCTTCTGTGTGTCTTCTGCTCTTCCGGTCTTCTGCTCTTCCGGTCTTCAGTCCTTCCGGTCTTCTGCTCTTCTGTTCTTCTTTTCTTCTGTTCTTCTTTTCTTCTTGTCTTCTTGTCTTCTTGTCTTCTGCCTTCGGCTCTTCTGCCTCCTCCGTCCTCTTCTCCCCGCGCCTGCCCTCCTGCTCCTGCCTCATCCCCCTCCCCCACTCGCATCCCCCCCTCTATCTCCCCTATCTAACCCGTTCACTTTCTACCTCCATCACTCCTCCTATCTACCTATCTCTCCATCTCTCTATCCCACTATCCAACTCCCTCACTCTCCACCTCCTCCTATCTTCCTATCTTCCTATCTCTCTATCTTTTTCCCTATCTATCGATTTCTCTATCTACCTTTTCTCTCTACCTATTTCTCTATCTCTCCCCCCCTCCCACCACCCCCTCTATTATCTATCTTCCTATCCCCTCACTCTACCTCTCACCCTCACCCACCTCTACAACCCCCCCTCCCCTATCTTCACAACCCTACACCTATCTTTCTCCCTAATCTCCTAAACCTCCTAACACTCTCCCCCCTCCACCCTTAAACCCCCCTCCCCCAGCTCTTCTCACTCTACCTGTCCCCCCCTCCCTCGCGCTTTCCCGCCGCGACCTCCTGCACGCCCCCGCCCCCCAGCTCCCATTCGCCCCCAGCTGACCCCTCCCCCCCTCCTACCTCATATGGCGGCCGCTGCGCGACAGTGGTGGCGACCTTTGACCCAAGGTTAGGTCGCTCCCCCTGCCGCTGCAGCTCCTCCAGGTTCCTGAGTTCCTGAGACCCACCCCACAGTAAGTACCTCCCAGCCCCTCGTTCTGCCCCGCGCTACTCACCCTCTCTCCTGCTCCTGCTTCTTTTCCTCTTTCCTTCTTCTCTGTTCTTCCTCCTCGCTCCTCGTCTGTATTCTTCTTCTGTACTCCTCTTCTCCCCGTCTTCTCTCCTCTTCTCTTCTTCCTCATCTTCTGCTGTGGTATTCTGCACCCTGTTTCTTCGTTTTTTGTATCTCCCTCCGTGTTCTTCTGTGTTCCTCTGTCTTCTTCTGTCTTCCTCTGTCTTCCTCTGTCTTCTTCTGTCTTCCTCTGTGTTTTTCTGTCTTCCTCGGTGTTCTTCTGTCTCCCTCTGTGTTCTTCTGTCTTCTTCTGTCTTCCTCTGTCTTCTTCTGTGTTCTTCTGTATTCTTCTCTGTTCTTCTGTACTCCTCTCTGTTCTTCTGTGTTCTTCTGTGTTCTTCTGTGTGTCTTCTGTTCTTCCGGTCTTCTGCTCTTCCGGTCTTCAGTCCTTCCGGTCTTCTGCTCTTCTGTTCTTCTTTTCTTCTGTTCTTCTTTTCTTCTTGTCTTCTTGTCTTCTGCCTTCGGCTCTTCTGCCTCCTCCGTCCTCTTCTCCCCGCGCCTGCCCTCCTGCTCCTGCCTCATCCCCCTCCCCCACTTGCATCCCCCCCTCTATCTCCCCTATCTAACCCGTTCACTTTCTACCTCCCTCACTCCTCCTATCTACCTATCTCTCCATCTCTCTATCCCACTATCCAACTCCCTCACTCTCCACCTCCTCCTATCTTCCTATCTTCCTATCTCTCTATCTTTTTCCCTATCTATCGATTTCTCTATCTACCTTTTCTCTCTACCTATTTCTCTATCTCTCCCCCCCTCCCGCCACCCCCTCTATTACCTATCTTCCTATCCCCTCACTCTACCTCTCACCCTCACCCACCTCTACAACCCCCCCTCCCCTATCTTCACAACCCTACACCTATCTTTCTCCCTAATCTCCTAAACCTCCTAACACTCTCCCCCCTCCACCCTTAAACCCCCCTCCCCCAGCTCTTCTCACTCTACCTGTCCCCCCCCTCCCTCGCGCTTTCCCGCCGCGACCTCCTGCACGCCCCCGCCCCCCAGCTCCCTTTCGCCCCCAGCTGACCCCTCCCCCCCCTCCTACCTCATATGGCGGCCGCTGCGCGACAGTGGTAGCGACCCTTGACCCAAGGGTAGGTCGCTCCCCCTGCCGCTGCAGCTCCTCCAGGTTCCTGAGTTCCTGAGACCCACCCCACAGTAAGTACCCCCCACCTCCCAGCCCCTCGTTCTGCCCCGCGCTACTCACCCTCTCTCCTGCTCCTGCTTCTTTTCCTCTTTCCTTCTTCTCTGTTCTTCCTCCTCGCTCCTCGTCTGTATTCTTCTTCTGTACTCCTCTTCTCCCCGTCTTCTCTCCTCTTCTCTTCTTCCTCATCTTCTGCTGTGGTATTCTGCACCCTGTTTCTTCGTTTTTTGTATCTCCCTCCGTGTTCTTCTGTGTTCTTCTGTGTTCCTCTGTCTTCCTCTGTCTTCTTCTGTCTTCCTCTGTGTTTTTCTGTCTTCCTCGGTGTTCTTCTGTCTCCCTCTGTGTTCTTCTGTATTCTTCTCTGTTCTTCTGTCTTCTTCTGTCTTCTTCTGTCTTCCTCTGTCTTCTTCTGTATTCTTCTGTGTTCTTCTGTATTCTTCTCTGTTCTTCTGTACTCCTCTCTGTTCTTCTGTGTTCTTCTGTGTGTCTTCTGCTCTTCCGGTCTTCTGCTCTTCCGGTCTTCAGTCCTTCCGGTCTTCTGCTCTTCTGTTCTTCTTTTCTTCTGTTCTTCTTTTCTTCTTGTCTTCTTGTCTTCTGCCTTCGGCTCTTCTGCCTCCTCCGTCCTCTTCTCCCCGCGCCTGCCCTCCTGCTCCTGCCTCATCCCCCTCCCCCACTCGCATCCCCCCCTCTATCTCCCCTATCTAACCCGTTCACTTTCTACCTCCCTCACTCCTCCTATCTACCTATCTCTCCATCTCTCTATCCCACTATCCAACTCCCTCACTCTCCACCTCCTCCTATCTTCCTATCTTCCTATCTCTCTATCTTTTTCCCTATCTATTGATTTCTCTATCTACCTTTTCTCTCTACCTATTTCTCTATCTCTCCCCCCCTCCCGCCACCCCCTCTATTACCTATCTTCCTATCCCCTCACTCTACCTCTCACCCTCACCCACCTCTACAACCCCCCCTCCCCTATCTTCACAACCCTACACCTATCTTTCTCCCTAATCTCCTAAACCTCCTAACACTCTCCCCCCTCCACCCTTAAACCCCCGCTCCCCCAGCTCTTCTCACTCTACCTGTCCCCCCCCTCCCTCGCGCTTTCCCGCCGCGACCTCCTGCACGCCCCGCCCCCCAGCTCCCATTCGCCCCCAGCTGACCCCTCCCCCCCTCCTACCTCATATGGCGGCCGCTGCGCGACAGTGGTAGCGACCCTTGACCCAAGGGTAGGTCGCTCCCCCTGCCGCTGCAGCTCCTCCAGGTTCCTGAGTTCCTGAGACCCACCCCACAGTAAGTACCCCCCACCTCCCAGCCCCTCGTTCTGCCCTGCGCTACTCACCCTCTCTCCTGCTCCTGCATCTTTTCCTCTTTCCTTCTTCTCTGTTCTTCCTCCTCGCTCCTCGTCTGTATTCTTCTTCTGTACTCCTCTTCTCCCCGTCTTCTCTCCTCTTCTCTTCTTCCTCATCTTCTGCTGTGGTATTCTGCACCCTGTTTCTTCGTTTTTTGTATCTCCCTCCGTGATCTTCTGTGTTCTTCTGTGTTCCTCTGTCTTCTTCTGTCTTCCTCTGTCTTCTTCTGTCTCCCTCTGTATTCTTCTGTCTTCTTCTGTCTTCTTCTGTCTTCTTCTGTCTTCCTCTGTCTTCTTCTGTATTCTTCTGTGTTCTTCTGTATTCTTCTGTGTTCTTCTGTATTCTTCTCTGTTCTTCTGTACTCCTCTCTGTTCTTCTGTGTTCTTCTGTGTTCTTCTGTGTGTCTTCTGCTCTTCCGGTCTTCTGCTCTTCCGGTCTTCAGTCCTTCCGGTCTTCTGCTCTTCTGTTCTTCTTTTCTTCTTGTCTTCTTGTCTTCTTTTCTTCTTGTCTTCTTGTCTTCTTGTCTTCTGCCTTCGGCTCTTCTGCCTCCTCCGTCCTCTTCTCCCCGCGCCTGCCCTCCTGCTCCTGCCTCATCCCCCTCCCCCACTCGCATCCCCCCCTCTATCTCCCCTATCTAACCCGTTCACTTTCTACCTCCATCACTCCTCCTATCTACCTATCTCTCCATCTCTCTATCCCACTATCCAACTCCCTCACTCTCCACCTCCTCCTATCTTCCTATCTTCCTATCTCTCTATCTTTTTCCCTATCTATCGATTTCTCTATCTACCTTTTCTCTCTACCTATTTCTCTATCTCTCCCCCCCTCCCGCCACCCCCTCTATTATCTATCTTCCTATCCCCTCACTCTACCTCTCACCCTCACCCACCTCTACAACCCACCCTCCCCTATCTTCACAACCCTACACCTATCTTTCTCCCTAATCTCCTAAACCTCCTAACACTCTCCCCCCTCCACCCTTAAACCCCCCTCCCCCAGCTCTTCTCACTCTACCTGTCCCCCCCTCCCTCGCGCTTTCCCGCCGCGACCTCCTGCACGCCCCCGCCCCCCAGCTCCCATTCGCCCCCAGCTGACCCCTCCCCCCCTCCTACCTCATATGGCGGCCGCTGCGCGACAGTGGTAGCGACCTTTGACCCAAGGTTAGGTCGCTCCCCCTGCCGCTGCAGCTCCTCCAGGTTCCTGAGACCCACCCCACAGTAAGTACCTCCCAGCCCCTCGTTCTGCCCCGCGCTACTCACCCTCTCTCCTGCTCCTGCTTCTTTTCCTCTTTCCTTCTTCTCTGTTCTTCCTCCTCGCTCCTCGTCTGTATTCTTCTTCTGTACTCCTCTTCTCCCCGTCTTCTCTCCTCTTCTCTTCTTCCTCATCTTCTGCTGTGGTATTCTGCACCCTGTTTCTTCGTTTTTTGTATCTCCCTCCGTGTTCTTCTGTGTTCCTCTGTCTTCTTCTGTCTTCCTCTGTCTTCCTCTGTCTTCTTCTGTCTTCCTCTGTGTTTTTCTGTCTTCCTCGGTGTTCTTCTGTCTCCCTCTGTGTTCTTCTGTATTCTTCTCTGTTCTTCTGTCTTCTTCTGTCTTCTTCTGTCTTCCTCTGTCTTCTTCTGTGTTCTTCTGTATTCTTCTCTGTTCTTCTGTACTCCTCTCTGTTCTTCTGTGTTCTTCTGTGTTCTTCTGTGTGTCTTCTGCTCTTCCAGTCTTCTGCTCTTCCGGTCTTCAGTCCTTCCGGTCTTCTGCTCTTCTGTTCTTCTTTTCTTCTGTTCTTCTTTTCTTCTTGTCTTCTTGTCTTCTGCCTTCGGCTCTTCTGCCTCCTCCGTCCTCTTCTCCCCGCGCCTGCCCTCCTGCTCCTGCCTCATCCCCCTCCCCCACTCGCATCCCCCCCTCTATCTCCCCTATCTAACCCGTTCACTTTCTACCTCCCTCACTCCTCCTATCTACCTATCTCTCCATCTCTCTATCCCACTATCCAACTCCCTCACTCTCCACCTCCTCCTATCTTCCTATCTTCCTATCTCTCTATCTTTTTCCCTATCTATCGATTTCTCTATCTACCTTTTCTCTCTACCTATTTCTCTATCTCTCCCCCCCTCCCGCCACCCCCTCTATTACCTATCTTCCTATCCCCTCACTCTACCTCTCACCCTCACCCACCTCTACAACCCCCCCTCCCCTATCTTCACAACCCTACACCTATCTTTCTCCCTAATCTCCTAAACCTCCTAACACTCTCCCCCCTCCACCCTTAAACCCCCCTCCCCCAGCTCTTCTCACTCTACCTGTCCCCCCCTCCCTCGCGCTTTCCCGCTTCGACCTCCTGCACACCCCCGCCCCCCAGCTCCCATTCGCCCCCAGCTGACCCCTCCCCCCCTCCTACCTCATATGGCGGCCGCTGTGCGACCGCGCAGCGGGCGCGTGCAGCGGGTGCGCCGCTGGCGCGCCGGAGGCGCACCAGAGGCAAGCCCGTCTGCGCCCGTCTGCACCTGGCCCGCGCCCAGCGCCATGACCCCTGGTCCCCAGCGCTCCCAAGCCCCGATGATCCGCTATGACCCCACCACCCTCCATGCCCTCAACCCAGGACGCTCCAACACCTGCTTCCAAGCTCACCCCAAACGCACCCATGGACCCTTCGCCTGCAACTCCTGCAAACGCATCTTCCACCACGCAACAACTACGACCACAAGCCCACGCGCCATCAACCACCTCAAGTGCATCCTAGTCAACGCTCGCTCCGTTCACAAACACGCCGTTGAACTCTGGGACCTCCTAGACTCCACAGCACCGGACGTCGCCTTCATCACGGAGACCTGGATGAACGCCTCCTCTGCTCCAGACATCGCCACCGCCATCCCCGAAGGCTACAAGATCTCCAGGAAAGACCGCACCAACCAAGTAGGAGGAGGCATCGCCATCGTCTTCAAAGACTCCATCAGCGTCACCACCTCCACTGAAGACTCCCCTCTTGCCGCTGAACACCTGCATTTTCAGATTCGCACCGACCCGAGGACCACCCTCAGAGGATCCCTCGTCTACCGTCCTCCCGGACCTCGCGCCCCTTTCAGCGACACCATCGCCGACTTCATCTCCCCGCACGCCCTCGCCTCACCGGACTACATCCTCCTCGGCGACCTGAACTTCCATCTGGAACAAAACAACGACCCCAACACCACCACCCTGCTCGACAACCTCGCCAACCTCGGCCTCAAACAACTGGTGAACACTGCCACCCACATCGCCGGACACACACTCGACCCTATCTTCTCCGCCAGCAAACACGTCTTCTTCAGCCACGCCTCCGCCCTTCATTGGACCGACCACAGCTGCGTCCACTTCACATTCCGACGCGAGACCCGCCACCTCCGCACTCAACCCATCCCTCGCCGACAGTGGAACAAGATCCCTGAAGAGCAACTCTTCGCCGCACTCGCCACCAACCAACCCACCCTCACCACCGACCCCAACGTCGCAGCCCTCAACCTCACAAACTGGATCTCCAACTGCGCAGACAACCTTGTTCCCCTCAAACGCTCGCAGCGACAGAACAACACCAAGAAACCCCTCTGGTTCTCTGACACCCTCAAAGAATCAAAGAAAACTTGTCGCGCACTTGAGAAAGCCTGGCGCAAGGACCGCACCGCTGACAACATGACCGCCCTCAAGAACGCTACCCGCAAACACCACCACCTGATCCGCACTGCCAAAAGGAATTTTTTCACCGACAGACTGGACAAAAACAGCCACAACAGCAGAGAACTCTTCAGCATCGTCAAGGAGTTCTCCAACCCCAGCGCCAACGCCAACGCCGTCACACCCTCACAGGATCTATGCGAATCCCTCGCCACTTTCTTCCATCGCAAGATCAGCGACCTCCACGACAGCTTCGGACACCAGACCCAACCTAACACCACCGAACCCACATCCCCGACCATCACCCTCAACAACTGGACCCACATCAGCACGGAAGAAACCAAATCCATCATGAACTCTATCCACTCCGGCGCCCCTTCGGACCCCTGCCCGCACTTCATCTTTAACAAAGCCGACAACATCATCGCCCCGCACCTCCAGACCGTCATCAACTCTTCTTTTTCTTCTGCTACCTTCCCCGAATGCTGGAAACACGCCGAAGTCAACGCCCTACTAAAGAAACCTACGGCTGACCCGAGCGACCTGAAAAACTTCCGCCCCATCTCCCTTCTGCCTTTCCCAGCCAAAGTATTAGAGAAGACCGTCAACAAACAGCTGACCACCTTCCTGGAAGACAACAACCTGCTCGACCCCTCACAGACCGGATTCCGAACCAACCACAGCACTGAAACCGCCCTCATCTCAGTCACAGACGACATCAGAACCCTGATGGACAACGGTGAAACAGTCGCCCTCATTCTTCTTGACCTCTCGGCTGCCTTTGACACCGTCTGTCACCGTACCCTAATCACCCGCCTCCGCTCCACCGGGATCCAAGACCAGGCCCTGGACTGGATCGCCTCCTTCCTCGTAAACCGCTCCCAAAGAGTCTACCTCCCTCCGTTTCGCTCAGAACCCACTGAGATCATCTGCGGCGTACCTCAAGGCTCATCACTCAGCCCGACACTCTTCAATGTCTACATGAGCCCCCTCGCTAACATCGTACGCAAGCACGACATCATCATCACCTCCTACGCCGACGACACCCAACTTATACTCTCCCTCACCAAGGACCCCGCCAGCGCCAAGACCAACCTACAAGAGGGTATGAAGGACGTCGCAGATTGGATGAGGCTCAGCCGCCTAAAGCTGAACTCTGAAAAAACTGAAGTCCTCATCCTCGGCAACACCCCGTCCGCCTGGGACGACTCCTGGTGGCCCACGGCCCTCGGCACCGCACCGACCCCCGCAGACCACGCCCGCAACCTCGGCTTCATCTTGGACCCCCTTCTCACCATGACCAAGCAAGTCAACGCCGTGTCCTCCGCCTGCTTCCTCACCCTCCGCATGCTCCGCAAGATCTTCCGCTGGATCCCCGCCGACACCAGAAAAACCGTGACCCACGCCCTCGTCACGAGCCGCCTGGACTACGGCAACACCCTCTACGCTGGGACCACCGCCAAACTCCAAAATCGCCTGCAACGGATTCAAAACGCCTCAGCCCGCCTCATCCTCGACGTACCCCGCAACAGCCACATCTCCGCACACCTGAGACACCTGCATTGGCTCCCAGTCAGCAAAAGGATCACCTTCCGACTTCTCACCCACGCACACAAAGCCCTCCACGACAAGGGACCGGAATACCTCAACAGACGGCTCAACTTCTACGTCCCCACCCGCCCCCTCCGCTCCTCTGGCCTCGCACTCGCCGCCGTCCCTCGCATCCGACGCTCTACGGCGGGTGGGAGATCTTTCTCCTTCCTGGCGGCCAAGACCTGGAACTCCCTCCCCACCAGCCTCAGGACCACCCAGGACCACTCCGCTTTCCGGAGACTCCTAAAGACCTGGCTGTTCGAGCAGCGATAACCACCCCCTTTGTCCCTAGCGCCTTGAGACCCGCACGGGTGAGTAGCGCGCTTTATAAATGCTAATGATTTGATTTGATTTGATTAGGAAGGACAACATGGAGCACAGAGTCAGGCAAACCACAGGTACGTACAGACAGCTTGCACAGTTAAAGAATGGCAATGGGTTGAAAGGCGTGTATGTGTGGCAATGCAAGGCCTAGGCCTGTGTGTCGCAGTCAAAATTAAGCCATGTAGGCCCTTGAAATGGCGGCTGCCTGACCTGTGAAGTGGGACAATGGGATGTGAGGTCAATGCGCTGGCGGGGCACACCGTGGCGGTAGGCGGTCGAAGACCGCGGCGCTAAGCCGCATTGGTTAACATTGAACCCTATGGGTTTCAGGAGCCAATGACGATGTGCGCCGGCGGTCGCGGTACGCACCGCAGCGGGCGTGACCGCCATTTCCTAGCTGATTGATCACTCGAGACCTGATCATCCACAGGAGAGGACCTATACTGCAAGTGCTGCTGTGACCTCGGTCTGGAAGTGACAATGGCTGCTGCGACTGGGGAAAGGGCCCCTGCCTTCACGTCTGAAGAGTTGGAGAAGCTCGTGGATGGGGTCCTCCCCCAGTATGCGCTACTCTACGGTCCTCCAGACCAACAAGTGAGTACACCGGGTGCACATGGAATGGGCTATGCCTGTGTGGATTGGGGTGGATGTAAGTTGGTGGGGTGGGGGGCGAATGAGAAGTGCAACGCACGACAGATGAGAGCATGTGCCATATGGCAAAGTTGGTGGGGGGGGCCAATCACATCTAACATGCAGGTCATTGATGATTTCCTCCTTTCCACCCTGTACATGTCAAATAGGTCAGCGCCCATCAGAAGATCGAGATTTGGCGTGCCATCGCCAAGGAAGTTCGGAACTTGGGGGTCCACAACAGACGGGGCACCCACTGCCGCAAGAGGTAGGAGGACATCCGCCGCGGAACAAGGAAGACTGCAGAAACACTGCTGGGGATGGCCTCCCAACCTAGGAGGGGTGCCAGTCGCACCATGACCCCCCTGATGTCCCGGATCCTGGCGGTGGCCTACCCTGAATTGGATGGGCGCTTTAAGACATCACAGCAGACACAAGGGGGTGAGTATCAGCACATTCTCCTATCTTTCTGCGCAGTGGAGGCGTCTGGGTGGGGGAGGAGGGCTGTGGGTGACATTAGGCCAGGGCGCTTTCTGTAGTGTAGTCCTCTCCCTTAGGCATGGCCCTGTGCCCCCGGCCCCCACCTCTGTAGGGTGACAAGTACAGCCATTGAAGGTCCAGCATCACCCATGTGCGCGTTTGACGTCTCTTGGCCTGTTGTCCTAGTCAGTAGTACTGAGTAGTGTACCCCGAATGCGTGGCTTAGTGCATGAGGCTCCTGTGTCTGTCCTCTCCGCCAACGGTGTTGACATTGCATGCACTCAACCTGGTCTTCTTTTTTCTCCCCCCACCCTTTCTCTTCATCTTCTTGTGCATGTGTGCATTAGCATCATCAGGCGGAGGAGATTTGGCATCGGAGCACGAGGGAGCTGCAGGACACAAGGCCCCGGTGGGCCCAGGAACAGACACCGAGGGCACCAGTGATCCGGAGGGCGAGGGGAGCACCACGACGGGGACCGCTGGTGAGAGCAGCGACAGCGACACGTCCTCGGATGGGAGCTCCCTAGCGGTGGCGGCAACATCCGGGCCCCCCACCTCTACAGGTACAGCCGCCACCCAGCGCACCAGCACCGCCCTCCCAGCAGCCCCTCAGCCTACGCTCCGTGCCCGCTCGCCCAGGAAGGCGCGCGTCTCCTTCGCCCCAGGCACCTCAGCCCCTGCCCCTGTTGCCCCTGCTGCCCTCAGTGCGGAGCTGATTGACCTGGTGAGGACGCTCATTGTTGGGCAGACGACCCTTTTGAATGCCATCCAGGGTGTGCAAAGGGAGGTGCAACAGAGCAATGCGTACCTGGAGGGCATTCATTCGGGTCAGGCTGCCCATCAACGAGCGTTCACTGCTCTGGCCTCAGCACTGACGGCAGCCATTGTCCCTGTCTCCAGCCTCCCTCTTCTTACTGCCTCCAGCCTGTCTCTGTCTCCTGTTCCTCAGCCTATCCCATCCACACCATCAGACCAGCCTGCACACACCTCAACACCCAAGAGCAGCTCATCCAGACACAAGCACCACTGATCCCACAAACACTCACCCAAGCAACACCCAGATGCAGACATTCCAACAGTCACTGCCACCCCTGTGTCCCCCTCCTCCTCGTCTCCCTCCTCCCTCCCTGTGACGTCTACACTCACACCTGCATGCACCCCAACATCAGCCAGTGCTTCCATCACCACCTCACCCTCCAGTACAGTACACACTCGTGCAGTCACCACCCCCACTGCCATGTACACGTCCCCTGTGTCCTCTCCCACTGTGTCTGTCACCCCCTCTTCCAAGACACACAAACGCAGGCAGCCACCCACCCAACAGACATCCACCTCACGACAGCCTACAGCACCAGCACCTTCACCCAATGACAGCACACCTGACTCTCCTACAACCACATCCTCTTCCTCCACTCCCATCACCACTTCTCCTACCCTTTACCTTGGACCTAAAAAGCTTTTCCTGGCTAATCTTGACCTCTTTCCCTCCGATGAGCTCCCCCCTCCATCTGCAAAGAGTCCCAAGAGCACCGCAGCCACCACCAGCCCAGCTTCGAGTGTCACTGTTGTGCATGGGTTCTGGAGTCCACCCTTTGCCAGCAGTGACACATCGATCAGCAGCAAGGACACGTCCAGCCCCCCCCCCCCGGCAAGAGGACCCGCAAAAACAAGGGCCGCCGTGCGAGGACTGACAGGGCTGCCCCCAAGGAGCTATGTGCGGCCACTTCACCAGCCACACCATCTAGGGGAGGCAAGGGCCCGAGAGCCCCATCAAAGGAGCGGAAGGGCAGCAGGAGCGCGGAGAAGGTGGACCCCACATGCCACATCCCAGCTGGGAAGGAGGACACTAAGGAGGCCAGGAGTCCGTCCCCGAAGGGTCCAGAAACGTCACGGTCCGAGGGCGACTGAGCAGGGAGTCCAGGCCAGGTCTGGCTCCCTTGACCTGCTGGATGAGCACCGCTGAACAGGGCCCCGCCGTGAAGATAGGCACCGCTGAACAGGGCCCCGCCGTGCAGAAGAGCACCGCTGAACAGGGCCCCGCCGTGAAGATAGGCACCGCTGAACAGGGCCCGCCGTGGAGAAGAGCACCGCTGAACAGGGCCTGCGGTGCAGAAGAGCACCGCTGAACAGGGCCTGCGGTGCAGAAGAGCACCGCTGAACAGGGCCCCGTCGTGAAGATAGGCACCGCTGAACAGGGCCCCGCCGTGCAGAAGAGCACCGCTGAACAGGGCCCGCGGTGCAGAAGAGCACCGCTGAACAGGGCCCGCGGTGCAGAAGAGCACCGCTGAACAGGGCCCCGCCGTGAAGATAGGCACCGCTGAACAGGGCCCCGCGGTGCAGAAGAGCACCGCTGAACAGGGCCCGCGGTGCAGAAGAGCACCGCTGAACAGGGCCCGCGGTGCAGAAGAGCACCGCTGAACAGGGCCCTGCCGTGAAGATAGGCACCGCTGAACAGAGCCCCGCCCTGCAGAAGAGCACCGCTGAACAGGGACCTGCCGTGAAGATAGGCACCGCTGAACAGGGCCCGCCGTGGAGAAGAGCACCGCTGAACAGGGCCCGCGGTGCAGAAGAGCACCGCTGAACAGGGCCCGCGGTGCAGAAGAGCACCGCTGAACAGGGCCCGCTGTGAAGATAGGCACCGCTGAACAGGGCCCCGCTGTGAAGATAGGCACCGCTGAACAGGGCCCGCCGTGGAGAAGAGCACCGCTGAACAGGGCCCGCGGTGCAGAAGAGCACCGCTGAACAGGGCCCCGCCGTGAAGATTGGCACCGCTGAAGAGGGCCCGCCGTGAAGATAGGCACCGCTGAAGAGGGCCCGCCATCTCAAGCACCGCTCCGCTGGGCCCTTCATCTCAAGCACCGCTCCGCTGGGCCCTTCATCTCAAGCACCGCTCCGCTGGGCCCCGCCGTCTCACGCACCGCTCCGCTGGGCCCTTCATCTCAAGCACCGCTCCGCTGGGCCCTTCATCTCAAGCACCGCTCCGCTGGGCACCGCCGTCTCACGCACCGCTCCGCTGGGCCCTTCATCTCAAGCACCGCTCCGCTGGGCCCTTCATCTCAAGCACCGCTCCGCTGGGCCCTTCTTCTCAAGCACCGCTCCGCTGGGCCCCGCCGTCTCAAGCACCGCTCCGCTGGGCCCTTCTTCTCAAGCACCGCTCCGCTGGGCCCTTCATCTCAAGCACCGCTCCGCTGGGCCCTTCATCTCAAGCACCGCTCCGCTGGGCCCTTCATCTCAAGCACCGCTCCGCTGGGCCCTTCATCTCAAGCACCGCTCCGCTGGGCCCCGCCGTCTCACGCACCGCTCCGCTGGTCCCTTCATCTCAAGCACCGCTCCGCTGGGCCCTTCTTCTCAAGCACCGCTCCGCTGGGCCCCGCCGTCTCAAGCACCGCTCCGCTGGGCCCTTCATCTCAAGCACCGCTCCGCTGGGCCACGCCGTCTCAAGCACCGCTCCGCTGGGCCCTTCATCTCAAGCACCGCTCCGCTGGGCCCTTCATCTCAAGCACCGCTCCGCTGGGCCCTTCATCTCAAGCACCGCTCCGCTGGGCACCGCCGTCTCACGCACCGCTCCGCTGGGCCCTTCATCTCAAGCACCGCTCCACTGGGCCCTTCATCTCAAGCACCGCTCCGCTGGGCACCGCCGTCTCAAGCACCGCTCCGCTGGGCACCGCCGTCTCAAGCACCGCTCCGCTGGGCACCGCCGTCTCAGGCACTGTTTATGGTTCACTGTGCCCACCATGCCTCCTCCTTGACCAGTGGAGACTGTCATCCACTTGATGGACTGTGGCTTTGCACTCCCCAGGATGGTACAGTGGGCAGCCCAGCCACTGTAGAGACATTGAGAGACTGTGGCTTTGCACTCCCCAGGATGGTACAGTGGGCAGCCCAGCCACTGTAGAGACATTGAGAGACTGTGGCTTTGCACTCCCCAGGATGGTACAGTGGGCATGGTGGCTCCTCGTGGATCTGGCGTCGTGGACTCATGTGGCTGTGGTGCCCCCCCCTTCCCTTCCCCCTGAGGTGCCTGTAGTTTTTACATCTGATGCCCCTGCAGTGTTCTCTCCAAAGGACTCAGGTCTCCTGTGTGGGCTTTGCCCTTGTTTCTCAAAACTTTGCCCCACGGACATGATGAATTCGTAGGATGTGCAGGACTTGTTACTTCAGTTATACACTGATGTGTATATCATTTGTTTTCTTGTAAATATCTTTCATGGTTGTACGATAATTTTCAGGAGCTTTTTGGTACATAAATATTTATTCCAAATTTGATTATGTCATAGCATTTTTCAGGGGTGTTTGGGTGGTGTCACTGTGACTTGTTGCTCTGCATTGGTGTGTACATAGTTGGGGGGGGGTCGCATATGTGTGTGCCCGTAACCTTTCGTCCTCCCCCCTCCCGTGTGTCGTAGGTGCAGTACTCACCGTTGTCGTCTGCGCCGGACTTCGTACTCGTGGTAGATGAGAAGGTAGACGAGAGCAGGTAGGATGTTTAATTTGGGTTCCATGCTGTCCTCCTTCCTCCTGGAGTGCGTAGTGGTGTGAGTTTTCCCGTTCGTAGTCTGTTTCCGCCGTGTTTTTATCGGCGGTGCTCCCGCCCCGCAAAAGGTGGCGGATTGGTGAGTTGTGATAGTGTGGGCGGTACATTGTCTGCCGCCTCGCTGTTGGCGGTGACCGCCGCGCTGTTTGTTTGTACCGCCGTGGCGGTCGGAGTGTTAAAGTGGCTGTCTGTGTTGGCGGTTCCCGCCAGGGTCAGAATTCCATTGTTTTGACCGCCAGCCTGTTGGCGGGTTGGCCGCCGCTTTAACACCGACCGCCAGGGTTAGAATCTCCCCCATAGTCCCATTCCCAGTACTTTTCAGCATACCCACCCAGGCCACCCTCCTCACCATTAATATTGAGGGCCCTAGTGAGAATGGAAAGTTAGCATTAACATGTAGCCATTGGGTAACCTTGTTTTTCAGTTCGGTAGAAGATTCCGAGCTATTTGCCTGTAAGATAGGAACATTGGTGATAACTGCCACAAACGTACTGGCCCCCGGGAGGAAGACGTAGGGCCCCAGGCCACCTACTGCTACCTCCCACCACCTTTTGGTTGTTGGCTCCTTGGCAATTGATAACCTCCCTGCCATCCCTGACCACTGGTTTGACATCTCTTTCTCCCATATTGTAAGGGGATGCACTGACAGAATGACATTCCTCTAGGACTTGATCTGGGGCTCCAACATATACTCACTCGAGGCTAGTCCGGAGGTAATGTTATTGTGATCAAAGTTACAATGTGATTCTAAGCATGATGGCGGCCCATCCCACAGTCCAGACATTGTTGAGCTCCTCTGGGCCTGAAGCAGAAGGGAAGAGACTTTGAACAGTAAGCCATTGGTAGTTGAGCAACCTCCTCCAATTTCTCTTCAATAGCTATTAAATGGTTTTTAATAGGGTGCAGTCTCTTGGTTAGCTCCTACACAATGTGCTCCCTTGTTAAGCCAACTTGGTTAACAGGACCCCCCCGGCCCCTTCGGCCCTTCCTCATCACTTCGATTTCTTTTCCCTTTAATTGCTGAAATCCCAGTTGTTCCTGCTGCGGGACCAGATGTGACCAAAGAAGGCTCAGCTATAGATAGATCTGTTAAGCTGATAGCCGACTTCTTCTGGAAAACATCTTGCTTAGCCCCCTGTTGGTTAACCCTCACATCAGACTGAGTTGACAGCAAAGACAGATGAGACAAGAAGGGGGCTGTCAAATGGGCTACGATGGACAGCCGTCATTCAGCCAATTCAATCTCCTTTTCTATGACTCCGACCGCCTTCTGTAAAACCCCATCTAGTGTACTATTGCCCTTGAAATTCTCCTGTATTGCAGCTACCTTCCGTTTGCCCATCTTTCCCCTGGTGCTGTAAATAATGGAGCAGAATACAACCACCACCGTAGTCGTGCCACTGCCTAATGCTAACTAGAGGCAGCAGACTGACTTACCAGACGTAAAGATACCACTTACTGTGGGTAACAGGAGTATGTTGACGGTGTAAACATTAGTGGGGGTGAACCAGCCCAGCCTCACCTGGCCAATAAAGAGTGAAGACGGGCCCGCTCTTGGACCAGTCTTTGCCTGGGAGCATCTCAAAAGTGTCCCATGCAGCGGGCTGTGCAACTGTTCTATATGCACCCAATGGTGCCAAAAGACTGTGGTTCCTGCCGCCAGGTAGTCTGGGTACTGTGGTCCTCCTGGCCCCCTCCATAGACTGGGAGTCCTGCACAGCAGGCTGTACAACTGTTGTAGATGTACCTGTTGGCACCAAAAGACTGCAGCTCCTGCTGCTAGGGAGTCTGGGGGTTGTGGTCCTCCTGACCCCCTCCACAGACTGGGCGTCCCACGCAGTGGGCTGTGCAACTGTTCTATATACACCTGATGGTGCCAAAAGACTTTGGCTCCTGAAGCTAGGGAGTCTGGGGGCTGTGGTCCTCCTGGCCCCCTCCACAGACTGGGCGTACTGCGCAGCATGCTGTGAAACAGTTTTATATGCACCCAATGGCACGAAAAGACCAAAGCTCCTGCTGCTAGGGAGTCTGGGGGCTGTGGTCCTCCTGACCCCCTCCACAGACTGGGCATACCATGTTGCGGGCTGTGTAGCTGTTCTATATGTGTCCAATGTTGCCAGAAGACCACTATTCCTGCTGCTAGGGAGTCTGGGGGCTGTGGTCCTCCTGGCTACCTCCACAGACTGGGCGCCCGATACAGCGGACTGTGCAACTGTTCTATAAGTGCCCAATGGCACCAAAATACTGTGGCTCCTGATGCTAGGGAGTCTGAGGGCTGTGGTCCTATTGGCCCCCTCCACAGACTGGGCATCAATTAATATACACAATATTCAAAACAATCAAACAATTTACAAAATGGGCATAGAGTGTATAATTAACTAATTGAAGCAATGAATTCCATTTTTTATTAAGTAATTTAGACAGATTAAGCTCCATAATTATTAATCAAATTAAAAGTTATACAATTGATATTCTGTGTATAGACAATTACCAAATGAATATCAAAAAACTTCCCACCCTATTCCTCTACAACCTTACAATCAGCCAATAAATAAGTTCAACTTAATTAAAAAGTCTTCAAATATATTATTGATGAGAACTAAAAATAAACTAGACACCACATATTTACACATATCTAAAAGTAAAATAGAAAATTATAAAGTAAGTGCAAAAAGTGTGCTAAAATACCCCCATTATGTTAAGCAATGGCTACCACTTAGCTTTGCACAGCCAGAATGTCGTCAAAACTGCTACAATATGTAAAGAGTGGGCTAGTGTTATGCCAGTGATAAAATATTGTCAAAAATGACCACAGTGTATCAAGTGCACAATTATACTATGCATGCAAGTAGACAAAAGTGATTACATCAGAAACACATATCCACAGTCATTCACTAAGATACATTGAGATAGAATCACACACATGCATTCATGTTCACAGGCAAACACATGCACACACAAGCAAACTTACACAGCCTTCTTACATTCCTTCCAAAACTAAACAGCCCTGCAGGTGGGCAGCACTGTCAGCTCAGGTTTTGGATATACAGGTGTAGCACACCAGAAAAGACAAGTTAACACTTTTCATTGCCCCCTTCAAGTGCCTTGCACACATGCTCATGGCTGAGGATGACAGGAAGTCTTGATAAAATGCAGAGAAGATAGATATATGGTAAAGCTCTCTGCCTTTGTGATGGCTACTACATCCAGTAACGGTAGAACTGCATATTGTATGTAAAGCAAGTGATATGGCTCAGCTGCCCTCCAGTCACTTACAGTGTACATGTGTGATGTAGACCTTTGCTAGATGAGGATATAATTTATGCCCTCAGCTCATCAAATGTCAGTATGATTGACAGCTGGAGAGATAAACCCTAACCTTTCACACTATAATGGGACAATCACCACTATTTCCAATTTATTATTTTTATTTTTGTGATCATGGTAATTTTTTGAAAAAGCTAATCATAGTACATGCAATATAATGACCTTAAAACATACAAAGTGATTTTGCTTTCTTTTACCTATTTTTAGCTAATTAATTTAGTATGTGATATTTGTAAAATACAAAACAGAATAAAAATCCATCACCAATTTATAAAACTAGGCTATATTTCTATCTTCAATATGACACTAAAACAACAAAAATACTTTGTAGGGAACCGGAGATATGAATTTTTAAAGATTAAAAGTAATTCTAGCACGTAGAATCAAATAGCGCTCAAAGGGTTAAAAAAGGTCACTCTAGAAATGGACAAAGTCCGGATTTCAGGCCACCCACAATGTAACACTGCTAAACTTATTTTCAGAAGTGTTTCTTGATACAGGAAAGTGGTCCACAGCACCAATTGAAGAGTTCAGAGTCTCTGGTTTGCTTCTTTGGGCCTGGGACTACAACTCCCACAGTGCACCTCTTCAATTTATGGAGCTGTTTACAACAGTTGCTCCAAATGTCCCCAAACTTCTGGATCTTCCTCCAGAGGTCCTTTTTGGGTCATTGAAGTGTCCACAACTTGATCCAATGTTCCAGAAGCTCTGAGTTGCTCGTTGGGACTTGTTACAACAATACCCAGAATACACCTGGTCAGAATCCTCAAATGGCCATTGGACAGTGGTCAGCTGGGCTCTTCATGCAGGGCATAATGCAGGGGACTCTGGGCAGACCAAACGTGCCAAATCTAGTTCATTGGAAGACTTTATTAATTAAAATGATGTCTCACCCTCATTTTAGACTATAGAGCCTATCCACTACAATGAAGGAAATTAATTTGGCTATTTTTCCTCACCAGGGCTTATAAACATATTATATAAGGCCCCTGCTCATAGTTACACTGCATCCAACCCTGGTGCACTTAAGGTAGTTTAGGTCTTTGGAAGTACTTACAAAGTAGAATTTGCATGTAACTTTAATTTAAAAGCAGCCTGCAAGGCAGGCTTGCCTTTAAAATGACACTCTGCACTTCAGCAGTGCACCTACGGGGCACTACCTATGCTGGGGTCCCTAAACCAATATTCCCTACAATATACTAGGGACGTATAGGTAGGTTGATACTGCCAATTATCATTAGCCTAATTTGCATACTAATTTTAATAAGAGCATAGGCACTAGGACTGGTTAGCAGTACCCAGGGTACCATCAGAGTCAGGAGAACACCAGCAAAAAGGGGAAAATAGGGGCAAATAGTTAGGGGGCTTCTGCTATCAGCCCAATGTTCTCACAAATAGGTCCTATTAATAAATTATTTAGTTTTGTTCTCATTTTCTTGTTGTATTCTTCAACTGATGACATAATATTGATTCCACATTGGAATTTCTATAGTTTATGGATATGTCTTTACGTTCCACACAAGCTAAATATGTAAATGCGGCATCAAATAACTATTTTTTCTATCAGTTTCTGGAGAAATCTTTTTCTGTCTTATTCCTATTTAAAACAAGCATTGACAAAGTCAATAGGTGTAGCTTTGCCAAGCTGGTGCAATGGTTATTTATTTATTTTTTTCAACTGCAGGCATATGCCACAACAATATAAAAGGAAAACATGCAGCCACCTAAGCATGGCCACCATATATGTGCAATGAAAATGTAAAAACATTTACTGATGTGACCATTTTACTAGTGATATTTCTCAACTAACAAGCATTTCAGTCATGACATGGATTTCATTATCAGTATTTGTGAAGCAAACACTTAAATGGCTGTTAGCCACAATATTACAATTCCTCTTAAACACTTCATATCATCAAGTTTCCAACGAAAATGGATAATCAATCACCATAGAAATGGGCTACCACAGTACAGGAAACAAGGTTGGCTTTTATTTACAGTTGACATAAATAAAGAACACTTTAAACATTTGTTTAAAAAAAAAGAGAAAATAGCTATTAACAATGTGCACAGACTGTGTGCAGTCACTCAGAGTAAAGGGATCCAGTGGGTAAACTGGGCAGATCCATTGCCACATGTATATTTTGGTGGGCAGAACAGACCAATGAATGAAGTCTGCTGAAAAAACCAAAGTCTCTCTCTCTCTCTCTCTCTCTCTCTATATATGGGGTACTTTACCAACAGACCCTCGGGACTGCTATGGGCACTTGTTTTGCTCCAAGTTTTGCCTGTCTTTTTCTTGGTTGGTGGGAAGAGACTGTTTTCAAAGATGAAGAACTATATCCAGAAGTGAATCAGGCAATTCTTTGGCTAAGATATATCGATGACCTTTTCATTATTTGGAAAGGAACCTAAAAAGAGGCTATACAGTTTGTAGATAAGTTGAACAGAAATGATCTCAATATTGGTCTGACCTGTAATGTGAGTAGCTCCTCCATTGAGTTTTTAGACACTATGGTAAAGATTAGGGAACAGAATATTACCACTGAATTGTTCCGGAAACAGACGGCGGGTAACAGCTTATTACATGCTTCTAGTGGTCATCCAGATAGTTTAAAATGGAGTATCCCCTTTGGCGAACTACTAAGAGCTAAAAGAATAAGTAGCACTGATGAAGCTTTTGAGGTTGAACAAAGGGAGATGACTTTGAGATTTAAACAGCGAGGATATCCTGAATGGGTAATAAAGAGAGCAATTGATAAGACTAAGGGGATAAAAAGATCGGAGACCCTTTTTGACAATATAACTAAACAACAGGCAGATGATAAAGATGGAACTAGACTCATTATGACATATAATGAAGATACAAGACAGATCAAGAATATCATTTCAAAGAATTGGAATATTTTGAAAAGTGATCCTGTTATTGGGAGTAATATACAAAAGAGACCTCAGATTACTTATAAAAGAGGACGTAGTTTACATGACATTTTGAGGTCCAATGATATTACGTCTATTCCACAATTGAGACAACATAATTTGCAAGGCTTTTTCCCATGTGGCCATTGTAAAGCATGTCGCTATAGCACTATGCGGAAGCAATATACCATATGTAAACCTGAAAAGTCAGACAGATTAATCAATTTATAACGTGCAGTACCCCCTTTGTAATCTATGTATTAGAATGTCCTTGCTTACAATGGTATATTGGCAGCACCAAACATGGTGTTAAGAAACGGATTTTAGAACACATGCGTGCAATTACATCTAATGACGAACATTATCCGGTAGCAAGACATTTCAAAGAAAAACACAACTCTGACTGTACCAAATTATCCTATTTTGGTATTGAACATGTTCCTGCACATCATAGGGGAGGGAACAGAGAATTTGTGCTGAGGAAAAAAGAGTCAGTGTATATCTTAGAATTAGAGACTAAGACTCCGATTGGTTTGAATATGGGGGAGGAATTAAATACTCACCTATATGATAACTATTAATTTATCTTGATGAGACTTTTTTTACTGACTAAGAAAATTCTTTTTACCAATATATATAATGAGGTGATTGTACAGAAATGTTATTATGCATAGAATTAATTTATAGGATCTAGATCAAGTATCTTGGTCAATCATGTGATATGGAGTATGAGTGTCAAGTTTACATTTGAATATTAATTTGATGTTTAAATTTTCAGTTATTGCTCCAATTTTGACTCTAATTTCTAATTTTGGGATATCTCTTTTAGATAATATGGTCAGACGAAGGAGTATCAAACTTTATCCGCTTGCTTATATTCATTCTCCAGTGTTTTTCACGTTATTAATGGGTGGTTAACTTTGCAGATTTTCTGATTTGATTGTTAAAATTAGTACTGGTGATGACTTTTAGCCTTTAATATGTTTATGATGATATATTTGCAGTGTACATATTTTACCATCTCTCTAAAAAAAATTTTTTTAAATGATAAGTAATTTTACAGTCATTATGATTTAGAACAAAGAAATATGAATTTTAATAGATAGAACACTGCTATTTAATTTGGTTATTTCCCCTTTTAAATTCAACAATGAATTTTAAAAAAAAACTGATAATATTAATTTATTAATTTTATTAATAATATTGGGGGAAATGATTTGTAATTTAATAATTATATCTGAATTATATTTGGTATTATATAGGGGCATGAACTGATCTAAGTACTAAGAGTATTATTATGATAACATCTGCTAAGTAGTGTGTGTTTTTATTGGTTGCACATTTTAAATGTCCTATTTCTATGTCTATGTTAACAGGGTATTTAAATGGTATTTTAGTGGTGATGTTTATCACGTGACCAAGGCTGCTGTGTCAGTGGAAACGCGTTGTGTGTAGATTAAACTGATCTTTTTTGTTCCTGAAATCCGAGTGTGTGAGTATTATATTCATTTTCCGTTTGTTTATATATATATATATATATATATATATATATATATATTTATATGTATATTTTTGTAGGAGGCTGCCTTGGTTTGTAGTGGGTACCTATGGTACTTACACCTAATACCAGGTCCAGGTATTCCTTATTAGTGTAGTGTAGGCAGTGTCTAGAAGCCAGGCTCTCTAGAGGTAGCTGCTGATGAGCAGCCACGGCTTATCTAGGAGACATGCAAAACACATACAATATCACTGTAGTCACATAGTAATCATACACATGAAAGAAAATAGTCAGTATTACAAAAATAAAGGTACTTTATTTTGTGACACAAACACCAAAAATACCATAGACATTATACTCCCTTAGGAGGTAGGTAATACACAAATTATATGCACAAGTATGCAAAAACAGGTGTAAAAACAGTTAGAAAACAGTGAGTGCAATTAGTGAAAATCACAATAGGTAGAAATGGGCCTGGGGTAACAAAAACCATATACTAAGAAAGTGGAATGCGAATGTTGGTTTCCCACCTAGGCAAGTGTAGTGTGTAGAGGGGAGCTGGGAGTACTAGGAAACCCCAAAGGTAAGTACTATAACCGACCCCTGTGCCCAGGAAAGCAGGAGTAAAACAAGGTAATTTTCCAAGAACACACAGAAATGAAAAGAAGGATAATGCAAGAACCAGAAGGGACTGCAAGACACCAACAGTGGACTCCTGGGTATGAGGAACCCTGGAAGATTAGGACCAAGTACAAGAAGCACAGAAGAGTCCAGGAAGAACAGGAGCCCCTGCTAACCCAGATGAAGGTGCAAAAGAAGAACCAGCGGTGAGGAAGGCCAGCCAGTATTGCACCCAAGAAAAAGGAGTCGGGTTCCTGGTTGGTGCAAGTGATGTCCAATGCCGGATTATCAATGATATTATCAAAAATGTCTTGAGTGCCATAATTTGTGAGTAATTAGCAGTGCAAGGCGAGGGCACGAATTATAGTTACCTTCAGGCATGGGTTATAGTTACTTGAGCTACCATTATCTATAACTGGCAAATGCCTAAGGTTTTGTATATTTAAAACATGAGCCTAACTACATTGTCCCTGTAACCTTTGTGTTTTTTCAGTGAATTTCTGTGTTTAAAAAAAATTATTTTTCCTAATTATAACGTCCCTGTAACCTTTGGTTTTTTCAGTGAATTTCTATGTTTTTTTTTTAACTTATAGTAATTTTCATTACTATATATTAATCCAACCACTGCCTTTGGTTATGCACAGCGGGGGTTGGCCTCAGGGCCTGGCTATGCGCACCCCTTTCACCACCCAATCTTACACTGTGCAGGCCTTCACCCATGTGCAGCAGAGGTTGCCTGGTCTGCAGCCAAATTCTGTGGCCAACCTCCCTAACCACCCAAACCCTTTGGCCATGCGTGGCATGAGTTGTCCGCAGCCTCTCCGGGTTTGAGAATAGGAGTGAGAGGGTGTATCTGGGGGTGAGGGTGGCTGTCAGATTGTCTGTCTGGGTGTGATAGTGCCTACATCAGTGTTTTCGTGGGTGCGTCAGTATATATACACACACTGAGGCAGCTATTGCTGTCTCAAATATTAGCGCTAAAAATGCTAAAGATGACAGGTAGCTCACATTGTTGCAAATCGTACATGAAAACTGAGTATGTACAAATATGTACAAGAGCAAATTCGTATTATCCATACACTGAAATAGTTATGACTTCTCTATTTAACCCCCATTCATTTACATAGAAAAAGAGAGGTGAATGGCATAAAGAGTACACATTTCCCTAAATGGTAGGCCAACATGTAAAATCCAATCCAAGGGTGAATGCAGTGCCTCATTTCAAGTTTGGCGGTCCGTCGACCACCATGGCGGCGGTGTCAGTCCAACTGCCATTGGGATGACGGTCAGACAGCCATATTACGAGTCAAGTGGGCCTGTGGAGCAAAGGCGGCCACCATTCTGCTGACACTGGCAGGCAGCACAGACCACTCTGGTCACAAGGCAGCACAAACAGGGCGGAAAGGACAGTGTTTCCACCAGACACATTTGGCAGGCAGCACAGACCACTCAGTCACGAGGCAGCACAAACAGGCTGGAGAGGACAGTGTTTCCACCAGACACATTATGAGGTTGCACACCACCAATGTGACTATGGCGGCCCAACCACCATGCCTCAGAGGGTGGAAACGGACAGAATAAAGGGAGATGCTTACCTCCAGGCAACCTCACATGTCCGGAGCCCCCATGGAACACATCAAGCACGTTCTTCCGCTTTTGGCGATCATTGCTCAAGCACAAAATCCACACTGCCGTAGACACTACTGACCATAAGTACACAATCCTACCTGTTTCATTACGCTGAACGATAGATCATCTCGCCATCAGCCACATCATATAGGTTCATGCTACATGCACCAAGCACGCCAAACTAGCCACTGGAAGAGGCATCAAGGGGTAGGCAGGCACCTCAGGGATTATCTAGTGGGTTGGAAGGTTGGATTTGGGAGGGGGGGTTTCTTGGGCTTGAGACAGGTGATCTTCTTGGGAGGGGTGGGGTTCTTATTGATGGGGGAAAGGTATGGGTGCTTCAAGAGGGGCTAGGGAGGTCTGGGAGGTGGAAGGGAGGGTATCGGAACTGGGTGGGGGCCTCTTGGGTTTGGGACAGGGGTTGGAGTAAACAGTTGTAAGGTCCAGGTCAAACAAAAAAAGTTCTTAGGGTCACAGGGATGATCAACAGGAGGGGTTGGGATTTGAAGGCTGAGGGAGTGGTTGTATGCTCTTTAGGTTTGGTTGTTGTGGTTGCATGCTTATGTGAGGTATGCTTAGGTGTGATGGGTATCTGTTGTTTGGGTAAGTGTGGGCGTTTGTGTCTTGGGGATTGGGAGAGTGGAGGTGCTGGGGTGAAGTGGTTGGTGGGTGTGTGGCTGTTGGGGTGGTGACTATGGATATGGTGGATGTGGTTGATGTCTGTGTGTCTGTAGTTTTGATATCTGTGAGTAAGGTGCTTGTGGTGGATGTCTGGGGGTCTGGTGGGGTGGTGGCTGTGGGTATGATGGGTGTGGTGGGTGTGTCAGTGTCGGTTGGTGTGGTGCTCATGGGTATGCCTGTTGTGTGTGTAATGCTGAGGGTGGTGGGGGTGTTAAGGGAAATTGTGAGTGTTGCTGTGTCTGTAGGTGGATGTTGTTTGTATATGCTTGTGTGGGCTCCTATTTGGTGCTGAGGTGGATGCTTGCGGATCAGTCCTTATGCTTTGCTTTGCGTGTTTCGAGTGAAACAACATTTCTCCTATTTTCAATACCTAAAATAACACAGATTTTCAAGATGCATTGACTTCAGCACAAATTACATTCACAATGTAGCGTAAATACATTTAGGCCCATATTTATACTTTTTGACGCTAAACTGCGCTAACGCAGTTTAGCGTCAAAAAGTTTTGCGCCGGCTAACGCCATTCTGAAGCGCCATGCGGGCGCCGTATTTATTGAATGGCGTTAGCCGGCGCAAGCAGACCGGCGCTGCCTGGTGTGCGCGAGAAAAACCACGTACACCAGGCAGCGCCGGCGTAGGGGGAAAATGGCGCATGGGCGTCTTAAAATGGGGCAAGTCAGGTTACGTCGAAAAAATCGTCGTAACCCGACTTGCGCCATTTATTTTCGACGCCCATCCCCCATCAACATGACTCCTATCATTGTAAAGATAGGAGTCATGCCCCCTTGCCCAATGGCCATGCCCAGGGGACTTCTGTCCCCTGGGCATGGTCATTGGGCATAGTGGCATGTAGGGGGGCACAAATCAGGCCCCCCTATGCCAAAAAAAATTATAAAAAAAAAAAAAAAAATACTTACCTGAATGTCCCTGGGGTGGGTCCCTCCAGCCTTGGGTGTCCTCCTGGGGTGGGCAAGGGTGGCAGGGGGGGTCCCTGGGGGCAGGGGAGGGCACTCTGGGCTCATTTTGAGCCCACTTGTCCCTTAACGCCATGCCTGACCCAGGCGTTAAAAAGCGGCGCAAATGCGCCGTTTTTAGCCACGCCCACTCCCGGGCGTCTCTTTTGCCCGGGAGTATAAATACCACGTAAAGGCCTGGGAGTCATTTTTTAGACGGGAACGCCTCCCTTGCATATCATTAACGCAAGGAAGGGGTTCACGCTAAAAAATGACGCACATTCCGGGAACTTTGGCGCTATTCGCCTCTAACGCCATAGTATAAATATGGCGTTAGTTTGCGTTAGTTTAGCGTCGAATTTGCGTCGAAAAAAACGACGCAAATTCGGCGCAACCAGAGTATAAATACGGCCCTTAACCTTCATTCTATTCTTTAAGAGTGCAGCCAAACAAAAAATGTCACAGAGACACCATTTATGTTACTTAGTTCCATCTGAGTATTCCGTCTCTTCTGTCTACTTTAGAAGGCTAACACAATAACAAAATGACTTTGCTGGCCTGTGCTCAACTTGCTGAGTGCTGAAGGTGGAAACAACATTTGGCTTGTCATTTTCACTGCCCAACTTTTAACCCAACCACTGCAATGAAATCAGATGACTGTTTGAATCTGAAGCAGAAATGAAATTAACATTGGTAATGTTTTTCCTACTGCCAGAGACCCTCCACCTGCTGTGAGGAAATTATGTTTTTCCTAATATTTAGAGGAGGTTCCTGGGTGTATATACATTTTTTTTAGTTTATCTGCATTTCATTTAGTGAAGAATGTTGGCTTCATTAAGAATTTGGAGGTTGGAAAAGTTGACTGCCAAGCTCGTGGGGAGAACGCTACCGTCATGCAAAGCAGACAGTGTGCATTCCGACGTTGCTGGGCAGGAGGGGCCCTGCACTGCCCAAGCCATGGACATGGGCAGTGCAACAGCCCCCTGGGATCCCCTGCTCTAGTTTTCCGCCTGCCTCTTTATGGCAGGGTCCTCAGCATGAAGAGACTGGTGGAAAGTTGAGTTATAATCAGCAAGGCGGCACTGAGTGCAGCGCCACCTTGGCTGACCACAACTCAGACCGCTGTCATCCCACTGAGAACCACGTTCCCAATGGTGATGGCGGTCCCCTTGTGGGTCCGCCCACCAGGGTTGTAATGTGGCAGTCAGACCGTGTAGTGAAAATAAGTATGTTTGACCACTGACTTTGTGTTTCACCACTGTGCATATTAGTTGTTCAATGTTCACCAGTTGTAGATTACATTTTGTATTCAGTTTAGCTGCCTATTAGCTTTATCGTGGCGTTAGACATTACATTTTGTATTCAGTTTAGCTGCCTATTGGCTTTATTGTGGCGTTAGACATTGCAGTTGAGACATTACAGATGAGCTGTGTTTTTCGACATGGTAAACTAAGCTTGTGTTTTTCATATTTTCTCTTACTGAACACGATAGCATGATAAGGATGCACATATTTTGTGTTTTTCTTTAGTGCAGAAAACAGTTTGACCTTGAAAGACTTGTCTCAAAAGGATGGCCAGCTTTCGACACATTCCTGTCAAGGTTTACCTAAACAAGCCAGCATTTTTTTATAATTCCCGTCTGAGAAGGAAGTGCCTTTCAGAAGGCTTTTTCCCAGAATTATTTAACCTATAAAACGTGTCCCTGGGCAGCAGCGAGGGTAATTTTCCAAGACTTCAGTCACGATTGGACAGAAAATACCTGACATACTCCATGAGGGTGGAAAACTCTTTCTCGCAGTTGAAGAGGGGTCATCAACTTGCTGGCATGAGAAAGATAAAGAGCATTGACAGGCCGTACGGTGATGAATTTTGGCTTTATTCTTTGCTTTGCAATTATGCTAAAATATAATCTCATATGTTTGCTGTGTACATTGCAGTTGAAAATCACTTTGATAGATTTTCCTTTCATTGCTGTGGCTATTTTTAAATCTGTGCCTCCAACCTACTAATCTCCTTTCTCAGGAACCTTGTGGTGAAGTAATAATAAATGTCTTCTTTAAACTAAGAAGTGCTTTCCAGAGATTTTTGTCAGCTCGGTCATTAGGGAAAGCAAAACAGACCGCCTGGAGTACAGACCATCAGACTCTTAATAGGGGCCTTTACTTATGGGGTTTGCAGAATGTTCTACATCATAGAGGACAGAAATGCTAATATACATTCAATATGAGTTAGCAATGGGTAGCATCTTAGGTCTTCATTCTAAGTGAATCTAGAATTTTGATGCAGTAATTTTGCACACAAAACTACCAGTGCCCGGGCAGTTTGGGATGTGGTATTACATTGGTGATCTGTTAAAAAAGGAAGGAGTTATCCCAATAAGCTCCACAGGCTTTTCCAAAATTCAAAGCAGAATTGAGAGGATAAATTCTACCAGACATGATCTGGTGGAAGGTGTCCTCAGAAAACCAGGAATGGTAATACGTCATGCAAAATTAGCATAATACTGTAATACCAATTCAGGCACTGACATTGGTGAGCTCCCAAATCGGTATTAGCATGGAAATCATGATGGTCTTAATGTAAGTTTTAACATGAACATGAAGTAATGCAGAAGATATCAAAATATCTGGACTCTGATCAGTTTCCAAAATATGCAAGATACTTAATATTGCGCTGCAAAGGAACTTACCATTTTTAACACAAAAAATACAATGCAGATAAGAGGAAAGATCTCATGCAATATATTTACCAAACTGTTTCAGTATAAAAGGGATCATCTGCACACGAAGTGGCCCTACAGGTGTCACAGGGACAAGCAGTACTAGACCCAAATGGCATGTCCATCTTCACAATTTGGTAGTGCAAGTCAACAAAGCACATAAAACTCCAACTGCATGGGACATACATTTACAGTTAATGTCTTCAATCTGTGGGGAAAGACCCCCAGGGAGGGTGTGGAGTCAAGGGAAGGGTGTTGTGCATTCCCCCAGGCTCACTTCTGCCTGAAGTCTGAAATGGTTGCTTTTAGTTTTGGGAAAGGACAACTATCCAGGGTGATGAAATCCATTAGTTAAAATGCTTCAGCAGGAGTGTTATTCAGGGAGTGTTCTGTGCTGTGAAACTGAAGCCCAGCCAGTGCTCCTGCTTGCCTGAAAGAAATACAAATGTGCACTATGGAGTTAATCTGCAAATGTAAAAATTGCCTGGGAGCCTGTACTGGCTTTAATTGATCAAATCAATGGAAGCTTTGTGACGACAAAGATTTATTCGTTTTGAGTGGTAATGCAAAGAGTTGACAACTGAGCTGTGAAGTGCATGATTTTAATTATTTACATAGCATTTATTGGAAAATGGGTTATTGGTAAGGGCAGGTAAGTACCTACACTTAGCAATAGGCCACTAACCTCCACTTAGGTCCAGTTAGGTCTCAGTAAATTAAGCCCAGCTCAACCCTTGGTAGCTTAGCAACGAGTGACAAGGCTTCACTTAGGAGACAGAGTGTAAAGCATTCAAATATCACAAAACAGTAATTAAATAAAACACAGGAAACAGTTTAAAAATCCAACACCAATTTATACAAATAGATTATATTTTTATCTTTACAATGACACAAAAACCAATACAATTGGATAAGGGGAACCAGAGATTTGAATTTTTAAAGAATTATAGTTTTTTAGCAACTAGAAACAAAAAGCGCCAATCGGGTCATCTGGTTGCACCTTGACTGGGGCAAAGTCAAAGTTTAAGGCCAACCGCGATGGAGCCCTGATCTGCTACAGCTCGCGGGAGGCCTCAGTAAAAAGTTTACCTTCGGACTTAGACTCTTTTCTGAAGATTTTCTTCAGCGGGACGAACCTGCCAATCCAATCCGACCTCCTGGAACTCTTCTCCGGATACGCGTCGTGGGAAAGATTTTTACCTTTGGACTTAGTCGTTTTTTTTAGGTGAAAATCCTTCGAGTGGGGTAAACCTGGATCTTGATCTGACGTCCTTCGAGCCCTCCTCGGATACCCTGGCTTGGAGGTCCCGGTCAACTTTTTACCTTCGTACTTAGTCTCTTTTTTGGAGATTTTCATCACTGGGACGAAACAGCAAATCAGGCCGGGTCGCGGTTGAGGCAAGCCGGCTAGTGTTGCCTCGGCAGGTCGGTCCCTCTATGGAGCTTTTTTTCAAAAGTTCTCCAAATTTCTCCAAACTTCTAGGACTTCTCCCAGATGTTATTTTAAGGTTCTTTTGGGGTCCACAGCTCACCCCAAGGGTCCAGAGGCTCTGAGATGATCCTTGGGGGTGCGGACTACAACACCCAGAATGCACCTGGCACAAACTCCTTTTGGCCACTGGGCAGCGGTCTGCTGGTTGATATCTTCAGAAGTTGGTGCAGGGGACTCTGGTTAGCAATTTATTACTTGTAGCAAACAGGGAGTCCCTCCTTGAACCAGTTGAAGCCAGACAAAGTCCTTCTTGTGGTGAAGGCCAAGTGTGCAGCTGGTGCAGTCCTTCTGAGTGCAGGTTCCAGGTGCAGGCCAGGGGTCCAGCAGGGAAGTCCTTCTTCTTCTGTAGTTCTTCCTGGTAGGGATGTGGTAGGGAACTGAGGTGTGGGTGCAGGTCTGTCAGTTGTATCCTTGCTCCTGGGTGAAAAACAGGGGGGTCCTGATTCTCCAATCAGGTGCAGGGTCCTTCCCCCTGTGATGACCACTTCCTGGGAAGTGTGGCAAAAATCAATCCCAGGAGGCAACATTCTTCAAAAATCCATCATGGCTGAAAATGATTTTTGGAAGTTACATCTGGCTGAGCCCACCCACTGGTTTGGCTAAAAATACCCCTCTACCTAATAAACACACCCCTCTCCTGCCCTCTTCTAATCTAATCAAGGGGGCATCTAGTTGTCTGGGGTTGCAGGATGTGGGGGTGTTGCTGGGTGGCTCAAAATGTTCTCTAGCTTTGAAGACCAGTTTGGCAGCCCTGCCCCTTCCTGCCTCACCATCTGCTGAGGAGAGATTTCCTCCCACAGGCACATCTCTTTGTGTGAAGCCAGGCCACTTCACACCTCATCAAGGCAGCCTGGCCAAGCTGACAGAGGCTGGGCAATCAGAACACAGCAGCAAAAACAATGCAGGGCTGAAATTGGCAACTTTTCAGGTAAAGTTAGAAACTCTTTACCTGAACAAGTTATAATAAATCCAACAACTGGAAGTTGTAGGATTTATTATAACAATTAATTTGATACCAAACACGATGTATCCATTACTTAAGGGGGCTTTTAATTTTTTTTAAATAAAGTCTCCCCATTCTAGCCTATGGAGACCATTCACTACAAAGAAGGAAAAAATAATTTTGCTGTTTTTACCTCACCAGGGCCTAAAAAACTATTTTTATAAGGTCCCTGCTTATAGTTACATGGCACCCAGCCCTAGGGGCACATAGGGCGCAGCTTAGGGGTGATTTATATGTGAAAATAAGGTAGTTTAAGACTTTGGAACTACTTTTAACTCCAAAGTCGAATTTGCATATAACTTTAATTTAAAAGCAGCCAGCAAGGCAGGCCTGCCTTTAAAATTACACTGGGCACCTCAACAGTGCACATATGGGAGCACTACCTATGCTGTGGTCCCTAAACCTACATGCCCTACCATATACTAGGGACTTATAGGTAGGTTGACTTAGCCAATTATAATTAGCCTAATTTGCATATTGATTTTACACAGAGCACAGGCCCTGGGACTGGTTAGCAGTACCCAGGGCACCATCAGAGTCGGGAAAACACCAGCCAAAAGTGGAAAATTGGGGCAAAAAGTTAGGGGGCCGCTGTAATCAGCCCTGTTTTCTCACAGCGTTTATACCCTGGAGGATGTGTTGAAGGTGCAGATAAATAAAGTCTTAGTGTTACTAAAATCTATATTTTGAAACCACCATTTTATTGGCCTTATACACTGTTAGTACCTCCCAAGGGGGTTTCTTACCTACCTTGCAAACACAATTGCGTAAGGCTGCAATAGTTTTCTGGAAGTGTAGCCCTCTGGTTCTAATTGCCATTTGCCATTTCCCTCTTGCATCAAACATGATGCCCAAGTAGGAAAAGGACGTAACTTAATCAATTCTGGTGTCTTTTACCTTGAGAGCGTTTTCAGTAACACTTTCCCGCACCTTATAGCAAATGTCTTGCTTTTTTAACTAATAGCCCCAGTTCCTCCAGATAGGACACAAAACATGTTAGTAATTGTTGCAGTGCAAGGGGGGTTTGGGCCATTAGGACAGCATCATCAGCATATAAAACGGCAGGGATGGGCCAGGAACCTATTTGGGGCAGGTTGTTACAATTGGCAGATAATACTTTACCCAGACTGTTAATGTATAGGGAGAAGAGAAAGAGTGCCAGAACACAACCCTGCCTTACACCCCTCTCTATTCCAAATGGCTGGGTACCTTTGCCCTTGAGTCCGTATCGCACTCTGGTGCGTGATATGTTTTCCTGAGAAATTGTGTGTTCAGTAGTTCCACACCCATGTTCCCCATGATAGCCCACAATTTGCTATGAATTACACTGTTAAATCAACAAAAACTAGGTTTACTCTCCCTTGTTTGATAGTGGTGTATTTCTCAATCAGCATGCTTAGGTTTATTCTCTGTTCCACAGTGCCTACTCCCTCCCGGAACTCATACTGTAAGTCCAATAAAACATTATTGTCCTGTGCCCATTCCTGTATTCTATTCAAGATAGCACGGACTGCCACTTTTAGCATCACATCTAGGAAAGAGATAAGACAGTAGCAAGTTGGACTATGTCAATCTCCCTTTTTCAAGATTGGGACTACAATTGATTTCCTCCAGGATTTCAAAAACCAACTTGACAGCACAAATTCAAGACTTGAGTAAGCAATAGCCCCCAGAGGGTCATGTTGCCTTTATATTGATCTACAGGGATGAAGTCCGGGCGCAGCGCCTTGCTGGCTTTGCTAGCATTCAAGGCAGCCATGATCTCATTCAAGGTGAATGCCAGCTTGATAGGGAAGGTAACCAGGGAGGGAGATCATTATCGGACACAGTGTGTACTGTCAGCCCTGACCTGTTAGTAGATTTGGAATAAATGTTAGAAAAGAGACTAATCCAGTCTCCCTCACTAATGGCTAATTCGAGGCGTGGACCGGTATCAGGCTGGAGGTAGGGTGAAATAATTGCCTACCAAAAAGTTGCACGGTCTTGCAGTTTCTCCCAAAGATCATCTTTTAAAGCTGTTTTCCTCTGTGTTAGAACAGTCTTGCAGTGTTTGATAGCCGTTCTGACTTCGTTTGCACAGCGTGCTCGTTTTTGTAGTGCTAGTTGCAGCGTTCTATGGGCCTTGGTACAATGTTCATCAAACCACCCCCTTATCCTGTTGTTGTTGCTGCCCCTACCTGCAATTACTAGTCCCTCCTTAAAATACCCAGCAATCTTTTGGAAACTTTCAATAATATCCTCGGGTCAGATTCCAGGTCTAGGCAACTTTCAAAAGCCTGCGTACAACCACAGATCAACTTTTTTAGAAACTCTTGGGGATCAATCTCTGACCAGCACAAGGTGCACCCGTTGAGCCTAATGTCCATAGCTCTTCCCGTATAATAGTTAGGAAGTGGCATTTGGGTTAAAAAATCTCTTGATGCCATAACAGGTCTATGCTCAGGGAGAAACGGTCACTGCATGCAGTTGTGTGGGTAATGAAATTTCCAACTCTTGCAGCGTGTCTGTTTGTGACCAATATGTAATCAATCACTGAGTTTTTCCCATGCCCTTTGAACGTAGGTGTGAATGGGATTGGCGGGCAGCAAATCTCGTTACAGAATGCCCCTTTTTCTACACATAAGTCATCCATAAAGTAAGCCCTAGGTAACCCAGAGGGCAGGGTGTCGTGTAGGCAAAAGGCAGGACATATGCCTGTGTGTTTTATATGTCCTGGTAGTTGAAAACTCCTGAATTCAATTTCCACTGCTGTGAGGCATGCTCCTTTCATAGGCTAGCATTAGGTCTACCCTCATATACTGTTTGAGTGGTAGATTCTGATCAGAAAGGAGTAGACAGTTCACATTTAATGTGGCCAGAATGGTAATACAACATCCTGCTGACTAGTGAAGTTGGACTTTCTATTACTATTTTAGAAATGCTACTTTTAGAAAGTGAGCAATGCTCTGCACTTAAAATCCATCTGTGCCTTACAGTCTATCTCCAATCCACGTCTGGGCTGGGCTGGTTGACAGCTCCCTTGTGCTTTTCACCTAGACAACCACAAACACAGGTTCAGTCACACCTGCACTCATCTTCATACTGAATGGGTCTTCCTGAGTTAGAAAGGTGGAGCGCCTGACACTTACATTTCAAATGCAGTGGCTTGACCTCACACAATGGACTGCCAAACCCCCCTACTGGGACCCTGACAGACTGGGTTGTACTGAAAGGGGACATTGTGCACTTCATAACCACTCTTTGAAGTCTCCCCAACTTCAAAGGCATATGAACTGGGTCCCTGACCCTACCAACTTAGACACTTCTTGGGACATATACTCTGAACCAGACCCTGCATCTGCCAAGAGGAGCTGCCTGGCTGCCCAAAGGACTCACCTGGACTGCTTTGCTGTGAAAGACTGCTGACTTGCTGTTGCCCTGCTGCCTTGCTGGCCTTTGGCTCTGCTGAGAAGTGCTCTCCAAGGATTTGGATTGACCATGCCTCCTGTTTCCTGAAGTTTCAGGGCCAAAAAGGCTTCATCTCTGCAAAGGAACTCCTTGTGTGGCGAAAATCGATGCACAGCCTGCTGGAATCGACACACAGCCTGCCTAGTTGTGAAAGAATCACGCATCGCCGAACCAGAGTGACGCAGCCAGGCTCCCCGAATGGAGATCGTCGCAGCGCCAGCATTGTGACCAGAACTTTGGCACACAGTCCATTGGATTGACGCATCACCGAGCCGGAACGGCAGGCGCTGCAGGAGAAATTGATGCAGCGCCTGCCATGTGACAAAAACTCCAACGCATCGCCCACTGGATCGCCACAGCAGCTGTGACTTCATCCTGGATGCCCAGGATTTCCATGCATCATCCCTGGGAGTCAAAAGACCACGCATTGCAAAGAGGATTCAAGCCTGCACGCTGAAATTTGACGCAAAGTGCTTGCCTCGGGGAAAATAATTGATGCAGCATCAGTGTGTGCCCGGAAACCCAACGCACACCCTTCCTTTTTCCTCGCAGACACTCCTCTGTGGTCTCGGTGCCTGTAATTTTGACAGATACAAGGTAGTCTGTTCTTGTAAGAGACACTTGTTGATTTTTAAGGATTTAAGACTCTTCTTATCATTACAAAAGTGATATCTCAACTTGTACTTATCAAATCTTAATCATTTTGACCTTAATTCACTCTGATAAATATCTCATATTTTTCTAAACCTGTGTGGGGTATTTTTGTGGTGTTTTCTCTTTGTTACTGCATGATTTATTGCACAAATACTTTACACAGCGCCTTCTGAGCTAAGCCTGACTGCTCAGTGGCAAGCTTCCAGAGGGTGGGCACAGGATAATTTGGATTGTGTCTAACTTACCCTGATGTGGATTGTGGTCCCTACTTGGACAAGGGTGTATACATCTGCCAACTAGAGACCCCATTTCTAACAGTGTCCTTTGCAGGACTTGTAATACAGTCAGTGGTTGGTGGCGGGGCTATCGGGCTGGAGTATGAACCACCTATTTCCGGGTTTCCACAACAATGCCGATCTGGCTTTTTTGGTTGGCATTCGGCGGTCCTGCCTGTATAACTCGTAATATGACAGCAACATGTCGGGCTTTTTGGAACTGCCAATATGGTGGTCTGGTGGTCCAACTTCCAAACACGTATTGAGGGCCTTAGTTTTTTGCAAATAGAAACTTGTTGATTCCTAGATATGTGCTTATGTGCAATAATGTAGCATAGAACTCAGAGCAGATGTGTAAACCATATTTTCAGTCGCAAACACGCCAAATTACAGTTTGTAATAGTATAAATGGTTTTTGCAGCAATGTACGAATCCCATTTTTTAGAGTCAATAAAGCTTTAACAACTTCAAAGAGGGCTTTGCAACCCTTACTGCATCATGATTTGGAAGGGTATGTTGTAGGAGACCCTTTCAAATTTCGATTTGGTATGAGATGTATCAATGTTTGCAAACAAAATCCAGTCATAAAACTTTGAAAAATTACCAACACCTGAGTTGGGGTGGTAAGCCATTTGCAAATGAGAAGACTTCCCACAGGAACAAGTGATAAAAGTTTGCTGGGGAGTAGGAAGTGGTCCAGAAGACCCCTGCCAACACTTTTTGAAAAAACTAAACATTTACTATTGAACAGAGACCTGTTTCCTTTACAGGTAAATGTCTGTCTTTAAACAAATAAATGTTTACTTTATTTAAACGTGATCACAGACATGATGTTCTGCCAACCCTTAAAGGCCACCAGGCCTCTAATGGCTGCCAATCAGACTGATTTATATCTTGGCGGTATGGATGCTCCATCACAACACAATGAAGTATCCATACTGCCAAGACTGTTGCCCACCCTCACAATTTAAATGCCCTCGCAATTTAAATGCGTGCAGATCTTTGGTTTAATCACGATGGAGACTATTCTGCCTCTGCCGCGCTTAAACCCCTCTGTTGGCCCAACTGAGTAAGGGCCAGTGGTTGTCCTCTAATTCAGCCCACTTAGTTTAGATTAGAGGAATTAGATTCAGTTTTGACTGCCTGTCACTGCCAGGAAAACCCTGGCAGTAAGGGGCATTGAAAACTACAAAGTGCTCCCATTGCCAGGGAAGAAGACTCCCATGGTAAGGGCAGCACTGTCTTTACCACTTTATTATTTTCAGAAAGAAAATCTCACTTTAGAATTTTTGTTTTGAAAATTAAAAAAGAAAACAGTTTTCCCTATGGCTCTGTCATGCTTGAGGAAGCTGTGTGTCAAACTGCAAAAAGCATTTACAAGAACCACCATGATGCCGGTTACTGCAATGCTTTAAGAAATTTCTACTGGCTTGGTGGTCATTTTATAATTTGGTGGGCAGAGGTTCAGTCAAGGCGACTGAGTAAATTATTCCATTACCCAGACTCTCAAACCTCTGTCTGCTAAATTATAATTCACCCCATAGTCACAATGTGCATCCTTCCCTCATTACTTTCCATGAGGTAGGTCCCTTTATGGCCCACTGAATTGGGTACTTAACAAACTGGCCTACTAGTTCAGTCAGTTCATAAAAGTCTTTACTGGTTGCAGAAATATTGGTCACAAATTGTGAGCAGTTTTAGCCAACCAATATTTCTTACAAATGGCCCTATGTCTAAGACATTAGGTTTCAACCAGCCTCACATATCCTGTTCTTACCCGCCGAAAATAAATAACAAGCTCTGTATGTAAGCGGTGCACCTCTAGAACTGAGAAATTTTAGGAAGACCTCTGGCTGGTGAAGAGTTATTTTCTTTCTCTTTTTTTTATCAACTGAAACAAAATGTCACCTAATTTCAATAGCTAAATTGAAACAGCATTTCAAGATGAGTTGACTTCAGCACAAATTACACTAACATTGTAGCTTCATACATTTAACCTCATTGTTTTCCTCAAGAGAGCAGCCAAACAAAAAATGTCACAAAGGCACCATTTATATTACTTAATTTCATCTGGGCATTCCATCTCTCCTGTCTACTTTAGAAGGGTATGGCTAACACAACAACAAATGGATTTTGCTGGCCGGTGTTCAATTTGCTGAGTGTTGAAGGTGGAAAAAACATATGGCTTGTCATTTTCATTGCACAACTTTCAACACAACGACTGCCCTTAAATCAGATAACTGTCTAAACCTAAAGCAGAAACGTGTTTAACGATGCTAATATTTTTCTTACTGCCATAGAAACTCTATGTGCTGTGAGGAAATTATGCTTTTCCCAATATTTAGATGCAGTTCCTGGGTTTATATTTTACTTTATTTTTTATTTTGTCTTAATTTCATTTAGTGAAGACTTTTGGTCTCATTATGAGTTTGGCGATCAGACAAGCCGACTGCCAAACTCGTGGGGAGAATGCTACCATCATGCCAGCAGCGTCCCCCATCGTATTACAATGTTCCCACAGGGCTGTCTGGCAGGAACATTGTATTACGACGTTCCCGCTGGGCTGACTGCAGGGAACAGTGCCATTGTATTTGTCTCGGCCAATACCATAGCATATCAGCATCCTCAGAAGGTGCACTGTCTGCACAGCAGATAGTACACATTCCTAGGCTGCAGAGCAGGGGGGGGGCCTGCAATGCCCATGCTCGGGCAATGCAGGGCCCCCATTTGCCCCCCTGTTGTGGCTTTCTGCCATCCTCTCCTTGCAGTTCCCGGCTTGAAGAGGTTGGTGGAAACTTAAGATGTAATCAGCATGAGTGCAGCACCGCCGTGGCTGACCGCAAGTCACACCACTGTCAGCCCATCGGGAACCACGTTTCCCTACTGTGACGGCAGTCCCCAGGCCGGTCCGCCCACCATGGTTGTAATGTGATGGTCGGACCGCCTGGAGCACGGTGGTCTGATCGTCACTGCAAGTCTGGTGGTCCTCGGACCTCCAGACTCGTAATGAGGGCCTTTATCTATGGAGTTTACTGAATGTTCTACATCATAGAAAACAGAAATGCTAATATACATTCAATATGAGTTGACATGGGTTAACACCTTAGATCCTCATATTAAGGCCATTGAGAATTTTGATGCAGTAATTTTGCACACACCAGTGCCCCAGGAATTTTTTGATGTGGTATTAAATTGTTCTTCCATATGTTCGTCTGTCAAAAGAGGAGTTATTCCACCGAGTTTAAGGCTATTCCAAAATTCAAAGTAGATTTGAGAGGACAAATTCTACCAGACATGACTTGGTGAAATATGTCCTCAGAAAAACAGGTACGGTAATACCACATGCCTTAGTGAACGTTTTTACACAAACTTGAAGTAATGCAAAAGATATAAAAATATATGGACTCTGATTGGTTTAAAAAATATGCAATTTACTTAATATTATGCCTACAAGGAATGTCCCATTGTTAGCACAAGAAATACAACCGAGAGAAGAAAGAGGATCTCATGGGATATATTAACCAAACTGTTTCCCATTAAATATAAAAGGGATATTTTGTTCTGCTTTCCAAATAGTATCTTTCCTAGCAATTGCAAAACAAATCATCTACCAGCTACATAAAACTCTGTTTTGAAACGTGTCACTCAACTGCAAAGATAAGTGTGACACCTCTAACTTACATTGGTTTAACGAAAGTGATGTAGCTTTCTCCATGCACATTTAGGCCCTCATTACAACCCTGGTGATCGGTGATAAAGCGGCGGTAATACCAGCAACAGGCCAGTGGTATTAAATATGAAATTATGATCACAGCGGAAACCACTCAGACAGACAGCCACTTTAACACACCGATCGTCAGGGCGAAATCAACAGGCACCACGGCGGTAACTGCCTACAGCCAGGCGGAAGAAAATGTTCCGCCCACTGTATTATGAGGCACCAATCCGCCACCTTGTCCAGGATGGTACCAACGACATCAAAAGCCTGGCGGAAATACTGCACAGAAGGGAAACAACTCACCTCTGGACATTCAAGACCGAACCACGCCACCATTGAGCCCGAGGTGCATGTGTTCCCCGTGCTCTTCTACCTTCTGCTCCACTACAAACACCAACACCAGCGAAGATGACCAAGGTGAGTACTGCCACTTTAGGGGAGGAAAAAGAGAGTGACACACACACTTGCCACATGCAACACCCAACACCCCCACCCCCAACACCATACACATAACCAGATGCAGTGACATTACATATTCACCCTGGTACCCTTAGGAATAATGCAAGGACAAAATGAATTGATTAAAGTGAGTGCAATATGATAAAATAGTATAAATATGTGCTTCCAAATCAACAATTATATACATATTTACAAATGTAGGGACACTGCCCAGTCCTCAATGTCCGTGGGCCACAGGGCCACATCACATAGTCCAAGGCCCAACTCACTCCTGCAACACCACGGAGAGAACACTGCAGCAGCATCAGGTCGAAAATAGCCAGGTACCTCAGGGGGACGGGGAGTGGGGGGGGCACCTCTGCCAGAAGATGGTATAACGCCACTGGTTCTGGAGAGGGCAACATGCCCATCACTTTTTTCATTGGGAGTGCAAGGCCACAGTCTCTCAAGTGGGTGACTTGCCTGATGGATCTGGAGGGGGCAACATGCCCTGTGCTTGGTCCTGGGGAGTGCAAGGCCACGTCTCTCAAGAGGGTGCCTTGGCCACTGGTTCTGGAGGGGGCATTGTGCCCACTGAGCTTCATCCTGTGGAGGATGGGATGAGTGGATGGCTTCTTCCACTGGTTCTGGAGGGGGCATTGTGCCCAGTGAGCTTTATCCTGCAGAGGATGGGGTGACTGGATGGCTTTTACACTGGTTCTGGAGGGGGCATTGTGCCCAGTGAGTTTCATCCTGTGGAGGATGGAGTGAGTGGATGGCTTCTCCACTGGTTCTGCCCTGTGATGCAGATCTTAGGGAGTGCAAGGTCACAGTCGCTCAGCTGGGTGTCAGACCCACAGGATTTGCTGGGGCCAAGTCGCACAATAGCCCATGGAGGCAGAAATACATACTGTCTGCGGGTGGTGACGGCTGCACAGTAGTGGCAGTGGTGCTGCTAATGGTGAAGCTGGCAGTGGTGGGGGGAGGTTCCAGCCTCGGACGGCTGCCAACTGGGGCTGATGCTGCTGGTGATGGTGGAGGTGATGGCAGTGGTGGGGGGAGGCTCCAGCTCTTCCCCTGCAGCCTCGGACGGCTGCACCACCATGGTTGATATTGGGGGCTCCGACTGAGTCCCTGCACCAGGCTCCTTGCCTCTACTGCCTGCCGTTGCAGACCCCTTGCCCCTCCTTCCTGCAGCTGGCGCTGCCTCCCTGCCCTTCTGTCCTGCAGCTGGTGCTGCCTCCTTGCCCTTCTGTCCTGCAGCTGGTGCTACCTCCTTGCCCTTCCATCCTGAAGCTAGGGCTGACTCATTGCCCTTCCTCGACCCACTTGGGCTTGGCACCCTGTCTGTCTACGTGGCTGGTGGCCGGGATCCTTTCCCACCTGGAGTAGTTGGGGACACTACTGTGCCCATGGACTGCGTGGCTGAAGTGCTTGCCTGGGTTTTGACTGCCCTGGCCTGACGTGAGGGCTGGAAGAGGTCAATGGTGGAGAGGAAAAGCTTCTTAGGGACATTTGGGCGGGAAGAAGGAAATGGTTTGGGAGTGGAGGAACAGGGAGTGGTGATAGGACGTGTCTGTCTGCTGTGTTTGTGTGCAGGTGCATGGGCTGGGTGCTGTTGTGAGGTGGATCGCTGTTGGGTGTCTGAGTGTTTGTATTTGTGTACTTTGGTAGGAGGGGGCACAGACACAGTGGGAGAGGACACAAGGGACGTGTGCATGGAAGTGGGGGTGGTGACTGCCAGTGAGGCGTGTGTGCTGGTGATGGGGGTAGTGGATGAGGATGTAGTGCATGCAGGTGTGAGTGGAGATGCAACTGGGAGGGAGGTGGACGAGGAGGAGGAGGGGCCACAGTGGAGGCAGTGGATGTTGGTATGTCTGATTCTGGATGGTGTTTGTGTGAGTGCCTTTGGGATGAAGTATAGTGCTTGTGTTTGTCATGTCCACTCTTGCATGCTGGTCTGACTGTGTGCTTGGGATAGGTTAGGATTGAGGGGAATGGGATTGGGAAGAGGAAGTTGGAGGGGGGAGGCTTGAAAGAGGGACAATGGCTGCCATCAGAGCAGAGGCCAGAGCCTGGATTGATCTATGTTGGGCCACCAAGCCAGTGTGAATGCCCTCCAGGAATGCATTTGTTTGTTGCATTTGGGCTGCCAGCCCCTGGATGGCATACACAATGGTTGGCTGCCCAACAGAGATGGATCGCAGGAGATCAATAGCCTCCTCACTCAGGACAGCAGGACTAACTGGGGCAGGGCCTTAGGTGCCTGGGGCGAAGGAGATTCCCACCCTCCTGGGGGAGCGGGCACGGGAAACTCACTGAGGAGCTGCTGGGAGGGTGGTGCTGGTACGGGGGTGGCGGTTGTACCTGTAGCTGGGGTGGATCCAGAAGTGTCCGACACAACCATGGAGCTCCCAGTGAAAGAGGTATCTGTGTCCGAACTGTCCCCTCCTATCTCAGCTGCAGTGCTCCCCTCCATCCCAATGGTGCCCTCACCGTCGGTGGATTCGGCCTCCTGGGTCCTGTGGGATGCAGCTCCCTCCGTCGCCGGTGCCTCTGCTCCTCCGCCAGATGATGATAATGCACATAAGGACAGGGTGACAAAACAAAAAGGAGGGGGAAGAGACAAAGGATACACTTGGGTAATCATGCCATCAACACCACCGTTAAGGTACACGACACACTCACACACAGGGATCATCCCTTGCCCACTAGGCAATGCACTACCTGTCACAATGCTAGTCACCAGGCCATGGATAGAGAAACCTAACGCCAATTGCAGCATACCTGAGAGCCACACACCCCTGCCCAGTAGTGGATGCCTACTATCTTGGTCAGAGTACTTTCACATCAGAGACCTGCCCAACATGAGACCTACCCTGCAACGCAAGGCCTGGCCTAGGGGTCCCGACAGGGCCCACACACCCCCACCCAGATACCACCCCACCAGGCGCAAGTGGTATATTGGGATACTGTACTCACCCCCTTGTGGCTGCTGTGATGTCCCCAAGCACCCATCCATCTCCAGATTGGCCCCCGCCAGTGTGGGCCATCAGGGGGGTCAGAGTTTGACGGGCACCCCTTCCTCATTGGGAGGCCATCTCCAGCTGGGCTTCCACAGTCTTCAATGCCCAGCGTCTCAGGTCCTCCCACCATTTCCGACAGTGAGTTTGCCACCTGCCGTAGACCCCCAGGGTCCACACGTCCTTGGCAATGGCACGCCATATACCCTTCTTTTGATGGGCGCTGACCGGCAGGAAAATAGACACAGGGAAAGATATTAGTCTGACCGTCCTGCCTGTTACCCTCATGGCCCACCATGCCCCTTCCCATCCCCATTAGCACAGACATGGCCGACCATACATGTTGCATGCTGCCCAGGGTCCATCCACCACCCACCCCCTACATGAGGCCTTCACACACAGCACTCCATGCATTCACGCCCCATGCATTGTACTCATGGTGTACTCACCTGTTGGTCTGGAGACCCATACAGCATTCGGTACTGGGATAAGACCCCATCCACCAGTCGCTCCAACTACGCCGAGGTGAAGGCAGCAGCCCTTTCCCCAGTCACACGAGCCATGGTCAGTTCCAGACACAGGTCACAGCAGCACATGAAGTGTAGGTCCTCTCCTGCTGAAGGTCAGGTAGCAAGTGAGGAATTAGATAGAAAATTGCAGTGACGTCCGCGGCGGTGCATACCGTCACCACCAGTGTACATCGATTGGCCACTGTACCCCATAGAGCCCAATGTTAACCAATGAGGAGTTGCACGGCCGTTCTCGACCGGCTCCCACAATGGCGTACAACATTACCACATTTCTGCCTGTCCCTCCATACAGGACAGGAAGATGCCATATCAGGGGGGTCGCAGGCCACGGATACTAACTGTGTCACAGTACACAAATGCACCATTTGGACATCTCCAACAAAATACTGTTACAATTACAACATGCATTGAACTGTAGTGGTTGGAATTAAGAGATAATGACCATCTGCTCACTATTTTACACCCTAGTTTGCAACCTCTGTGGAGGAATAAGAGATGGAGACATCACCCCGTGTACAGACCCCTGGTGGACTTGGCAACAATGGAGGACAGGCACATTATCCTCAACTATAGACTTGACAGGGCCACAATCACAGAGCTGTGTGCCCAATTGGAGCCTGACCTGATCTCTGTTGCCCGTCACCCCACTGGGATCCCCCCTCTTGTGCAAGTGCTATCAGTGCTCCATTTCCTGGCAACTGGCTCCTTCCAAGTGACAGTGGGCTTGGCAGCAGGAATGTCACAACCAATGTTCTCAATAGTGCTGACCAAAGTGTTGTCTGCTCTGATTAAACACATGTGCAGCTTCCTCGTTTTCCTCCAGGTGGAGTATTTGGCCACAGTGAAAGCTGATTTCTATGCAATGGAACATATTCCCTAGATTATTGGGGCTATTGATGGAACACATATTGCATTTGTCCCCACCTTGCGAAATGAACAGGTGTTCAGAATTCGAAAGAGCTTTTACTCCATGAATATGCAGATGTTGTGCCTGGCAGACCAGTACATCTCCCACAACAATGCAAAGTATCCTGGGTCTGTACATGATGCCTTTATCCTGAGGAATAGAAGGATCCCAAATGGCTCAACTCCAGAGGCACAGGGTGTGGCTAATAGGTGAGCCCTGGTTCCCACCCAGTATATGTTGTTGTATGGGTATAGTGTGGGCCATAAGGGTTAGTGTGTGGCTAACAGTTGTCCCTCAATATTTGCAGGTGACTCTGGTTTCCCCAACCTCTCATGGCTACTGACCCCTGTGAAGAATCCCAGGAAAAGGGCAGAGGAACGTCACAATGAGGCACATGGGCTAACAAGAAGAATTATAGAGAGGATCTTTGGCCTCCTAAAAGCCAGGTTTTGTTGCCTCCATCTAACAGGTGGATCCGTGTGCTACTCACCCAAGAAAGTCTGCCAGATCATCGGGCATGCTGTATGTTGCACAACCTTGCCTTGTGTAGCCAGGTGCCTTTTCTGCTGGAGGAGGAGGCTGTAGATGGAGGTGTGGCAGCAGTGGACCCTGTGGACAGTGAAGATGAGAAGGCAGAGGATGCAATTATTTGTCAATACTTCCAACGACACACAGGTAAGACAGTGTAACTTTACATTTAATTGACAGTTTTGTGTTTGAGATTGTCACTGCCAGGCTGTTTTTCCCACTTCTATGGCAACTCACCGCACCCTTTGGCATCTCTATTTACAAATATTAGTGCCCCACTATCGCTCCTGGTGTGTTGACTGTAGCCAACTACAGGTCTTTCCCATGTATACATTACTGTACAGTTGAATTGCAATGTTTAATCCTTGATAAACAAATACATACTTAAATCATTTGACATACTCCATACTTGTATTTTTTCCACAGGGTGTTTATTTAAGTGCTAGGAAGTAGAGGGGGTAGTGGAATGGGCTGGGGTGATGATGGAGGAACATCCAGTATAGAGTCCAGTCTATTTGTATCTCAGGTGCATTGTCCAAGGGGGCATAGGAAGGGGAGGAATGACAGTTCAAGGTGGACAGGGTGACAGAGTGGGACACAAGGGTGACAATCAGGAGAGTCTTATTTCCTGGCGGGGGTCTTGCCAATAGTCTCTGGATTCTGCCTGGATCACAGGGAACATTTGCAGGGTGGTTCTCCTTCTGCAGGGGGGGGTGCTGGTGGCCTCTTGGTCCTGTGGCGGGCCTCCTATCCACTAGCGGAGGTGGAGGGCTGTTCGGTTTGGCTAGTGGTAGGGGTCCGGTGGTGTGCCACTGCCTCCCTCGTAGTGTTGGCCATGTCTGTCAGCACCCCTGCAATGGAGGCTAGGGTGGTGTTGATGTCCTTCAAGTCCTCCCTGATCCCCAGGTACGGTCCCTCCTGCAGCTGCATGTTCTCCTGCAACTTGTCCAGTGTCTGGCCTAGCGTATCCTGGGAATGTTGGTATGCTCCCAGGATCGCAGTGAGTGCCTCCTGGAGAGTCGGATCCTTTGGCCTGTCGTCCCCCTGTCGCACAGCAGTCCTCCCAGCTTCCCTGCCGTCCTGTGCCTCTGTCCCCTGAACCATGTGCCCACTGCCACTGACCCCAGGTCCCTGATTGTCCTGTGGTTTTGGGGTGGCCTGGGGTCCCTGTAGTAGTAGCCACACTGCTGATTGAAGTGTCCTGGGGGCAGAGGTATGGGCCCGCTGGGTGGTGGTGTTTCCTGAGGGGGGAGGCTCTGTGCGTGTGTGAGACTATGCCTGGGTAACCTGATGGGCCAGGTTGGTCATCCAGATCCAGGCGAGCAGAGCTGCTGTCATCACTTTGGGCCTCTTCTGGGGGGGGGGGGGGACTGGATGTTGCTGGCACCTCTTCTCCAGTGACATTGGCTGGGATACCTGTGGGGATGTAATTGCAGTGTTGTTTCTGCATGTGACATATTGTGCATGGGTGTGTTGCCCTCTATAGTTGTTGTCCCCCTGGCAGATTTGCCTTTGTGTGAGTTGCTATTAGGTGGGCTAGGTGATTCTCTCCAGTGTGCATGCTGTGGTGATAGGTGTCCATGCAGGTCTGTGAGGGGTGTCCATGCATTGGTGTTGCATGCAGCGCTTGGTATTTGGATGGGTGGGTTGTGATAGTGGGGTATGTGGGAGTGAGGGTAATGGTGGGGGTTTGTGATGGCATGCAGGTGGGGGGTGATAGTAATAGAGAGCTGACTTGCCAGAGTCCAGTCCTCCTCCTGCCAGGCCCTCAGGATGCATGATTGCCAAGACTTGCTCCTCACATGCTGTAAGTTGTGGGGGAGGAGGTGGGGGTCCACCACCAGTCCTCTGTGCTGCGAGCTGATGTCTTGCTGCCACTGAACGCACCTTCCCCTGTAGGTCGTTCCACCTCTTTGTGATGTCATCCCGTGTTCTTGGGTGCTGTCCCACGGCATTGACCCTGTCCATGATTCTCCGCCCTAGCAATGAATGCATGCTGCACCTGTGAGCCAAATATCTGTGGCTATACTCGGATGATTTCCTCCACATGACCCTTAGCTCCTCCTCAGAGAACCTGGGGTGTCATTGTGGTGCCATGGGTGTAGTGTGAGTGGTATGGGTGAGGGTGTGTGGGGTGTTGTGTTGGGGTGTGTGATGTAAGGTGCATGAATGGTTTATAAGTGATGGTGATATGTGGCTCTGGTTATGTGGGTGCTCTTGCTGTATCTCTCTCTGGTGGCAATGGTTTGTATTCGTAAAGGGTTGCGGGTAATGTGGGTGTGTGTTTAGTTTGAATTGTCCAATGTGGTGTAGTTTTGTACGCGTGTGTGTATTTTGAGCGCGGCGGTATGCACCGCCAATGGTTTACCACCATTAAATGTCTGCTGCAGTGATATGTGGGTCATAATGTGATGGGCGTAGTTCTGTTGGTGTAACGGTGTGGGTTTGGATACTGCCAGTATATCACTGACCTTTGGGCTGGTGGACTTGTGTGTGTGGCTGTATAGTGACCGATTGGTAGGTTTGTGTCATAATATGGTAGGCGGTTATCTGCCACAGCAGCATTATGTTGGCGGCAGTCGGTATGGCGGTAAATGGGATTTACCGCCAATGTCATAATGAGGGCCTTAATGTTTAAACTAATGTGCGATGCAAGCATTTCTGCTAATTCACATATATTTCCTTAAGTTAAATGTGTATCCCACACATGGAACAAGTTCTCATGCAAAAGCACAAGTACAGAATGGAGAACTTATAAATGATCAATTACAAAATGAATACGGTGTATTTTTGCGTATACTTACAAACAGGGTCAGAATGTTGATCAAAGGCACACCTTTCAAAAATGTTCACGCCACGCCTTTTCCCTACCTCCTTGCTTTCTCATCCCTCTATCTCTCCTCTCTCTCTTCTGAAGCCTCCCCTCCCCTCTGTCTGGTGTAATTACCTGAGGGAACATAAGAAAGTGGCTAGGGGTGGGCGAATGCTTCATTCTACTAACGGAATATGCAGAAATTTGGTCACTCTGGATTACTCTTTAACACAGAGTTTGATTGCCACATGGGAGAACTTTTCTACTCAAGCAAAAGCAAAATCAACTTGAATGACCGCACAACCTAGCGCAACACATGGTGCCATTCACACTGATTTTTCAAAGCTGAAATCATTACCCTTTCCAGACAAAAGTCATAAAATCCACAGGTTCTGGTTGTACAAAGCTGCTTTTCATCAGTAAAAAGCAGATCAAATGCTGTACAAAGTCTAGCAGCAATGGTATTATAAACTGTCACACCTCCATCCCATTTACCCCAACATAAGCCTCTATTGCTAGAGGGCCTGTGAAGAAATAGAAAACATATTTCATCCCTGATGGGGATGCCACAATGTAAAGCTAGTCTGGCCAGAGGTCAGTAAAACCATACACAGTTTGTTGGGCTATCCTTTAATGTCAATACCTGAAAAACAGAACCTTGGTCTCAGACCTGAGTATTAGGAGTCTCATCAGGCAGGTGAGGTGCATGGTAATGCAGTATTTAGGGCAAGCAAACACAGCTATTGCACTTAAATAGGAATAATAATCAGAACATCACATTATCTCAATGGTATTGCAGGACATATGCTCTTTCGGCCACAGAAAGACTTTCTAATAATTTGAACAGTGACCACATCAGATTTGAGGATTTGTGGAAGCCATTACTGTAGACTTGTTTTTCAAGGGGTTCTGAACATGCTTTGCCCCTAAAGGAAGGGTGCTAAGGTCACGTCCCACAAAGGGACTATACTGAAGGCACAACAGAATAACAGTAATTGGGACATCTGAATATGTACCTAACATAAAAAAGGAAAGGTCTTAATATAAAGACAATATAATACTTGTTGAAATTATGATTTTTTTTTATCATGATGAAATGGAAGTCATGGATTCTCCCTTCTCTTTTGGTGTTTCTTGAGCAACTTTAAAATACTTAGCTTTGAATAAGCAAAGACACTTGTTTTGTAAATGTTGGAAAGAAGAGTATTATAAGTGATGCTGATTAGGCTTCACTACGTAATACCCTTGCACTATTCCAAAAATAGTCCTTTGGATTCACAATAATAAATCATTAGCTCAGTCCTGGTTGCATGGCAAAGCGCAGTCAGGCTTCGCTAGAGAAACATGTGTTAAGCATTCCAGAATACCAACATGGATGATAAGAAATTGACCGGATTCGAAAGAAATCTGACACCAATTTACAAAAATAAAGCAGATTTTCATATAATTTTAGACACCAACAGAAAGTAAATCAGATATGTGTAACAGAAGTTATGGATTTTAGAGTGGAAAGAAAATCAGTACATTCACAAGCTGTCAACGTATACCATTGTAGTCAATGGGAAAAATCAATGTTGATATTCGGTCACTTGTGAGGTGAGTTCATAGGAAGTCACTGGTAGTTAAGGTAATGCGGGTCTAGGCCAAGCTGGGACAGTCAGACAAATTCTACCTGGCTTATAGGGCCTGGGTGCAGAGGTGTCCTGGCTTTGCTTGGTGCAGTACATGGGAGTCACAGGTGCTGAAAATGGTACTTGTGACACTCACAGCCTTATTTTAAGTTTGGCGGTCCCTTGCAGTCCGACCACCATTGAGATAGCGGTCAGACCGCTGTATTACGAGTCATGCTCGCCCATGGAGCAAAGACATCTGCAGTCCCGCCGGCCCCTCCAGGCAGCATAGACCGCTGGTCACCAGGTTCAAAAACAGGGCATCGGAGCCAATGTTGTCGCCGGACACATTACGAGGTTGCACACCGCCAACGTGACCATGGCGGCTCAACCACCACATCTCAGAAGTCTGAAACAGGGACTATAAATGGAGACACTCACCTGCATTCAGCCTTACACATCCACTGCCACCATGGAGCCCATCACGCACCTCCTGCCGCTGTAGTTGATCCTTGATGGAGCACAATATCCAGGCCGCCGTGGGCGCAACTGACCATAAATACAAACACCTACCTGTGTCATTAACTGTAACTCCAGCTCATTGCGCTATCTTTCACATCATATGGGGGGGCCACGATACAGGCACTAAGGGGGTCATTCTAACTCTGACGGGTGGCGGAGGCCGCCCACCAGAGTTCCCCCCTCCAGAACACCGCTCCGCGGTCATTAGACCGCTGCGGTGATTCTGGGTTTCCCACTGGGCTGGCGGGCGACCGCCAAAAGGCCGCCCGCCAGCCCAGTGGGAAACTCCCTTCCCACGAGGAAGCCGGCTCCGAATGGAGCCGGCGGAGTGGGAAGGTGCGACGGGTGCAGTTGCACCCGTCGCGAATTTCACTGTCTGCAATGCAGACAGTGAAATTCAAAGTGGGGCCCGCTTACGGGGGCCCCTGCAGTGCCCATGCCATTGGCATGGGCACTGCAGGGGCCCCCAGGGGCCCCACGACACCCCATACCGCCATCCTGTTCCTGGTGGGCGAACCGCCAGGAACAGGATGGCAGTATGGGGTGTCTGAATCCCCATGGCGGCGCAGCTGGATTCAGAAGGGCAGTTGAAAACCGGCGGGAGACCGCCGGTTTTCCTCTTCTGACCGCGGCTGAACCGCCGCGGTCAGAATGCCCTGCGGGGCACCGCCAGCCTGTTGGCGGTGCTCCCGCCGACCCTGGACCGCCGGGGTCAGAATCACCCCCTAAGTACACATCTCCTTGTGTCCTGGGTCAGAAACATGCATAAAGATGGCACATTTACAGCCGCAATACTCCCCCTTTGGGCAGGACAGTCACACTGAGCTGCAACACTGCACAAATACACACAGACACTCATCTCAGGCACAGTGATAGGGAAGGCTACACAACATTGTCACACACTTCACCAACAATACACCAACATCCTGTATACAAATACAACTTACATACTCACATTCCTCACAGGCTATGGACTGTTGTCATATACAGCATGCATATGTATGGATGTGGCATGGAACACAAAAATGACTACCATTAAACAGCCTTGCAATGGACACACATATCCACGCCACAGCACAATTGAAGGACAATGACATGCACAAGAGACAGAGAAAAAATAATGCTATGCTAACAATACCTGCACAATATGATGGGGTGTTGTAATTTAATAGCTATTAGATTAAGCATTAGCAGAAGACATCTTGTATTTAGCAACTATTGTGAACATTTGGCGGAATCCATTTTGTATTCATGGCAACCATTTTCTCTGCCATGTGCTCGCCATGTGCTCTGTCCTACCTTTCAGTTAACTACTCTTGAAAATCTGTCTAGTGACAAGTTATACTGTATTTAGCATCTCCCACTTTCGCACATGCCCAGTAAGATCTGCAGCTGTTAGTAATCAGTAATGTGTCAACTAGTGCTTGAAACTGTTAGCCCCTCCTACCTGTCCACTGTGCATTTCCATATGACCTTACATGTATGTAAGTCTTGCTTCTATAATTGTACCACCTTCTTTTAGCCCCTGCGTGGGTATAAAAGGAACATGCTCTCTTAGTTCAGGGTGCTACTTCAAACAGTAACGAAGGGTGCTGTTTGAACTGTAGTACCACCTCATGAGGTTTAATAAACTTTGTCTTTTATTTCAGTTTCTGTGCCAACTTCTTCCTATATGGTCTGAGGACTTTGTGCAGAGAAGGGCGAACCCCTTGCACTAATAGGCCTTGCTGAGGCTTATTTCAACAAATTGGCGCCGGAACAGGGACTCATCGGCGACTCAGACGCCCGACTGATTGGTCGTGACAAAGGATTGGGATCTCGCTGCGGGCGATCAATGCCTGAGGAGACCCGAGTCTTGGCAACCACGGCGTTTTTCCCCTCTTTCTGATTTGACCATCCAGGTGGTGCCGGTCCTCGACTGAGATCCTTTTTGTTCATTCGTCATGCAGTGACCATTTGGTCGATTTTAGAACTTGGCAGTTGGAACCTGGACACCCTGTGATTGGTAAGAGCCGTTTTACGGCACTTGTTGTGGGTTTTTATGCCTTTGTTTGGTAATGAAGTTTAGCACTACTTACTGTGGCTCTCGTGTTTTGGGTGACTAGTCAATTTGTGTCCTTTGAATTGATATATAAATTGCAATTTATATAGGCAGGTAATGAGGAGAATTTTCTCCAATTTAATTTTGATTTGAACGGCACCTTAAGTGCTACTTTGATTATAATATTGCATATTCTGCACTATTTTTGGCATGCCTGTTTTTAGCGCACTTCGTAGGATGTGTTCCTTTTGTAATGGTACCAATTTGAGACTGGAAGAATCGCAACCGGCACCCCCAGAGGGAACGCCCAATAGAGATATGTATGTTAAACATGGTCTTTCTTCTATAATGTACAGAACATTATGGAATAAATACACCTGTGCAGATCCTGAGTTACGTTGGCCTATGCATGGGTCATTTGATTTGCGAAAGATTGAGTATGTGGAACAATGTATGTGTAAGCGAAGGTCTAGGCAAGATATGTTTGACTGTGTACGAATGTGGGAGAAAGAAGTGCGTGGACGAGTGAAGCGTGAGCAAGCCTTGCTTGAGAAAGAGCAGCGGAAGAATGTATATGTGAAAGCATTGGAAATGAGAAAGAAAGAAAGAAATGACTTAAAGGAGCTAGAAGAGAAAGAAAGTAAATTACAGGTAACTGGCCAATACACCATTAGGCAACCTCTCTATCCTATCCTTAATAAACCACACAATGATTTTTTGTTACTAGATCGCCCTCCACCTGCGTATGTCGTTCCTTCTGCCCCTCATGAGTTAGCTAAGGTCTCCGGTTCGGAGCAACAGAAGATACGAGACAGTCGCTCTATGTTGCCTGCTGACCGTGCATCTGAGCTTAGATCTATTGCTCGTAAAACAATTCGGAGCGTTGTCTCTGCTTCTGAACTTTTAGACAACATGAAAGGGTGGACGGAAAAGGAGCAGCTATATTTTACTGAGGCATTTGGCACAGAAGTTATTGAACTATAGCGGAAATATTCTGATGAGTTAGAGCCCGATGATGTAGCAGCTGATCATAAGGAAATGCGTGATGGTCTTTTTGTTTTCTCCCAGGTGGACGATGCAATCAGGAGTTTGGTGAAATTATATGTTACGGAAGTCCATTTGCAAGAGGACAAAAAGGGCCGTGGACGTAGTTGCACGGACATCTCAGACCGGCGGGGTGCAAGCTTCCATCTTCAGAACAGATAAGACTATGATAGTTCACGCGAAATCAATGCGGGAGGCCGTGCCTTTGTATGTTCCTCCTAAAGGATTGGGTACACGTGATAATAAAACTTCTGTTGATGCTAAGGATTATTTTATTTATAATTGGGTGTATACTCCTTGGAATAGGGCAGATGTAATGGCACTTAAAACAGCATTACCTAACCCGCGGAAAAATCCAGCTGCCTTTTATGAGGAGGTTGGGGGAGCAATTAGTTCTTGTACTATGACTTTGGCTGACATTGATTTATTTTTCGGATTGATATTACCGCCAAATATGTGGAGAACTGTTCGTAAAGTTGATGATCGTGTAGTTTTTGGGGCGTCATGGAAAGAATTAGATCAGATGGACGGGGATAGGGAACCTGCAAAAAAGCAATATCAGTTGATTCTAGATCTTCCCACAGCCATATTAGTTAAGTTAAAAATTATTATTCCCCCTAAAAAGATAGATTGGACTGTTTTAGCGTCTTGTAAGCAAAAGGCAGATGAATCGGTCTCTGATTACTTTACACGCTTTGAAGAAGCATTTCATGATTTTAGCGGCCAGTTATTTTCAGATGATACGGGCAGACATTTGTTTGTCGATAAATATGTCGCAAATCTGTTACCAGGAATAACTGGTCGTCTAAAAGCTAGTGAAAGTTCATGGACCAACTCTATTCCGGTTTCTCTTTTGACTATGGCTCAGTATTATGAACGTCAGGAATTAGAAGCAAAAGGTAGCGAGGATAAAAAGATTAAAGAATTAAAGATGAAGGTTATGTTGGCTCAAGCTTATGGTCCGCCTTTTAGAGGTATTGATAGAGGTGGACGTGGATCTTATGGTTCTTCTTACACTCGTTCAAATTTGTCTGTTGATCAGTGTGCATATTGTAAGAAATTTGGGCATTGGGCTGCCGATTGTCCAGCACTACATGTTCAGCTGTGTTCTCGTGGTCGGGGACAAAAGAGAAAATTGCTCAGGATATTCAGGGCCTAGAAGAAGAAGCACAAATGATCATGCTAGGGTTGATGCTAATGTACGAGGGCAGGATGGGTTTAACACTTTTGATAGACGGAACCAATACCAGATGTCTAACTATGTGCAGCCTGATTTCAAGATTCTGCTTATGCATAGGATTGCCTAGGATGGGGTAAGGAATCAGTTGAAGTTCCAGTAGATCAGAGGGGTCCCTATGTTACAGCACATGTTTTGGGTTCTACTGATCAGTTTCTGGTTGATACAGGAGCTACTCGTAGCACCTTGTCTAAACAATTGATTCCAAGGGCTCCCCTGTCTGGTGTTCCATCAAAACCTGTCAAAAGGTTTCTATGGAACAACTTCCCCTAGCCCATTGTCACAACCACTTGCATTCCATGTTGATACATTTACTGCTCCATGTCCATTTTTTCTTTCTCCAAATACACCAAACAATATTGTGGGTCTTGATATGCTCAAGTATTTCAGCGCTACAATATGATGCTCTCCTGAAGGGGTGCGTGTTATTTTAAATGATAATCATCCTGTGATGGAAAGCGTTTGTCTTGTTAAAGAGGATATTGCATTAGCTTCTCTCCCTAGTATTTTGTGGGCTACTTCAGATACTGATGTGGGACAAATGATTATTCCACCGGTACATATTAGTGTCAAGGAGGGAGCTTTATTGCCACGTTTGCCTCAATACAAAATTTTACAGGAGGGCGAAGAAGCACTCACACGAATTGTGCATGATCTTATTGCAGTTGGAGTTGTTGAGGAAGTTCCATATAATGTTTGTAACAGTCCGATTCTTCCTATTCTGAAAAAGGATAGTGATACTAGGATTTACTGATTCATTATTGATTTACGAGAAGTCAATAAGATTGTGATACCACAATATCCTGTGGTATCTGACATCACAACATTTCTTACTTTTGTTCCCCCGACAGCAACTACATGCTCTGTGATAGACTTGAAGAATACTTTCTTTTCGATCCCTATTCATCCTGACAGCCGATATTTGTTTGGTTTTACTTTGAATAAACGATCAGGTAGATTTTGCAGAGTTCCTCAAGGCTATACTGAGAGTCTTAGTATATATAGTCAAGCATTAAAACGACAACTTGATTCTTTTGTTTTGCCTGAAGGTGTGGTTCTCCTACAATATGTCGATGATATTTTGTTGGCAGCTGATACCCCTGAGCAATGTGAAAAGTGCACTTTGTCCTTACTTTCTTTTCTTGCTTCACACCATCATAAAGTGTCACGAAAGAAATTGCAATATTGTAGACCAAAGGTAACCTATTTAGGTCACCTTTTGTCTAAGGAGGGCTGTGCACTTACATCAGATCGTATTCAAGCAATTTTAGACACACCAGTACCCTCTACTCAGAAAGATGTTCGTGCATTCCTTGGTCTTACTTCTTTTTGTAGGCAATGGATATTAGGGTTTTCACACATTGTCAAACCTTTGCTAGCACTTTTGACTAAAGATACAATGCCCCTCCAATGGACAGATGAATGTGAGACTGCTTTCCGGCAGTAACAACAAGCCCTTTGTTCAGCACCAGTGTTAGGTACTCCAGATTACATGAAGCCTTTTGCACTTTATGTACATTAGAAAGATGGATGTGCATTGTCAGTTTTAGTACAGACACATGGCGATAAGCAGCGTCCCTGTGCATATTTTTCAGCAGTACTTGATCCTGTCGCTCGAGTGTTGCCTGGGTGTTTTCGTTCAGTTGTCGCAACAGCTGTGTCAATACGTCAGAGTGAAGGGATAGTTTTGTCACATAAACTGTTGGTGTTAGTACCCCATGTGGTTGATGCTCTTTTAAATCAAACAAAGACACAACATTTAACTTGCGCTCGCCTGACAGGATATGAATTGACATTGCTGGCTCCTCACATTACACTGAAGAGATGTGCAACACTAAATCCAGCCACTTTGTTGCCATATCCAGTGACTCAGCCTCAGTCACAAGAAACACATGATTGTATATTCCTTATCGAAGAACAGACAAAGGGTCGTATTGATTTATAAGATACGCCCCTTCCAGGAGTAGACGGGGAATTGTGGGTTGATGGGTCTTGTTTGAAGTTGGCAGACGGTACGACCTCAGCTGCATATGCAATCACCACAATACACACGGTAGTGGAGACAGCTCGTATACCACAGAAGTCAGCTCAAGCAGCTGAACTAATAGCTTTGACACGAGCATGTGAGCTTAGTACTGACTTATGTGTGAACATTTATACAGACAGCCGCAATGCTTTTGGAATGGCTCATGATTTTGGTTTGCTTTGGAAGGAGAGAGGCTTTCTCACATCCCACGGGATGGAGAAAATGCATGGAGAATTAGTGCATAACCTCTTGACTGCATTGACATATCCAAAGAAACTAGCTATTGTGAAATGTAGTGCACACAAGAAAGTGATCGATAAGATAGGGAAAGGTAATGCCCTTGCGGACCGCGGAGGAAGTGAGACTGCGATGCAGTGAAGTACTACATCTTTGTATGTAGTGAAGTCACAAGCTGAACGTTGGCATAATGCTAGACAAGACGTATTAGATATACAGAAATCTGCTTCTGTGAAAGAACGTGAGCAATGGTCTGAAGAAGGAGAATTGGATGATCAGGGCTGTTGGCGGAATAAGCAGATGGATAAATGGAAATTGCCTATAGCTTTTGTACAACCTATGGTTCAGATGGCACATGGGCTGGCACATGTTGGAGCTTCAACAATAACGAAGTTGCTTACACAAGTTTGGGAGCATCCAGACATTTACAGTACAGCTAAGAGAGTAGTACAGTCTTGTTTGATCTGTTTACAATACAATCCTGGAAAAGGGAAACGTACTCCTGCGGGAGGGTTTGCTACACCAACTGCACCTTTTGAAGTTCTACAAATGGATTATATTCAGCTTGAATGCTGCAACAATTTAAAGAATGTCTTGGTGGTGGTATGTGCCTTCAGTAAATGGATAGAGGCGTACCCCACAAAGGATAATACTGCCATTACCACAGCGGAGGTGCTTTTGAAATAATTTTTCCCTAAGTTTGGTGTTTGCAGACTTTTATGGAATGATAACAGACCTCATTTTGTTGGGGAAGTTATTAAGTATGTCCTGAAAGGATTAGGGATCAAACAGAAGTTCCATGCGGTTTTCCACCCACAATCAGCAGGGTTGGTGGAAAGGTATAATGCTACTTTGAAGCTGAAGTTAGCGAAGATACAGGCTTCCACATCCTTAACTTGGCCGGATTTATTACCGTTGGCATTATTGTCTATTAGGTCAGTGCCACACTCTTGAATCGGCCTTACTCCTTACGAAATAGTGTTTGGAAGGCCAATAAACATTTGTGGAGTTCCTAAGCCAAATTCTGTATATGATGTACCTTGTGTCCTGATGAATGATTATTTGGCACAGTTAACCGACAATTTGGTTTCTATTCATCAACAGGTTCGAGAAGCACTTCCTGACAGATCTACAGGTAAAGGCCATGAACTCCGACCTGGTGACCAGGTGATGATTATGTCCTTTGAAAGATCAAGCAGCTTGGAACCAAGGTGACGAGGCCCAGAGCAGGTGCTCCTTGCGACAAGGACAGCAGTTCGAGTGACGAACCGAAAGAATTGGGTCCATAGTACTCACTGCAAGAGAGTGCTACCTACCTTGGTGGAACCTGCTGTGCTGACTGATCATCAAGAGATTTTGACTACGGAGAAAGGCCGTGCTATATCACCTGACGAATCTGCGGAGTTCTTCCCGGACCATACGATTTCTGGAGTGTCGCGATATAATTTGAGACTGAGGAAAGACACCGTAGTGCTGGAGAAAACTGGTTAAGCTACCGCCCTGGGTTAGTGAAATGGGGAGCCAATGTGGCAAGTGGGGGAATCAGCCATGCATTATAGTAGCGACATCCGTCTTGGCCCGTGGTGAAGAAATCAGCGGCTGCCCAGGGATAAGAGCTCCAACGATTGTTTCTAATTAATTTCTGAAAGGGTCGAATATCACTGTTGCTAAAATGAATAACAAACTGATCATTAGCACTATGTTTTTTTTTTTTTGTTTTGGTGGTTATAGCAATAATCACCTGGCTTGTTGAAAAGAAGGATCCTGCTTGTGAGTTTTTTGTTGCCACTACTCCAGTACCAGAGGATCACTATTACTTTACACATCCCTATGAGGAGCAGAAGCACCGTCAATCTTACTTCAATAATACTTTCATTCAGATGTTGCATCATACTCATAACGCTACAAATACTACTAACTGTTGGGTATGTGGAATGATACCTGTGCATCAAAAGAAAGGAAAAACACCTTTCATTCCTCTTCCTTTTTCACACAGTAGTTCTTGTCAAGCTTGGTATACGCTTTTGTTTGTATCTTGAAAACGTACAGAGGGCGGACTTCTTTTTCGCCTTAATAAAGTATGCTATCAAGACAAAGATGGGTATCCCCAAGCCAAAGGAACTAAATGGGAATGGGAAGAGTATCAACCGGACAATGTTTCAATACCATATGTCTTCACAAATATAAGAGACTCTGACAAGAAAGAACAATTTGTGATTTCTGTTACAAAAACTAAAGCAGATTTATGTATACGTAGCCCTGGGCGAATTCCAGTAGGGATAAGCAATTGTACCTTGATTTTATCTAGGGTGTAAATAATAGTAGTTTTACAGCTTCACATAATACATATTTTGTTTGTGGTAACTATGGATATTACCAACTACCTGTTGGGTGGTCTGGTGTGTGTTATGTATCTTTCTATTACCCCCTGTGTTTTTGGCCCCTGCATCATATCACCGAGATTTTAAACTGTTCAATGACATCATTAAAAATGATATAAAAGGACAATAAGTACAAATGAGGTAGACCCAACAGATACTAGCCTGCAACAATATGTTGATTTTAATTTAGGGTTGTTCTCCTTTGTGGGTGCTGCGTTAAACAGTAGGAAAGTGAAACGATTGACTAGGGTTGTGGAAGCTGTTACCAGTCAGGCAGCTCTGGCACTTGGGAATATTACTGAGGAGCTCCAAATTGCGAGGATTGTAGTGCTCCAAAATCGTATGGTACTAGATGTGATATTAGCTGATCGAGGTGGTGCATGTTGCATCATCGGTAGTAGTTGCTGTGTTTTTATTCCAGATCACTCACCTTCAGTATATGATGCAATATCTAAATTGCATAAAATTGCTGCAGAAATCCACACAGAGACTGATACTTGGCTGTAAACTACTGACTATCCTGTGTGTAATGATTGTAATATTTTTCACATGCTGTATCTGTATTCAGTGTGGTCCCAATGTTCTGCTCCATGTGTATTACTGCTTGTATGCCTACCAAAAGAAATATTACAGAAATGAAAGCACAACACATGTTAGATAGGAAATAGCTGAAATGATGAGCATAAATATACAAGATAAATATTTAGATTATCCCAGAAAGACGAATGTATTCAGCTAATGCTGAAAGGGTCGCCTGTTGTAATTTAATAGCGATTAGATTAAGCATTAGCAGAAGACATCTTGTATTTAACAACTACTGTGAACATTTGGCGGAATCCATTTTGTATTCATGGCAGCCATTTTTTCTGCAATGTGCTCGCCATGTGCTTTGTCCTAACTTTCTGTTAACCACTCTTGAAAATCTGTCTAGTGACAAGTTATATTTAGCATCTCCCACTTTTGCACATGCCCAGTAAGATCTGCAGCTGTTAGTAATCAGTAACAGACAGTAATGTGTCAAATAGTCCTTGAAACTGTTAACCCCTCCTACAGAAAATGGCCCTACATGTGTCAAAGGGACAAACAATGCTAGACCCAAATGGCATGCCAATCTGTACAATGTGGTAGCACAAGTCAACAATGCACATACAAGTCCAACTGCATGGGGCATACATCTTAAGCAGAGGTCTTCACCCTGTGGGGCACAAACCCCGGGGGGGCATGGAGTCAAGGGGAGGAGGTTGCGCATTCTCCCAGCCTCACTTCTGCTTAAAATCCAAAATGGTTGTTTTTCGTTTTGGGACAAGATAACCATCCCGGGTGATATATTCCAAAAGTTAAAATGCTTCAGCAGGAAAGTCATCCAGGAAGTGTCCTGTGCTGTGAAACTGAAGCCAGGGCCCCTGCTTGCCTGAAAGAAATGTAAATGTGCACTATGGAGTTAATCTGAAAATGTAAAGAATGATTGGGAGCTTCTACTGGCTTTATTGATCAAATCAATGGAAGATTTATGACGACAAAGATTTATTCTTTTTGAGGGGTAATGCAAAGAGTTGACAACTGAGCTATGAGGTGCATGATTTTAATTATTTACATAATGCTTATACCCCTAAGGAGGTGTTGAAGGGGCAGTTAAACATAACCTAAGTGTTACTAAAATATATATTTTGAAAGTACAATTTTATCGTGAAAACTTTTTCACATTTTGTAGCAGTCTCTCCTATACTGTGTGTAATACAATTATAAAATAATGACTTACTTATTCACTGTGTTTTTTGTCACAGGCTGTGTGTGACCTTGCAGCACTAAAAATAGACAAGTCACTCCTCTCCACTGCACCAACCAAGATTTAATTGCGTGACTCTCTGATTACACACAGACCTCTACAGAGCATTAATTATTAGAGGTTTCATAATGTACTGTAGTGCATTCCCCACTCAGTAAAAACTTTTTTATACATTTTTCATTTAAGCTGCCTGTTATTTTATGTGTACCTACCTGATGGAGGAAGAACTAAAAGCTGAAGTCAACATCAGCACCAAAATAATATAACCAAGAGTCATGTTGTACTAAAATAAAAACATCTGTTTTCTCAAAAAGTTAAACATAAAAACCTTGAAGAAGATTAAGGGACTACTGCCTCCACTAGAATTAAAGAAAGCCTCCTACTCGGACCTTACAGTTAATCATTAATGATTAAAAATGGTATGTTTTAATTATGACTAATGGCATTTACCAACCTCCAGTTCGATGCATCTGTAAAACCCAAGCCATCAGCATTGCATGAAATATAGAATGGTTCTCCTCAGATGCTATTCACTGAAGTTGCAGCCCATGCATTACAGATATTATACCCACAACCACTTGAATTATGTTATTGTGCGCCCTGGGTGATTCTTGCATAATTATAGATTTGCCACATTTGCCACATAATCCATCATCTGATGCATAATCTGCTGATTTTAACAAAAAAATGTTGTTTATACCTCAAACGGTTCAAAAGCTACTAAAAAGCAGCAACCCATGTTGCTGTGCAATAGAAGGGCCTTTGCAAAGCTGGACTGGTCACCTTTTTGTTGCTTATCGTTACATTTGGGTGTTAAGGTGGCACTAATCAGGTGCAAATAACAGAATGACTGTCTCTTTGGCGAAAAACAGGCACACCCATCACATTACTTGAAGAAGAGGTTATTAACCAAATAAGTTTTGTCAAATTATGTTTTGTTTGTGAAAAATAAAGTAGCAGTGTGCATTTGTGGGTAATTCTTTTTGGAGACTTTCTGTTTGACCTGTGTGGTAAGTCTCTGACACCGAAAAACTTTCAGCCACTAACCCTTTGTTTGCTAAACACTTTTTAATATTATTTCCCCACCATAAACATTTTTTTCAGTGGGAATTGGGGATCTTTAGTATTGGTGATGGTTGACAAAGATGAGGAGTATCAGGTTCTAGAAAGTTGTGTCAGGAGTGGGTCGATACGCCTTAAAATATTTTGCCAGGAAGGTCTTGGTATCAAAAAGTTTGAAGATCTCTGATCTACAAGAATTAGCTGAAAGGTACACACAGCTAAGTGGACACATGCACATGCAAATGAAAACAAAGCTTGCACACCTGTACACACTCCATGTCTGCACAAACAAAACTCAAGCTGATACACATCAGATGAACAAATAAGCCATACGAGGGGAACAAGTCTAACCCCATACATGCTCCCATTGGACAACACAAGATGAAATACTTACTACAACAAACAGAACACAATGCCATTGCACCACCATTGCATGAACACCCACATATCCATACACTCAACTTGGAGGACAACAGCACTTCTCACACAGTCATCTACTGCAAAGAACAGCAAAGGAACAGCAAGCAGGCTGAAACATACACAACAATAGGCACACAACACAAGGCACTCAGGAGCAACATAACAGTAGAAAGGGAATTGCAGGACAAACATTTACCCAATAAAACAACAACTGTGTGGGTTTATTATAACCTTTGGAATCAGAATAAAGGCCATTGGTCAGTCCATATCTGGTGCATATTAGCACAGTGTTATGCCAAACTTGACTCCTAACTGTCATGGACCCTTCACAGGAAAGGCATCAAGGGGGTAGGCAGGCACCTCAGAGATCATCCTTCGGGGTGGTTGGATGTGGGCAGGGGCTTTCGACTTGGGCTTGGGAGGGGTAGACTTCTTGTGGTGGAAGAGGTATGGGTGCTCACAAAGGGCAGGGTTGGCATTGGCAATGGAAGGGAGGGACTGGGAGGTAGGAGGGTGCCTCATGGGTTTGGTGTGTGGGGTGGAGGGAGCAGGGGAAGGGCAAGGTCAAACATAAAATCTTTCTTAGGGACATGATTATGTTCATTAGAAGGGAGTTGGGATTTGGAGGTTGAGGAAATGGTTGTCTGCTGTGCTGGTGTGAACGTTGTGGGTACATGCTTCTGGGAGATATGCTTGTGCTTGGTTGGTGTCTGTTGGGTAGGTGAGTGAGTGAGTTTGTGTGTCCATGGGGTCTCTGAGGTGGAGGTGCTGGGGTATAGAGTGGTGGATGTGTGTGTTTGTTGGGGTGGTGACTGTGGGTATGATCAATGTTGTGGATGTCTGCGTCTCTGTAGTTTTGGTGCCTGGGTGTGGTGCTTGTGGTGAATGTCTGGTGGTCTGCTGGGGTGTTTCACAGATTGTTGGTATGGTGATGGGTGGGTATGCTGGATGTTGTGTGTGATGCTGGGCATGGTGGGGGTGGGTAGGGAAGTTGTAACTGTTGTTGTGTCTGTGAGTGGCTGTTGTTTGCTTATGTGTCAGTGTGTTTTATATTGCTTGTGTTTGTGTATTTAGGGGAAGGGGGGATTTGGAGGGGGAAGAGGGAGGTGGAGGGGGGACAGGAGATGGGGGGTGACTGGCTGTCATCAGTGTGGAGGACAGAGCCTGAAAATATCTCTGTAGGACAGACATTGCACCATGAATTCCTTCCAGGAATGCATCGGTCTGTGTAGCTGACTTGCCAGTTCCTGGATGGCAATCACAATGGTTGTCTGACCTACAGAGATACTTCTCAGTGGGTCAATAGCCTCCTCACTGGGTGCATCAGGGGTAACAGAGGCTGGGGAGTAGGTGCCTGCAGCAAAGGAGACGCCCACTCTCTTGGATGAGCGGGAACGGCTAACTTGGTGGGGAGCAACAGGGAAGGCTGTGATAGAACGGAGGGTGTTGGACAAGGATGGGAGAGGGGAATGCCCGATGGGTCCACCACCACTAGGAAGTGTCCACTGGAGGAAGGATTTGATGATGATATTGATGTTGCGGTCTCCCCGTAGCACTTCCCTTTCCCTCCAGACCACTGGGTCCCTCTGTGTCGGTGGTGGTATGACCTGAGGTCCCCTGGCCAGATGCTTCCCCACTCAGCTGTCCCCCATCTCATTTTCTTGCTGATGCTGATGCTGCACATACACATAGAAATAAGGTCATCACATGTACATGACCACACTCAAACAACAGCTCTGATTAGCACACAGTATCATGATGTCAAGTAGAGCACAGCAACAAACTCCACCTAAGTGGTCCATATATGTACCATACCAAATGCGTGCATGCTATCTGAGCTGTCAACAGCTGCCCACAGCAAAAACAAATGGACATACAACCATGAGGAGACACCATCAGCCTCAAAGCGTTGCCCCATTGAGCAGACCACATTCATCTGTTGGCATGCAATAGCTGGCCAATGCAAAATGCATTTCCACAGATCCCACACAAGGTCATGCACACATCTATTTGTCACATACATAAAGACCCAACAATGAGAACTGATAATGCTAATTCTTGGCATGTTGATGACAACAGTACAATATCCTGTAGAAGGTAACATGGAAATACTCATGTCACAATGGAAACATATTGACAACGTGCACTTCACTAAGTGACATTTGTTACACTAGAGTCATGGAAGTAGCATTAATGTTTCTCAGATAGGCATCACATGTGGCATGGAAATGGACACTGTAGACATCATGACATATGTCAGCAAGAGATGTCCTCAAAATTCACAACATAACGAATCAGCAAGCCCCAGGGTATTCACCACTTATGTCTGGCACCCCTTACTATGACATACTCTGAGCGAATCAGCAGAGTACACTAGTCCCTTGAATGTTGGAGAGGCCCTGAGATTTGCAAGTACTTGTTAATGGCCCTCAACAACTTGCCCAATTGGAAGCTACATCACTCCTACATTTTGGGCATGCAAACCCAAAGGTCTGTCCGTGGATGAATACCTGTGCTCATATATGATATCTACGTAACTGCAAGTCACTCCATGATGCATGTCAATAGTCAGGATGCAAAGCCTACCCATTACCCATGTGCAGGGAATCTTTTCACTTGATGCCATAACAAGGGCATAGATATACACATTGTGGCTCTAAACTCTAGGCCTACTTGTCATGTCCCTCATCGGTACTGCAGTTGTACATGCCAAATGACATGCTATGATGGGTAGGGGTATGTGTCATCCAATAAATAATGGTGACACTCTCCTCTATGGGGGCTACATGAAATGTAACTCCATTGTAAATATCATATTCCACAAACAGTGTGCAATGTGCGTGTATGTAAGGGGATACAGATATTGGGGGTCATTCAAAGTCTGGCGGGCGGCGGAGGCCGCCCGCCAGACTTCCCCCACCAAAATACAGCTCCGCGGTCGAAAGACCGCTGAGGGTATTTTGGGATTTGCCCTGGGCTGGCGGGCGACCGCCAAAAGGCCGCCCGCCAGCCCAGGGCATATCATCCTTCCCACGAGGATGCCGGCTCAGAATTGAGCCGGCGGAGTGGGAAGGTGCGACGGGTGCAGTGGCACCCGTCGCGTATTTCAGTGTCTGCATAGCAGACACTGAAATACAAAGTGGGGCCCTCTTACGGGGGCCCCGCGGCACCCCCTACCGCCATCCTGTTCCTGGCGGGAGACCCGCCAGGAACAGGATGGCGGTAGGGGGTGTCAGAATCCCCATGGCGGCGGAGCGCGCTCTGCCGCCATGGAGGATTCACAAGGGCAGCGGAAAACCGGCGTGAGACCGCCGGTTTTCCGCATCTGACCACGGCCGAACCGCCGCGGTCAGAATGCCCTGCGGGGCACCGCCGGCCTGTCGGCGGTGCTCCCGCCGACCCTGGCCCCGGCAGTCTCTGACCGCCGGGGTCAGAATCACCCCCATTATCTGATTAACATAAGTAGACCGTGCATGAAACTGCAGCTCACAAATGTTTAATACAGAGAAAGGAACACATTCTGAAATGTAGAAACTAAGAATGTTGGAAACAGTGCTCGCACGTAAATAATGTGAATGGGCTTTCCCCACTTACCAAGGGAAAGCAGTGATCTACAGCTGCATCAAAATTAACAATGTAAGCCCTGTCACATGTATGTTAGACATCACAGACTGCAGTAAGGCAGCAACACCATCATACACTGCAGACAACTAGCCTCTGGGTGGCAGATGCCTGCATACCCATTTACCCAGACACATGGCAGAGGACAGTGAACCATCACCTACTTAAATTTGGCATGTGACATTTAGGATTAGTGGTCTGTTGCATAGAAATTATATTCACTACAAAAACAAACAGTACTAGATTCGTCAATGTACACAGTCACATGTCATCCCTGGGGAGCAAGTGGTTTGGATTCCACCCAGTTGTGTCCTTGGTCCCTGGAACAATAGACAAGACACATCAGTATACAACTCAAGACATAGATACACAATCACTCATCTACAGTGTGACACATGTCTCATCCCTAATTGTCAGGGGGAGCAATGAGAACATGGCTCAATCTCTTGGCATTGGGACAGGCAGGAATGTGCCCTGTACTCAACCCCTTGTGGCTGATGTGCTGTCCTCAAACACCCATCAAGCTCCAGATAGGCCACCGCTAGAATGCGGGACATTAGTGGAGTCATGGTCCAACAGGCGCCCAGCCCAAGTTGGGTGGGCAGCTCCAGCTAGGCCTCTGCAATCTTCCAGGTACAGCGTCTCATGTCATCCCACGTTTTTATGAAGTGGGCACTTCACCGGCCGTGGATCCCCAGGGTCTTCACTTTCTTAACGATGGCTCTCCTTATTCCCTTCTTTTTATGGCCTTTGACTTGCATGATGCAAAAGACAAATCAAGAGATTATGGTAACAAGTCTCATCACAAATGGTTGAGTCACATACATGTCAGTAACATCAAGCTACAACTTTCCTATTTGTGAATACTCCCCAAGTGTGACACATACAACCCAATAAGTAGAGAGCCATGACTACAGACACACATTTCCCAATCTGCAGACAAACCTACAACCCTGCACAGGCCCTATACGACTAAGCAAATTTACAGACATCATGTGGGCCAGGCTCTAGGAGATTGGCCGAGATATGAGCCACTATGAGACACACCTCACGCCTCTGTGACTTCTTGTGAGAAAACAGGGCTGATTGCAGAGGCCCCATAACTTTTTGCCCCCATTTTCCTTTTTTTGCTGGTGTTTTCCTGACTTTGATGGTGCCCTGGGTACTGCTAACCAGTCCCAGGGCCTGTGCTCTGAGTAAAATGGATATGCAAATTAGGCTAATTATAATTGGCTAAGTTAACCTACCTATAAGTCCCTAGTATATGGTAGGGCATGTAGGTTTAGGGACCACAGCATAGGTGGTGCACACCTAGGTGCACTGCTGAGGTGCCCAGTGTCATTTTAAAAGCAAGCCTGCCTTGCTGGCTGCTTTTAAATTAAAGTTATATGCAAATTCGACTTTGGAATTAAAGGTACTTCCAAAGTCTTAAACTACCTTATTTTTACATATAAGTCACCCCTAAGGTGTGCCCTATGTGCCCCTAGGGCTGGGTGCCATGTAACTATAAGCAGGGACTTAATAAAAATAGATTTATAAGCCCTGGTGAGGTAAAAACAGCCAAATTCGTTTTTCCCTCATTGAAGTAAATGGCCTTCATAGGCTAGAATGGGCAGACTTTATTTTAAATTTTAAAGTCTCCTTAAATGTTACATACCAAGAATTTGGTATCAAATTAATTGTTGTAAGAAATCCCACAACTTCCAGTTGTTGGATTTAATATAACTTGTTCAGGTAAAAAGTTTAGACTTTACCTAAAAAGTTGCCAATTTCAGCTCTGCATTGTTTTTGCTGCTGTGCTCTGATTGGCCAGCCTGCAGCAGCTTCTGCCAGGCTGCCTTGATGAGGTGTGAAGTGGCCAGGCTTCACACAAAGGAATGTGCTTGGGGGAGAGAATCTCCCCTCAGCAGATGGTGAGGCAGGAAGGGGGAGGGCTGCCAAACTGGTCTTCAAAGGCAGAGAAGGACATTTGGAGCACCCAGCAACACCCCCACATCCTGCAACCCCAGACAATTAGGTGCCCCCTTGATTAGATTAGGAGAGGGCAGGAGAGGGGTGTGTTTATGATTTTTAGCCACACCAGTGGGTGGGCTCAGCCAGATGTAACCTCCAAAAATCAGATTCATCCATGTTGGATTTTTAGAGACTGTTGCCTTCTGGGATGGATTTTTGCCACACTTCCCAGGAAGTGGTCATCACAGGGGGACGACCCTGTCCCTGATTGGAGAACCAGGGCCCCCCTGCTTTTCACCCAGGAGCAAGGATAAAACTGGCAGACCTGCACCCACGCCTCAGATCCCCTCCAGAATTCAACAAGAAAGGAACTAAAGAAGAAGAAGGACTGCCCTGCTGGACCCCTGGCCTGCACCTGGACCCTGCACTCAGAAGGACTGCACCAGCTGCACACTTGGGCTTCACCACAAGAAGGACTTTGCCTGGCTTCAACTGGTTCAAGGAGGGACTCCCTGTTTGCTACAGGTGAAAAATTGCTAAACCAGAGTCCCCTGCACCAACTCCTGAAGAAAGCGACCAGCTGACCACTGTCCAGTGGCCAAAAAGGAGTTTGCGCCAGGTGCATTCTGGGAGTTGAAGTCCGCACCCCCCAAGGACCATCACAGAACTTCTGGACCCTTGGGGTGAGCTGTGGACCCCAAAAGAACCTTAAAAGAACATCTGGGTGAAGCCCCAGAAGTTTGGAAAAGATTTGAGAATTTTTGGAAAAAAGCTCCAGAGAGGGACCGACCCGCCACGGAAATTCTAGCCGGCTTGCCTCAACCGCGACCCGGCCTGACTTCGTGGTTCGTCCCGGTAAAGAAAAACATCCAAAAAAGAGACTAAGTCCGAACGTAAAAAGTTGACCGGGACCTCCCAGCCATCGTATCCGAGAAGGGCTCCATGGACGTCGGATCAAGATCCAGGTTTACCCCGTCGAAGGATTTTCATCTCGAAAAAACGACTAAGTCCGAAGGTAAAAGTCTCCACCGAGGAAACCCACATCGCGTATCCGGACAAGGGCTCCAGGAGGTCGGATTCAACTGGCAGGTTCGTCCCGGTGAAGAAAAACTTCAAAATAAAGACTAAGTCAGAAGGTAACTTTTTAACCGAGGCCTCCCGCGACCTGTAGCCGAGCAGGGCTCCATCGCGGTCGGCCTGAAAGTTTGACTTTGCCCCGGTCGAGGTGCAACCAGATGACCCGATTGGCGCTTTTTGTTTCTAAGCGCTAGAAAAGTAATAATTCTTTAAAAATTCATATCTCCGGTTCCCCTGAACCGATTTTAATCATTTTTGTGTCATTTTAAAGATAAAAATATAAACTATTTTTATAAATTGGTTTTGGATTTTTAAACTGTTTCCTGTGTTTTATTTAATTACTGTTTTGTGATATTTTAATGCTTTACACTTTGTCTCCTAAGTTAAGCCTTGACGCTCGTTGCCAAGCTACCAAGGGTTGAGCTGGGATTAATTTACTGAGACCTAACTGTACCTATGTGGAGGTTAGTGGCTTGTTGCTAGGTGTAGGTACCTACCTGCCCTACCAATAACCCATTTTCCAACACTTCTGAAGTGTTCACTGCTTAGACATCAATGGACTAACACATTCACACTATGTGAGAATGACTCTCTGTAGGAGGCTGTGCCAGGTCCAGTTATCCCTTATTAGTAGAATAGAGGTGTTTCTAGAAGCTTAGGCTGTTAGAAGTAGCTATGGCAAAGCAGCTTAGGCTGAACTAGGAGACATGCAAAGCTCCTACTATACCACTTATATCATATAGCACTATATCACAAGAAAACACAATACTCAGAGTTACTAAATATAAAGGTACTTTATTTTAGTGACAATATGCCAAAAGTATCTCTCCGAGGATACCCTCACTTAGGAGGTAAATAATATACACAAATTTACACAAACCAAAATCAGGTAAGTAACAGTAAGAAAAGTAGTGCAAACAATGTAGAATCACAATAGGATGCAACAGGTAGAAATAGGCCTAGGGGCAACACAAACCATATACTCCAAAAGTGGAATGTGAATCACGAATGGACCCCAGGCCTATGGTA